>NC_090928.1:160390185-160693215 GCF_040938575.1 Ambystoma mexicanum
CAATTTATCATTGTAATTCCAAGCTGTGAGTTGGACACCCAGTTTTGCCATCCGTATCAGTTCCTTAGCCCATATATCCATAAAGACCTTTATTGCCCCTGTGTGCCATCTAATTCCTCCCCACCCCGGCTACCCGGCTACCATGGTAAATGCCAGAGACGGTTCAATTTGATGCTTTCCCATTTGAATGTTTAGTTTGCACTCTATAGGAAGGTGGTCACTCCCCATTGCATCCCCCTCGTATTAGATGATTCCCATTTAGCTCTGTGGAAACAAAAATATGATCAATCCATGAGGTACCCCCCCCCCTCCTCCATGTATGGAAGTCTTTAGAGTCTTCTTCTACTGGGATACAAGGCCAGAGTTCTCATTCTACCATAAAGGTCCTCTATAACCACCCTATTTGTTCACTCCATGATCTGGTATTTGCTCCTCAATGGGGAATCCTACTCCATTGAGTCCACACACAAACTGCATTAAAGTGAGTTGCTGCTATAAGGTTAGTATTTATCTCTTTTTCCAGCCAATCCTCAAACAACGATGCTAATATTTTTTGAAGCCTCAGCATATGGCTATTACATTGTTTTCCATAGATGTTAACAATTAGATTTGGCGGTGGCAATTTAATGCATATGGCCATTATGTCAGGAGAGACAACCTTTTCCTTGTAACGGCTGCAATCCAACTTGTGTCTATAGCCACTTCCAACCCTCCTTTAGGGCCTTTAGGTCGAACTTCATTGCCTGTTTACAGTATGTTCTAAATCCAGTCAGTTTGAAGGTGTCAGTGGCCATAGTTTCCTGTAGAATCACAATATTTACATATTTGAAAGGCATCGAGGTAGTGCAAGTTAGTTTATGGAAGCCACAGATGTTCCATGGCATTATACTTATGTCACTTATTTCAAAGATGTTGCTGGTTTTGTTGAGCCTTTTTGAACATTTCCATGGCCCCTTCCAGCTAAGCCCATTCATCACCATTTCCAATTTGGCCTTGGGGTCCTCTTGCTATTTCAATGGGTTGTTGTGTATGTTCCATTTGTTGTATGGGGTATAGGTAGATTTCTATCTCCTCTTGCGTCAGCAATCCCTCCACCCTTAATCCCAAGGTATTCAAGGTATTCAGTGCATCTCGACTACTTCAAACCAGTTGCGCAATGAGATTTGAAGCAGAAAACCAAACTGAACTTTCTGCCGCCTTCTTTGGAAATGCCACTCGCAAGATGTCTTCTGAGCGTAGTGCTCTTAGTTGAGGGACAGCCTGGAACCCTAAGATTATGTTTCCCCTATTCATGCTTTCTCTATTGGCTGAATTCCACCTCATTTCAGTACCTTGGAATATCACATTTTTCATTTTTTTCCAGCAGTTGTTGTTTCTCCTAACTTGGTTGGGCTCTGAGATTTTCACCTCCTCCCCACACTAGGCACACTCTCTCCATTTCCATTTGTAGTTGGCAAAACACCATCTGTTGATTCCGATGTGCTTTGTACCCGCTGAGCAATTTCTTCCCTAATGGTCACCACTACAAGTGACTCATTTTCCTCACTTCCCATGTTAGGAGTTCCTCCTTTACCCTTTGCTTGTATGTCCAAGTAAGAAGTGATTTTGGACTGTCTTTTCTTTATTGATGGTCCTTTTTCCTTCCTTTGCTCTTCTGTCCCACACTTTTGCATTTATTTTCCTTTCAGGGATTTCCTGTTTCTTTTCCTGCTATCAAAATAGCATCCAAGAATTGTCTTGGGTTACTTCTTTTATTAGTATTTGGTGCTGGCTGATTTTTAGATTTATTTTTCTTTTTTGATTTCTTACTTTTCCTCTTTTGTTTGTTAATTTTCACCCCGCCTTTATGTTCTTGATTCACCACAGAAATGTTCTCAGTAACTTTTATAGAAGGATCCTGTCTCTCCCTCTCCTGTTAATGTCCATGTATGTTGGTTGCATTTAGTTGCTCACATAGGGTAGAGGAGGGGCCCGGGGGGGCCGTCTCCTGATTTGAATTTGCCCAACCCAATCTGGAGAGTCTGCATTACCCCTCTCCTGATTTTCTTCTTGCTCCCTCCGTTTTGGTCCACACCAGCCGGTACTTGTCTCGATCCATAGAGTGGGGCCGATATGTGGTCTTTCTGGTTCCTGAATATTATTGTTTACCTCATTCCACCTCTTTGATTTCCTTTCCTTCTCCCTACAAGAGAAGGCATCTATTTTCACCTTGTTCCCCCAGGATAATGTTCATGCCCCGCTCTAGTACATTCAGTTTACATGCATTTCCTTGGACTGTTTCTTTGATGTTGTCGTATAGGCGTAACTGGGACTCTAACACCAAATGCCGAGTAGAAATAGATGCTGGACCCAGAGTATCCATTGGATTCCCTCCTCATTGCAATGTTTTTTGGTGTGAAGCAGTTTTCGCTAATTACCTGTCTATGCCTATGTACCTGGGTCACATGCACCCTACCTTGTTCTTGCATTGTACTGGTTAGGGGGCTAGCATGTTGTTCCACCCCACACTGGAAAACCTGGGGAGCTTGTGTGGCTATAGGCCCTTCTTTAGATGATACTCGGTGCAAGCATTCCGTTATTCCTTCAATATCATTACAAAGTCGTTCAAAGGAATGCTCTAGTATGCTCAAATCATTTGGATTATTCTCTTGTGTCCGCTTTGTTGGATTTGTCATGTCTAGGGTAGTCGCTCCCCCGTCTTGTATGCACTGCTCCTCCCTTTTTATGTATTTGTGCCCCCTGCTCTTTCCCTGTAAGTCCAGCGTTCTTGTTGTACTTGTGAAAGTGACATGGGCTTTGTTGTTCGATCATGATCTTCCTGCACATTTCCGAGTTCTGGCGTACCTGATCACGGTTCATTGGAGGTTTCCAATGTGGATTCCCCCATCCCACCAGCCTCCTCATATGCTTTCAGCGCTACTTTCCCCTTTTCCATAATGGCCACCCTGCCACTTCATAAGGTTAAGGTCATTTGCGGTAAGTCATTCACACACGGCAACTCCATAAAGGCTTCCAGAGGAAAGGGACAGTGAAAGGAAGAGAAGCCAATTTCAGACCATTATCCTGTGGTCTGTCGTTTATTTCTCCACGTTGGCGCAGGTATTCGGTTTAGAGACGTCCCCGGTCATGTCTGCTTTCTTCCACGTGCTTCCTCCCTCAGTCCCTCTTCTTACATCGCAGCCGGAATTTCCGTCGTGACGTCCTGTCTGCACCCACTTCTCGTTGCGAACTGCTGCAGACTGGTCCTTTTCCGGTCCTTCGCACCGGGGCTTTGCGACCATCAGCAAATTTTGTGGAAAACGCCCACTGACTCAAATTAAAGGCACAGAGCCTTCTCCAAATGTCTCAGTGCCTAGTGTATTTTGTGCCATATAAAATACACACCAAGCAGAATAAAGACACCAAATCGAACAGATGTGGTCTGCAGGCGACCATAAGGCACAACACAATAATCAAATGTAGACTAAGGCGACCATAAGGCACAACACAACAAACAAATGTGGTCTCTGGGCGACCATAAGGCACAACACAAATTAGTCAAGTGTGGTCTGTAGGCGACCATAAGGCACAACTAGATCAATCAAATGTGGTCTGTAGGCGACCATAAGGCACAACACAAATTATTAAGAGACAGTTGTACGAAACATTTTCATATTGACCACAACCTTGCCAATTCGGCCATTGACCCAGACAAGCTAGCCCATATCCTCCAGCATGACCTACCTATACCACCAGAAAAATGTCCCCAAAAAGACAAACTTATTAAAGCAGCCTTGGTGAATGCCAGGTCTCTTCCTGCCCATGCTCTCGACATCGCTGATTTTATAACTTACGAAAAACTTGATCTCCTTGCAGTCACGGAAACCTGGCTTAATGCTGCCTCCGGTCCATCTCTGGCCCTTGCCATACCTAATGATTATGCTATCATTAGATGCGACAGAAACACCTTTCAAACGAAGGGAGGTGGACTCGCCCTCATATTCAGAAATACCTTCGACATTAGAGTCATCCAGGACGCTCAAATCCCCTCTGCTGAATCCTTGTCCATCAAGCTACCTATATCACCTAACCACACGGCTACTATGCACCTTATTTACTGACCACCATGTCCCATCTCTTCTTTCATAGAGGACATTGCATCTCTCATAACCACAGATACCAAACCTAATTCTCAAACCATCTTACTTGGGGATTTTAATCTCGGTTTTAACGACCCTAAGAACACTAACGCCCATGATTTAGCCAACACCTTATCTGACTTGGGTCATACGCACATTATTCACGAGCCCACGCATATCAAAGGCAGAACACTGGACTGGCTCACTCACCTCAATTGCTCTATTGACCTCCTATCTAATGACCCATGCATGTGGTCTGATCATCATAAAATAACCTTTTCGATCAAAGCCAACACACCACACCAGGCGCCTATCATCGCCCCAGCCACCAGCACGAGAAATAAGAAAGACATTACTCCTGACAAACTCCTACCTTTATTACTCCCCATCTTGAACAATATTGACTCAGATGCTGACCCAACAGTTTTAGTGGCTATCTACAACCAGGCTATACTCAAAGCACTGAACACCATCGCCCCTCTAAAATTGCGGAAACCTAAACCACAGCGTCACCTTAACACTTGGTTCACTCCGCAGTTAAGAGAATTACGCAAAACCAAGAGAACCGCCGAGGCACTTTGGAAAAAACATCCCACAGCATCTAATAAGACTGAGCTAACCCTAGCCTCCTCCAGTTACAAAGAAGCCATCCTTCTTGCTAAAAAAGACACCTATAACAAAAGGATTAGACAAGCGGAATCCAACACAAAAGAACTTTTTAAGATTCTGAAAGAATTAGAATCCCCCATTGCCCCTATAGACAAATGTGTTACTGACGCACTATGGTGTAGTAATATTCAGAAGGCCTTATTAGATAAAATAGCTCGCCTACAATCTAAAATCAATGCAAGAAAATCCCTACTACTAGCTGACCCGGACTACAAATAATTACCTAACAAATCACCTACCTTTAAGTCAACCTGTAAACCTTTCAGCTTCTCACCCCTTTCAACTTGGGAAGTAGAAAACATTATCAGGAAACTCAAACCCTCAAATTGTCAAGGTGATGCCTGCCCTGCACCGACCATCAAAGCCGCTGTGCACGATCTAGCACCATTCATCACCAACCTCATCAATGCATCCTTTAAATCTGGAGTAGTACCTGATAACCTAAAAGACGCGTGGGTCATACCACTCCTCAAAAAACCTACACTTGACCCAGCCAACCCGTCTAACTATAGGCCAATAACGACTGTACCTTTCTTATTAAAAATACTGGACAGAGCAGCTTACTTACAAATACAGGCCTACTTAGAATCAAACAATCTCTTAGGACTTAGGCAATCAGGTTTCCGACCTAGACACGGTACGGAAACTGCTTTAATAGACCTCACGACTCAGATCCAAATCCTGAAAGACAATGGCAAACTGGCACTCCTCTTACTGCTTGACCTGTCAGCAGCTTTCGACTTGGTCAACCACCAAACTCTCTGTCACCACTTGAAAACTGCAGCACACTTCCCAGACACAGCCACAGCTTGGATCAGTTCCTTCTTGGCGAACAGAACCATGAGGGTCTTCTCTCCCACTGATTCTGCTGAACCCTCGCCAGTACCCTGTGGAGTCCCGCAAGGCTCTTGTGTATCCCCGACTCTTTACAATGTATTCACAAAGCCCCTCTTTGATATCCTTGACTATCTGGGTGTCACATATACCAATTACGCGGATGACACCCAGATACTCATTCCTATCTCTGGCAACTATGAAACAGACAGCAAAACCCTTAATGAAATATACTCAGTAATACAAGCATGGATGGCACATCATGGTCTTTGCCTCAATGACGAAAAAACTGAGCTGATCATCCTTGGCACCCACGCCAAACTCAAAAATCTTAATCATGCATTCAAATCCTTCACCATAGATGGCAATCTCATCCCCGTGTCAAATAATACCAAAACCCTTGGTATCTACATCGATGCTACCTTATCCTTCTCCAAACAAACTAATGCAGTAGCATCATCAGCCGCTTACACCTGTAAGATGATCACTGCATGCAGGCCGTTTATCTCCTCACCCAATTGCATTACTCTTGCTAGAGCATTAGTCCTATCCAAAATAGACTATTGTAATGCCCTTTACTTAGGCACTAGCCACAAAAATATCAACAAACTTCAAGTAATTCAAAATAATGCCATCAGGGCCGCCCTCAACATTCCTAAAAAAGCGCACATCTCTGAGACCAGACGCAAACTACGCTGGCTCCCAGTCGAGCACAGAATATCCCTCAAAACTTTGGCCCTTACACACAAAGCCAGAGCCAAACTGGCACCAGCATACCTTACCAACCAACATACGCCTCACACCTCCTCAAGACCACTCAGAGCAGCACAAGCTAACACTATGTTTATACCGAGATTCAAACTTCATAACTCGGGAGGAGCTAGCTTCCCTGTACAAGCTTCTAAAATATGGAACACAATCCCTGAGCTTTTGCGAGCAGAACCTTCATTTAACCTATTCAAACACAACACGAAGAGTTGGCTTCACAACATGGACTCTATGACAGCCTAACCTACTGTTCCCAGCGTGATTGACTGCTGACTGCACACTTTTGTAATTAATGTATTTATCTTAGACTATGTACGTATGACATCTTTGATCAGGTATATATGCACTTGCAACACTAAGTATGTACAGGTGTAACACAACCCGTTGACCGCTTTTAATTGTAACTGTAACCAGATCTAACGTACGCGCCCGTATGCCCCCCGGGCCTGGCTGCGCTTTATAAATAAATAAACAAATAAACAAACAAACAAAGACACTCAAACTAAGCCAGTAAGGTTCTCCTCGCTCTGCTGCAAACTGGTAATGTGCCGCTAACACTGCACATAAATCGAATGATTCAACGTTAAGTGGACTCTGAATGCCAATTGAAATTCATTTGTTGATGCAGCTTCCATTTCAATTTGATAATCTCATGCTTCTCTGAAACCAATACATGAAGGCACATTTGCTCTCCAAAACAAAAGCTTCAACTTGGTGGTAATTTCCATATATTTCAACAGAAAAAAAACAGATTCATTTTCAAAAGGTGTGTCCGTGACTCTGACGTAAAACGGTTTGCTTAGATGACTATATGCTTGCAATACAACTCTTCACTTTTAAAGTAAATTATTTATAAATGTACATTGTGAAAGATCAGGAATGTATCTCTTTCTTATTGGACATCATATGATGTTGATAATATCTTTTAACTGCACAATAGAATTACTTTCCTCATTATATTAAATGCTTTTTTCTGAGCTATGTTAAAAGAGAATTAAGTATTTTGTTTTTAGTAGTGACAAATATTCGGCGATCCCATTTTTCTCTAGAATAGTCATTTATATTTCATGGTGCATATATATGAAAGTTAGCATGATTACACAAAACAAGTTGTATATCATACTGTGAATGGAAACATAAGTGAGACACCTATAGGCGCATTCTGTTTTCGTTTTTTTTTTTTAAACAAGCTGCCGTTATCTAATTTCTTGATTTACAATTTCAAATAAAACAGAATATTCAGATTAAAAATTACCTGTTTCTTTCCACCAGATTGCTTAGTAGGATTTTCATGGTATGGGGTATAAAATCAGTGATATTGCTCCGTAAATGAATCAAATATTAGAACATTTAATGAACATTTAATGTATCCCATAGATATAAGTCATTTCACAATGCTTCGAGACTAACCTCCACCTCTGAAGAGCTTTACTCCGATTTGTCTGTGCTTTGCATTGAAGCACATTAAAGTGCAATGCATGGTTTATTGGGTGAGGCCAGTGTCCCTTAATCGGGGCACAGACTTTTGAGTGATTAGCCAAGGAAGAGTTCATAAAGCTGCATGCTCTGAGAAACAAATACAAGAAGGTGATACTATGGTTTATTTTCGTTCACTCTTGACAGTAAGTTTAAAACTGAACTCAAACGGGATTTTTTTTGTTCCTTCTAGGCTCACGTTTCTTTGCATGCTGGTAATTGTAGGCTTCCATCAATGTGGGAAAATAAAGATACAATCATACACATTTTCCTCAATCTTACTTAAACAATGTATGCATGGTCAGGTTGGTTTGCTATGTGAATTGGGCATGTTTTATGTCATCTCTATAAAACGGATTGTTATTTTGCTTTAGCCCTGTTCTTTTCTACACTTTTCCAGGTGGATCATGTGCCTGCTTTGACTGAATCTAGCTCTTCCCATTCGCTCCACCCACGTGAGATTCCACTGCTCTCCTAACACCCACACTCCCACTTGCTTTCCAGAGGTGGAATTACAGCATATGTGTTCTCGTGTTCTAGCAGTGGGCAGGGGAGAGAGCTCATTCCATTCGTTTGCTGCTTGGGGGAAATTGTGTACAGGATGACCTGGTGAAAATGTGTTTTCTTAAGTTTGGACGTGCCTAGACATAAAGGAGCTTTTTGCCAAACGTGAAAAGTGGAGCTATGTTCTTTGCAGTGACCCTGGAAAAGATGGATCGATTTCAAAAATTGAAAACAAAATCGTTGTTAAGGGCCGAAAATGAGAAGGAAACGTAAAACAAGACACTGAAATAAATAAACCAATAGGTAGAATAAAAGCCGAAGGATGGCTGGGGCGCCTTAATTAAGACACACACACGCGCATTGTCAAAGGAGGAATTAAAGGAGCTCGAGACTGCGAGGCAAACTTCAGGTAAAGAGCTCGAGCGTTCGAACAGCTGGGGTCGGGAATAGTAGGTGACTGACACAGTCCTGAAAAGGCACACTCGACATATTGTTCTCGGGTTACAATGGGCCGCGTTTAACCGAGCCATTTCTGTGGATTTGGCCGGCCCTCTGCTGTGATGAGAGGAGAGAGAGCCGACAGGCGCAGGAAGGAGCGGTGGGGGCGACGGCGGGCGGAGGAACGGGGAGGAGGGGGCGGAGGGGCGCTTCCCCATAAAATAATCCTCCACAAGCTGTGTCAAAGTTCTTTATTAAAACAAACACTCTAAAGGACACCGAATTGTCCTTTTTATTAAAGCACTCACGGCAACAGTTATTTGCGGCCTCATTGTCCGCGAGGCTCGGCAAATAGAGCGGATCTACTTTACCCCACGTTCCCTTCCGCAATAAACGCGTCTCCAGATAAAGTTTCAAGTTCCCCTACTGCGACAGGAAACCTAAGCCCTGTCAAAGGCGGGAACGGCTTTGAGAGAGCAGAGGAGGTATTGGAATGGCTGCTCTGTACTGTTTATTTATGACGCTCGGTCTTTAAAGTGTTTTTCATTAACCCCTGCAACCGTCCATTTGCCTCTACTGCCAATTATTCTTGGCGCATGCACCCCGCTGCGTTTCTCCATATCACACAATGAATTGGCATGACACAGTATTTCAAATGGCAAACTTGGCTGCAGTTTTATTTCCATGACAACAGAATTATTTGTACACATTTGTGAACTTCAATCTGTACATGTGGCGCTTGCTTTCCGGATTTCCCTTTCTTCCCCCTATACTTGGTATAGTAGGCCCCCAACTGCCCCGCCCCTTTGTACCTGTTCCTATCCTGCCCGTGCAGGTGTCTGTGGGTGGGGAGAGCGCCGTTTGTTTTGGGGGAAGCTGAGCCTTATTTGTCACCACCAGACGCCCCCGCCGTTTAGGCCCCCAAGAGGCGCTGGTCCGGAAGAGCGAAGACCCATTCCGTTTCCTTCTGGCTCGTCCGGAGTCTATCATTTTTGCTTGGTTGCCCAAACACCGCCAAACTGTCATATCCTGCCCTGGCCGTCCTGCGACAGCGACGCCCAGGTGCCTCCTTCCTTCCCTGTTTTTCGTGGGTGGGTGGAAAATGAAATCCTTCTCCTGGCGAGACGGCGACCGGGTCCCAGTGCAGGGGCGAGAAGCCTTGCACCCTGGCTCTGACGGCATATAAAGCGCTCGCCCTGCCCCTTTTCTTTTGTTTAGCCCTTCGGGGGCTTTTGGGCCATTTGGCCTTTTGGCGCCGTTCTGCCCCCTGACCTCCTGCCCCCCCGGGGGAGGATCTCAGGTTGCCGGCGGTATGACCCTGCATGGGTTAACATGCTGCCTCCTCCATTTTTTCTTGGGTGTTTCCGTCGTCAGCGACAAATCTTTTCCAAAATGGCGGCTGTTGCCTTGAAAAGCCTTTCTACGTAAATAATACCTCGATTACGTTGGGATACAGAAGACCCCGTTATTTGCAGTGCTACCTAGTTGTAAAAATTATTGGGGTCCAGAGTGTATATAAAACAAGTTACATATGCATAACATGTTGCAGGGAAAATGGTTAAAGTAATGCATGGAGACTTAGTTTGGCAGAAGTTTAGCAATAATGGTTGCTGCGCAAAGCAAACAAGTATTTAGTCACTTCAATATAAGCAAGTAACCTCAAACACCTGGAGACTGCCTCTGCAATGGTAGTGGTGCGCGGTATAAATCAACATAAATATAACCATAACAATTGTACTGGATTTATCGACCTTCTTGGATAAGTAAAAGACAGCACATTTCGGAGAGATCTGAACCTGCAAGTCACTGGGGAAATGGCAACGCTCCAGCCCACTGAGTTATCTTACTGGTCAATTAAAATCAACTTTGGCACTTTATCGGTTGTTGTGATCCTGGACAGATCACTATCACCCTGTGTCCGTGTCTGCTATAGTCAGGAACATGAACACACTAACTCAAGTATTAAGCACCAAGTGTGGATACAACAGAACTGTAGAATTACGCATATTTATCCCAGAGGTTTTGGTTGCCTTCTCCCTTGACCCCAACTGATCAGCGAAGTAAGCCCCTTCACGTGGCATCAGTGTAGCAATTATGAATGAGATGTCAGTCAATTTTAGTTATTGGTTCTCAACTGCGAATATACCCTGTTTGCCTTTGGGGATGCATAAAAAGGTAAAAGATAATGTCACTTTATTAACGCATAGCCAATCAAACATAATAGTTATAGGCCTTCATCTGATAATTTAATGAGGTTGTTAAGGGAACTGGGAGGGTAAAAGACAATCCTTAGTTTTAGGGACTGTTTGTAATGTGTAATAAACAAACCCTCCTGGACTGCTTGTGTAGGTAGAGTATGCATACTATAAAACAAACATGTAAATTGCACAATTACAATTCTTTTGTGAATTTTTAATATTAATTCAATACAATCTTAATCACCCTTCCATTTGACAAAACGATTCTCCCCTTTTTTCCGCACTCTCCCCTTTTTTCCACACTTTCCACTTCTCCCTTTTCCATGCACGTTCCCCCTTCTTCCCTCTTCCATGCACTTGCGCGTTCTTAATGTCACTGGGCCTAGTAAGATCGTTGTTTTTGTTCTGCCTTGTTCCCCACCCTTTGCTTGGTCGTGCTCTGAAACACTTGTGTATGAGCGTGGTATACATAAATGATCATATCATATCAACACATATATACATCTGTACTTTTAAAACACCTATTAAAAACCAATGTAAAGTGCAGTGTGCCAAAAGTGTGACCGTGCTAAGTGCTACCAATTCTGTGAACCTCTGATTGTACAAATATCGCAACTAATCTAAAGGTCCTATTGAAGAACAAATACCCGTTAACTTGACCAACATGTTTCATTCCTCTTTATTCAGACACAATCTGAGGAAATTCTTCAGGGGCTTTTAAACCTTCTAGACACGTCTAAAAAGTTGTAATACCTAGGGTGATCTGTAACCTTCCAACCTTTTTCTTAAAGGCTAGTAGCTACTGTTCTATGCTGCTCGGAGCTGTATATCCTTTTAAATTCACTTTCTCTACCAGTCTGGATTAGGTAGTTTGACTCATTTCCTATACATACTAAGCGTACACCTATCGTAACCTTATGAATAGCTCATTTTGTCCTAGTCAGACTCTCATTATTTCCAGCTTAACTTGGTAGACCATTTTAGTATGTCCTACATGACAGCATCCGGCTTCTTGCTGCATAGTGTTCGTAACTCTCCGTGGGCGAGTCATGTAAAACATTCATTAGCTACTGTAAAGACTGGAGGGGGGGTCTGTACTTCTGCTCTCTATATGGTAGAGGAGAGGCACAGAGGACCCCAGCCAAGATTCTCTATTATTGATACTTGGTCGAGCAATCAAGGCCTAGCTTCTCAGGAGGTGATGCAGGCTGGTTCTTAAGGACAGTGTAGTCGCCAAACCCCCATAAAGGAATGTCCACACACTGTATTGGTTAAAACACAGTCTTTATATAATTAATATTCAAGGTTATGTACAGTATCACAATAACTCACTTTGTGCTCAGAAAATCAACAATGGTAAATATATACAGTTCTACAGTGGTACTACAAACATTATCAGATCTCATTAAAGTGCATCAACTATACTGTAAAAATGTCACACAGATCAATAAAGAGGAAACCAGCAGTAGAGAGAGGAAGGAAAGCAAGATGGTTGAATAATTGGCAGATTACCGGCCCCTACCAACTAGACACAGTTCTGTGTGGACACCGCCCCCCACATGGGCAACCTGTAAGATAAACATATAGCACAAGCCCAGTCCATATATTGTTCTATGAGTCTTATTTCCTTCTACAATAGTTCTACAGCCCCAATGTACCTGGAATTGTAGCGTTTGTCGATGGGAAATCGACAACCCTACTTGAGTGCCTTCCCTTTAAGGCAGGAGTCACAGGTTGTCGAACGTCCGACGGAAAACAGGGTGAACTACGGCGGTGAAGTGGCAGCTTTGTTCCTAGCAGTGCTTGTCGATAATGGAGCGTTGGCGTCCTGCAAGGAAGAGGCGTGCGAGGCACCTCGGTGACGATAGTTCTGGACCGCAAAGAGATGATGAAGAGCTGTGGCCCAGCAAGGGTGTCGAGTCGTCGGCGTCTCTCTGGTCTTTAGGTGGCGGGAAACCCACAGGTGGATGCTCCTCGGCGCATCGACGATCGGGCCTTCTCCAGCGGGATAAAGCGGGCGGCGATGCAGATGAGAACGTCCTTGGATCAAATGAAGTTCTTAGGCAAACGGGAGCACGGCGGCTCCGGTCGGCGATGTCAGTCGTCGACGATGGCGGACAACGGTCCATGCACTTCTCTTTGGGATTCCGCGGCAGTCCCCGTCTCCGGTCGGCAGCCTGTTGTAGGTCTTTCTACCAGGGAGCTTTGCCAAAGATCAGCTGGTGCACGATGGTCCCTCGTAGCTCGGGAAGAGGGCGCCTTAGCAGGTCCTCTCTGGGTCAGTGAAGTAGAGCAGCAGCAAGACTTCTCTTCCAGCAGGGCTTCAAGGTTAAGCTTCAGTTTCAACTCCAGTTTCTCTTCAGCTTCTGAACACAAATTCTAGCAGTGAGAGGCCACCAGATATACTAGTTGATCTCCCGTTCATTCTGCTGGGTCACACTCGGGCAACCAATCGGTCAGAAGGGCATTCATGCAGGCAGGCATCCAATCAGGTGCATAGTGCATTCAGGCCATTCACTCCTCTCCACACACTCACAACAAGTTATGTGTACTGGGACAAGTACCCAGCCATTCAACACTCCACACTGCATTCATACCAGTTTCGGGCAGGGCTGTCTCAGTCATTGGGCCTCATTTCACGGTAGGCGGTAGCCATGGCACTAATAGCACCATGGCTACCCCCTTACCGCATTCCGGGTCCATGTTCCCGGAATAGGGACTTACCAGGTCATTCTGACCTCGGAGGACCTGGTAAGTCCCCATTCCGGGAACCATTCCCCATTCGCATTTGATCCCCCATAGGGCTCAATGGGAATAGGGATGGAGCTAATAACGGGCCCGCTATTAGCGGGCCCGTTATTAGCTCTGAAGTCCCTCAACGGTCCCTTCCTTAATGCCTGGTAAAACCAGGCGTTAGGGAAGGGACCCGCTAAGGGACCTCGTAGTAGGGCCGTAAGGGATTACCGGCACCGGTGCCCTTACCGGTGCCGGTAATCCCTTAGCGCCTACCGTGTAATGAGGCCCATTGTGTCAAACACCAGATACTAGCCACCCACAACACAGAATGCGTATTCGTCACACACTCCATTCACCCAGGTCCCACCCACAGGGTGTACCCACAACATACAGTCACTGGGAAGGCTCCAGCCAGTCTGGCCTGGACTTCACAACAACACCATATATGGAACTTCCACGAAACAGCCGGTCAGGGGGAAGGGACAGAGTCAGGGCTTCCCAGGACTTTGGGAAAACAAGGTAATAGGCAATAGAAAGCAAGAGGCCACAGGGGCCATCTTGTTTCCTATCAGGAATCAACTGATTCCAATGGCAGGGCCTGGGTATCCCAAAATGGAGGATACTCAGGGCACCTGTCAAATTCAGCATGGAGCTGCCACAAGCCCATACCCTGCTCTGTGGGCCACACACAGGTGCCCAAAAACATACACTCGGGGCACAGCGTTGTACCCCACCGATGGGTGCCATAAGGGTATCCCAAGGGTCTGTACACCAAAGCAAAAGAGAGAGCTGCACCGCCAGGAGTCCCACATGAACTCCTGCGCGGAAAACACGACAGAACACACGATAAAAAGCAGTAAAGGACAAGGATACAGAAGCCCTGTCCCTCCGATGCATTTCCAGCATCACAGCTACTATATCTGTTATAGTTTAACTATTTTTCAAACCTAATATTCTGTTGTCTGTTGTTATACCTACAATTATTTCATTATTGTCGGTTAGGCGAGGTCGACGTTTTCCACTCTGCATCTGTAACCATGTAAATAAATATAATAACTAGTTGGAGGCTTGCTGTCTCTTGTGTATGAATTCAGATTTAGTAATTGCACAAATCACAATCCTCTGATTGTGGCCCACACTTACTTGTAGGAGATGCCATTGTATTCTTCTGCTATGAAGAGCTGCTCCCTCAGTGCTTTCCCTTTGTTTTCTTTAAGAGGGTATAATTATATTTACTCAGGCTGTTTTGTTGCTAAGCCTTCTACTACATTACACTTATGTGGTGTTTCTATATTGTGCAGAGGCCCACTTACTAGCCAGGTAATGGGCCAAAATATCGCCCTCACAATTATGATGGCTGAAAATGCAGACTTTTTTTAGACCCCCCCCTTAAATCATATATATATATATATATGTGGGGGGTATGTAATATAATGGTAATATGGGTGAGTACGGGGGATCTCCCCCTGCATATGTATGTGGTGTAAGGGGGGTTTAACATATATATATTTTTTTAAGTCAGCATTTTCGGCCGTCGTAATAATAGTGGTCGCAATAATCACATGGATCCACTTGCTATAATCATAGGACAGCTCCAGTCCGTTGTACTTGGCTGCTGCTTCAGTGTAGGACCCTGTCTCTGCTTAGGTTTTACTGCATACTGTAGGCAACAAATCTATGTCTCACTATTGGTTTTAACCATAAAGTGCACATTTACGGTTTGTATATCACTTCACAAGGTTCTGTCCATATCTTAGAAATACGCACCAACTCCCCTGCAGGGTTTAATCTGTTAAGCGTGCCGCTACAAAACGAACGTCTGTGTCTCTAACTCTGCCTCTGGAACATTACCTGTAGTTTATGCTAGTAACTAGGGGCGACGCAGACTCATGGTATAGATAGAGCCCAGGTTCTAAATGGCTGTCAACGTGGGCGCCATCTTGTAGAGGGTTTCTTTTACAATAAAGGCTGCTGTTATCCACATACAATAAATCCTTGTGCTTTTTTCAAGCCGTATTTTGATGCTGGCTCTTTTCTTTTTGCCTGCAGCTAGGTTCCTCAATTTAACTTAAATGTCCATCGATTTTCAAAAATATTTGCAACATGTTTCTCGAACGTTCTAAAACACTTTTTAACAGAACTCTGACGGTATATATATTTATATTAACCCCTAGTAAATGCTGCTGAATAGCATTGAGCTAACACTAACTCCAATTGTGTCTCACTCAAAAAAACAACTTGAAGTGTTCTATCTTGTGAAGCCACTTGGCTCTGATTCTTCGTTACCAAAGCGCTTACTCTTATTTATTTATTTATTTATTTATTCATATTTGTATAGTGCACAGCAGCACAGGGGCATCGTGGCACTTGTTACAGAAAATAATCATTACTTAGTTACATATGGGAGAAACATACAAGCATGGTAACTGTAAAACATTGCATAAAAACAGTTAATGATACTTGTAGACAGAGATGGGGTGTGAGAAGGGGGAAAAGTAGCGTGATAGGCTAGCAAGCAGTTTTGAGGTTTTGTTCAAAAGGAGGGTAGATAGGTTTCTACTCTGAGGGCAGTGGGGAGCGCATTCCATAGCTTTGGGGCTAAGTATGGGAAGCCTATCCCTCCAGCTTTGGCCTGTTACAGCGCGGTACAGTGAGTGGGTTGGTGTAGTTTGTTTTGTTTGGTCTACTAGATGTGGATCTGGCTAGAGTGAAAGGTAAGGCGGAACTGTGAGGTTAATGCATTTATGTGTGGTTGTAAGAATTTTGAATGTGATGCGGTCTTTGACTGGGAGCCAGTGAACAGACTTTCTTACTTGAGATATGTGATCTCTTCTTGGAATGCTCAAGGCCGCTGTTAGTGAGTTGTTTTGGGTGATTTGGAGTCTGTTTATATTTGTTGCGGAGGTGCCGTCTAGGAGCGCCTTGCAATAGTCGAGCTTGGCTCCTATGGTGGCTCTGGCTATTGAGAGACAGTTTTCCTTGTTTAGGAGGGGTTTTATGGCGTTGATAAGTTTAGTACTCAGCGCGGAGGCAGAGACGATAGCGCTGACTTGCTTATTCATAGACAAAGTAGCATCAATGTGAACCCCTAAAGTTTTAACTGAGGATAAGACTGGGATGATGCAGTTGTCGATGTTGAAATTGGAGTAAAGACTGTCTAGCTTGGCTAGGGTGGCCATCTGACCAAGAATGAGAATCTCCGCCTTGTCCCCGTTAAGGCATAGGACATTTGTGGCCATCCACACTTGGATAGTGGAGTATATTTGCCTTAGAGCTGTAGCGTCTTGGAGATATGAGCCGGTTAATGGGAGGCGCACTTGGGTATCGTCAGCATAGTTTGTGTATGCGATCCCAAGTGCATCAAGTTTATTAAAAAGGGGCTTTGTGAAGAGATTGTATAGCGTAGGAGTGTGGGACATCACAGTGAATGATGGTGAGACCCTCATTGATCTTCCTTCTAAGAAAGAGGTGATCCAGGAAGCTGCTTGGTCTGAGAAATGTGCTGCATGCGTAAGGTGTGTGGTGAGGGCTTTATGTTCCACGAGATCGAACGCTGCTGAGAGGTCAAGGAGGAGGCGGAGGAGGGCGGGATTGCCAACGTCGAGTATTTTGGTGATTTGTTTTTTTAGATCCAACAAGGTGGTTTCGGTTCCCTGCCCTTAGCGGAATCCCGATTGTCTTTTTCCTAAAATGGAGTTTGTTTCTAGGTAGAGTTGGATCTGGCTGTAAGCAGCCTTGTCCAATATCTTTGGAAGAAACGGGACGGTTGTTATGGGCCAGTAGTTGTTGGGCTGGGAGGGGTCTATGGTTGTTTATTTTAGTAGGGGGCGCACCCAAGCTTCTTTAAAACTTTCTGGGACAATGCCTGTTTTAAATGAGGAATTGATGAAGGCGGTGAGGAGTGGTGCCAGTGGTTCGGCACATTCCTTGATGATCTTAGGGAGGCATATATCGCCTTTACATTGCAATGGTTTCAAATGTTTGAGGATGCCTGTGACTTCTGTTTCTGAGATGTCTTTGAATGTGAATTTAGGGAAGTTGATACTTTTGGCGTTATGCAAGGTCTGTATTGGCTGGTTCAGGTTGAGTAGGGAACTGTAATGGTCTCAGATTTTGTTTTGTAGAAGGTCTGTTTTTTGAGCATGGCAGCTTGGATGCTGGTGCATCAAGCTTCATCTTTGACAATCTCATCAGTGGAGGTGGGAGGATCTGTAAGTTCATTAAAAATGGTAAAGAGTTCTTTGGTTTGGGAGTTGGCTTCAGATTTACAGCGATTATATGCTTCAGACTTGGCACTGAATATAGTGTCTTTGTATGTTTTGGCTGCAGCTTTGACATTGTCATGAACAGTGTCACTGGTGTTTGCTTGCCACTTTTTGAGCACCTGGTGTTTGTTATTACGTTAAGTTTGGAGTTCATCTGTGAACCAGGAGCTTGAGTGGAATGATTTCTTTTCTTTCTTGTTTTCAAGAGGGGCAATTATATTAATTGCGTGGGTAAGGGTGTCCTTAAGAATATCAGCTAAGATGTTGGGATCTTACGAGAACGGGGGTGCTAGGCACGGTATGTCAAGATAGGGTCGGAGGTTATCCGCATTTAGCTTTTTTGAACTTCTAGCTATGGTGGCAGGTGCGTGAGTAGTGTTTTTTGTACTTGGGGCTGTAGGGATGATGAATTGTATACAGATGTGGTCTGTCCATGGGCAGGCCGTGTTGGAGGTGATGATAGTATTGCAATTGAAGTTGACCAGCCAGTCTAAGGTACGGGCTTTGGAATGGGTGGAAGTCGTAATTTTATGGACGAAGCCCAGGTCTATGAGGTCCTTGGTGAGTGAGATAGCGGTTTTATCATTGGAGTCATTGTATCCTAGGTTGAAGTCACCCAGGGGTAAGGTTTTAGTCGTTTGTTTGATATTATCACTAAGTAAGTTGGTGATTTGTCCTTGGAAGTCTGTCGGTAAAGAACATGAATATTAATGATACTATTAGGTGAGAGTGACAGTTTGGCTGCTAGGATGTCTGCATTACCATCCCAGTGGTGGGGTATATGCCTAAGATGTAAGGTATTTTTGAAGATTAGAGCTACTAGTGCCTAGTGTGCTGTAGAAGTGGAAGGAGGTACACATATTGAGAAGGAGGTGCAGAGCAGAGCTACCCGTTAATATGTTGCATAACAGGGTTAGTCAAGGACAAGGCTATTTCATAACACATTAGACCAGTGGTAGATAGGCTATTTCAAAACACATTAGACCATTGTATATGTAGTAGTGCAACAGGAAACAATACTAGTTAATTCGGTGAGGCAAGAACGATGAGCTGATACAGACAGATTAAACCCCTAACAATATGTAGTAGGAAGGGGAGCATTCGGAAATCTTTGTGTAGCCAGCAGCGGCCATCCAGTGTGTGAAGCAGTGGATGGCAGAATAATATAGACAAGGTTTAAAGTAGGCAGTTAGTTGAGTAGGTGGTTCAATATGCGAGATTAACGTGAATGTTTCGTGATCATAGAGATTTAGCGGCGTAACAAGTCAAGGTTCAGTTGTTGGACGTTCTACTTACAGGGTGTAATACCCTTGCGATCTGTGTTGAATACATAGTATCGTAAGTGAACCAGTATCAACAATCGATACACAAGCAACATGCTTGGGGTTTGTGGCATATCTGATCTACCACCGCAGAATGTAGCATAACTACGTAAATTACTGGAATTTGAGAGACCATATTGCATCTGCATTTCCCTTTCCTCCATTGCTGCGCCGTTCATAATGTGTGCTCTGTACCTGCTTGATATGATATAATATGATATGTCATTTATAATGCACCTGTACACAAGTGTTTCTTGCTTAAATGCAGAGGTCATGGATGTCCATGTCCTAGTGCCACCCCCTTTAATTATGGGCCGCACTGTGACAAGAATCCCTGTCACAGCTGAGAGGCCAAATCACTAGACTTGAGTGGCCAATTCATAGAATTCAGCGTAGAAGTAGCGCACGCGCCCAGCGCAGAGAGGGAGCGTGCGCCAGGTGCAGCGCAAAACAGGATTTAGGCACACCGCGTATTCATGGATTTCCCTAGCCACTTGCAGCCGTGGTGCAGCGAACATCCAGCAGCACCAGTTACGCCCCCAAGAACGCCCCAGAAAAAGCCTCAGAAATCCCCAATACGGCGCAATGGACCGCGCTAACCCTGGACCAGCATACAGCCCCCTACACCATAATCATGTGAAAAACTGAGCGTACCCTGCTTGCGCCAGCCAAAACGTGTGAAAATCTCCCTGCGCGCCCCCTTCAATACGCGTACCCCGTTCGCAGTAGCCAAAACGCGTGAAAATCTCCCTGGGCATCCCCTAGAATACGCGTACCCCGCTCGCACCCTCCAAATCGCATCGAAAAGCCCTACCGTAACCCCGTGAATATGCGTACCCTGCACGGCCAGCCAAATCATGTGAAAATATCTTTGCGCATCCCCTTCAATATGCGTACCCCACTTGCGTGAGCCAAATCGCATGGAAAGTGCTGTGTGTGTGGTGACAGGTGTCGGGGTGTCCCCCCTGTGGTGTGGGCTACCTGCGGGACATGGTGACGGGTGTAGGGGGGTCTCTGTGGTGTGGGCTGCCTGCAGGGCATGGTCACGGGTGTAGGCGGTCCCCTGTGGTGTTGGCTACCTGCGGGGCATGGTGACGGGTGTAGGTGGGTCCCCTGTGGTGTGGGCTGACCCTGGACCAGCATACAGCCCCCTACACCATAATCATGTGAAAAACTGAGCGTACCCTGCTTGCGCCAGCCAAAACGTGTGAAAATCTCCCTGCGCACCCCCTTCAATACGTGTACCCCGCTCGCAGTAGCCAAAACGTGTGAAAATCTACTTGCGGACCCCCCATGAATATCCGTACCCCGCTCATGGCAGCCAAAACGTGTGAAAATCTCCCTGGGCATTCCCTTGAATACGCGTACCCCGCTCGCACCCTCCAAATCACATCGAAAAGCCCTACCGTAACCCCGCGAATACGCGTACCCTGCACGGCCAGCCAAATCATGTGAAAAGCTTCTTGCGCACCCCCTTTAATATGCGTACCCCACTTGCGTGAGCCAAATCGCATGGAAAGTGCTGTGCGTGTGGTGACAGGTGTCGGGGTGTCCCCCCTGTGGTGTGGGCTACCTGCGGGACATGGTGACGGGTGTAGGGGAGTCTCTGTGGTGTGGGCTGCCTGAAGGGCATGGTCACGGGTGTAGGCGGACCCCTGTGGTGTTGGCTGCCTGCGGGGCATGGTGACGGGCGTAGGGGGGTCCCCTGTGGTGTGGGCTGCCTGTGGGGCATGGTCAGGGGTGATGAGTGGTCCCCTGTGGTGTGGGCTGCCTACGGGGCATAGTGACAGGTGTAGGGGGGGCCCTCTGGTGTGGGATGCCTGCAGGGCATGGTGACAGGTGGAGGGGGGGCCCCCGTGGTGTGGGCTGCCTTTGGGGCATGGTCACAGGTTTTGGGGGGTCCCCTGTGGTGTGGGCTGCCTGCGGGGCATGGCCATGGGTGATCGGGTGTCCCCTGTGGTGTGGGCTGCCTGTGGAGCATGGTTATGGGTGTAGGGGGTCTCCTGTGGTGTGAACTGCCTGTGGAGCATGGTCATGGGTGTAGGGGGGTCCCCTCTGGTGTGGGCTGCCTGTGGGGCAAGGTCACGGGTTTTGGGGGGTCCCCTGTGGTGTGGGCTGCCTGCGGGGCATGGCCATGGGTGATCGGGTGTCCACTGTGGTGTGGGCTGCCTGTGGGGCATGGTCATGGGTGTAGGGGGTCTCCTCTGGTGTGAGCTGCCTGTGGAGCATGGTCATGGGTGTAGGGGGGTCCCCTGTGGTGTGGGCTGCCTGCGGGGCATGGTCATGGGTGATGGGGTGTCCCCTGTGGTGTGGGCTGCCTGCGGGGCATGGTCAGGGGTGATGTGTGTTCCTCTGTGGTGTGCGCTGCCTGTGGGGCGTGGTCACGGGTGTAGGGGGGCGCCCTGTGGTGTGGGCTGCCTGTGGGGCATGGTCATGGGTGATGGGGTGTCCCCTGTGGGGTGGGCTGCCTGCGGTGCATGGTCACGGGTGTAGGGGAGTCCCCTGTGGTGTGGGCTGCCTGCGGGGCATGGTCAGGGGTGTTGGTTGGTCCCCTGTGGTGTGGGCTGCCTGCGGGCCATGGAAAGGGTTGTAGGGGGGTCCCCTGTGGTGTGGGCTGCCTGCGGGGCATGGTCACAGGTGTAGGAGGGTTCCCTGTTGTGTGGGCTGCCTGCGGGGCATGGTCATGGGTGATGGGGCCACACAGCAGCGACACATGACTGAGGCAATGACGACTGACACATGCACCAAACAAATGTGAGCAGACAACACAAATATCTTAACAGATGAAAAGGTATTAAAAAACAGAAATCTACCAAACGAAAAGCAACCATGACAAGGAAAAATAAATGAATGTGAACTAAACTGAAATGCAAATTCCCCAAAAATATGTGATCGAAAAAAAAAATTCTCAAAGTGGTCCATGACCAGAGTTCAGAAATCAAAATCCAAAGGGCAAAAAAAATAAAACATTCCTTCATGGGTGTAAAAAAATTGAAGAAAACAATCCACAGTACCAGAACTATTTACAATGAAATCTTGAGGGTCCATGATCCCAAAACAAAATGAAACTTACCAAAAACACTACAAAAAAACAACTATATACAAAAAGTGGAGCAATTTCTGTGGTCTCCAAAAAAAAGAATAAAACGAAAGGAAACCTAACCCTAAATAACCACAATGGCGGCGGGCTAGTCCTGCGGCTCACTGTTCTTCAAGAGTCTTGGCCAGGGCATCATCAAACTCTGAGTCTATGGCCCGGAGGCAGGACTGCACTCTATCCTCGAGGGCTCGCAGGGACGCCGCCATGCTCTCCGCCAACTCCCTGCGAGTCTCCTCGAGGAATTCTGCCCACCTCAAGGCTCGCCACACGGAGTTCTCCGCCCTGACCATGGTGAGCCGTGCCCTCTCTGCCCGCCGCCACTCTGCACCTATCTGCTGGCCCAACCTCTGCCACACGGAGGACACACTTTGTCCAGGGTCCTCCTGTCCTTCAGCCGATGCCTGCCCCCGTGATGTAGTTGGCCCGAGTCCTGACACCTCCCACGTCGAGCCTGCTCCCGCCTTAATGCCATCTGCCTGTGCCACCATGACTGCCTCTGGGAATATGGCAAGACCCGGGGCCGTCGTGCACGTGCCCTGCTTGATGGTGCCTGCACAACCTCCATTGCCAGGGGTCCAGTTGCTTGGGTGACCACCTCTACTGGACCTCCGGGTCCCGACTGTGGCAGGGATGGGATCTCCACCAGCCTGGCCGTGGTGGCTTGGGCAGGTCCCCAGGGGGCCCCGGTGGCATGTGGGCCGGAAGACGGCATTGAATATGACTGGTGCATAGTGTGTAAAGAGGAGGAGAGGGTCCCAACAGCGCCCAGCACATTAGGAAACACCCGACAATGAACCCTCCTAGCCGGTTCATGTTGGCACACACCTGTTCGTGATGACGTGCATGCTCCTGCCAGGAAGCACGCACATCATCATGAATCGCATGTGTGCACAACACGATACCGACTAGGATGGGCTCAACCCTGTCACGGATCATCACGTCCGCAGGTAGAGGAGTCTCAGTTGAAATGGACCTCCCCCCTACCTGCGGACGGGCCTGGGACGGGGCATCCCTGCTGGTGCATGGTGGTGCAGTCTCAGTATCAAAGACAGGATTAGGTACAGGCCCCTCCACGGTGACCTGTGCTGCCTCCTGCCCCTGGCCCTGGACTGCACCACTTGCACCAGTGGAATTACCCCCACCAGGCCCCATGTGTGGATCTAATGCAGCCTCTTCGTCCTCCTCCTCACCCACAACCAACCTGGATGCCTCTGCACCGTCTTCTGCTCTGGAGAGCCCCTGTCGGGGCTCACCTGCCCCTACCGCTGCCGAGGAGCTCACTTCCGACCTTGGCCCCTTGGGCATCCTCTCGGTAGCTCTGCCCATGGATGCAGCACCAGTCCCCTCACTCCCGGAAGATGACATGTCCTGAGAGGGTGACCGGGCCATTCGTCTCCGCCTGATGGAGGCATCCCCACCGCTCTGCTCCATACCGCCATCTCTGTACTATTCCTCATTTGCCGCTGTAGATAGGGAGAGATTGAACACAAGCATCAGGGTGCTGAACAATAGTCTGCTAGACACAAATCAATTGTGCATGAGCGGCACTGTCAAACGTCCCTTCCATCATCACCCACCACAACACACAGGTCAGTGCAAACAAGACACATGCACAAACAAGCATGGCACGTGCAGCAGACATTTGCATCCATGTCCAAGGTGCTGTTGGTACATCCGATGGGGGGCTGAACATCACATGCATCATGGGACATGCTAATCACATGCACACACACCACCGGACATTCATGCATCTGGCCATGTCTACCTCCAGTCACAGTGGATTCATGGACAACTAGGCCGCATCAGTCAATTCACACATCGTGATGTTCATGTGTCATGCATCCATGCCGTTTCCCAATCACACACACACTACTCAGACACATGTAAGTGTACACCATGCAAGACCATGATGGTGACATCAGCATCCATGTCTCACACCCCAAACATGGCCACATCCAGACACAAGCATGCAAACATGTGTGTGTCCTCACATGCTGGTGCACCTCATGCATTGCAACACAGACACCATTGATGTGGAACAGGCTTCAGTGGACTCACATGCAGCACTGTCATGGCCCTGCACACAGACATACATACATGGGGCATGCTAGACATGAAGCCAAGGTGCACACTCCTGCCACACCTCAACATGCAGTACGCTTGACAAGAACACATGGACACTTACACCTCAACTCCAGGCGGGCCAGCAACTCGAGGACCTGGTGCTGAAGCGCTGGGCGTGAGCGCTCCAGGACCCGCATCTGGATGTTGGTCAACTGGTCCCAGTGCCCCACTTCTCCATGAGCTGCAATAAGGTGCCAGGCCTTGCTGTGGGTCCTGGACCTGAAGTCCCCCATCGCTTCAGGACGCGTTGGTAGTCGCGGGATGCCACCCCCTCCGCGTTGATGGCATCCACAATGTCCAACCAGATCCTCCTCCGTCCTTCCTTGTCAGGCGCGATGTTGTTGAGAAGAGGGCATAATGCCCCAGGACTTGCTCCACTAGGATGCCAACTTCATTTGCAGTGAAGCTGACAGCCCTCTGCCTGTCTGCCGGGGGTTTGCCACTAGCCCCGGATGGTGTTTGGTCCGATATGGCAACCCCCAAGGCAGGTGTGGGTGGGCAACTGGGTCCTGGGGCAGAGCTGTGGAGCGATGGTACACCAGTCAGGAGTCTTCTGGTCAGCAGAGGTGATCTCAGGAACAGGATTCCTGGCAATGGCTTCTGTGCAGGCACCAAATAGCAGGGCACGTTGGCAACCAAGCGGTCACATGCACGTTTGTTTTTGTTTTTGGGGTGCCTGAGCGTTGCATGACACATCATTTTTACCCAGAGGTCACAGACAGCCTTGCAGGAGCACAGCGGTACCTATTCCATCTAGTACCCTGCCCCCTTCACCCCAATTGCCCAGGATAATTGTTTTCTGCACTTCCCATTCGCACAAGTACATCAGTGCCATGGTTGGGAGGCCACCAAGTGGTAAGGGAGGCAAAGCTGGGCGACCACCCACAGGTGTCCGCGGTAGGGGACATGGCTAGGATGACCAGGATGGCCAAGGTGACAGTTGTAGGAAACGTGAGCAAGGTGGCCCACGAGGGCAGTCAGTGTGTCCAGGACCATTCAGGAACAGCTATACCCCCCCACCCCAGTGGGTCAGGGAGATGCAGCTGACACCACCCCAGTTCAGGAAAGTTGCATAAATGTCTGATGAGAAAAAATTATCATCAGACCTTGGGTCGCCAATTGTAATAAAATCTACTGAAGGATATTAGGTTCATTCGTATGTAGTAGATGAATAAATTGTGGATACTTGCGCCTCACAAGGCACCAAACAATTTCTGAAAGAAATATGTCCGGAACAGAACTTTTAGTAAATAACTTCTTTACTTCATTTATTAAGAAGAAGCAGCAGAAATAATATGCCAATGCATTTCGGACCTATGCTTAGTCCTTCATCAGGGCAAATTTCTGTAGTACAAGGAAAAGAACACAAACAGAGAAAACAAGAAAAACAGTCATATCGAGTACTTGCATAAATCCATTAAGCTGCTTACCACAAGTAACCATCCCAAGTAGAGCAAAGACCTGCATTTATGCCTGACCCTGTCACTATTGCATCATAATAATGCTACTAATTACCTCATCATGTTTCCATTCCATTCCATCAAGCCATAAGTTACGCCATTATTTTTCAGGATTCAAAAAGTACCGGAAATATCCTACTAATTTCAGTATACAATCTCTAGTAGTCTGAAAAATACCCAGCTGTGTATTTATGAAACATTCAAGTGTAATCCTTTTAAATCTGACCCAAATCCTAACATCAACATACAAACAATAGTCATCCCGTTTAAAATTGCAATTTTGCATCCTACATTATGACGGTAAAGGAACAGATACCTGCTTGTGTATATTGTTGTATTAGAAACTATTATGGCACACACGTTACTAGTTTTGTTGCCCGTACTGCTTGTTAAAAGCCTTTATTCCAATGAAATTCCACTTATAACAATTCCATCTGCAAAAATAGGTTGGAAAGATGCCGTGGTAAAATATTTAAAAGTGCCTCATATTGCTTAAAGTAAACTGGTATAACACTGAGAAAGCTTACCTCATAGAAAGATAAGGCTTTCTTCATTCTATTGCAGGAATGTGATGGAAGCCATTAAGGCTGTCAGTGGCGTTGCTGTAAGCTAGGTGCGTGTAATCTTACACTCTGTTCAAAAACTACCAGAGCGCAAATAATCCCGCCTGACAAACAAAGGAAATCTGAGTCTCAAAATGGCATTCACTAGCTGGCCATGCACAAATGCACCCCAGTTCAGGGCCTGCTAGCCCGGCCCGGATTGGTCACGGAACAGGCACGGGATGACTCACAGGCCTACTTCCGTGTCACGAAGTCCAAGCCACGTGTGGCGGTGAAAGTTGGGAGGAGGAGGTTCAATACCTTACAATTAAAAGGACTAGGACTCCGCTTTTTTACATCCTCCCTAAAGTGCATAAAAACAGCCGTAATCCCCCGGTAGACCTATTGTTTCTCTGTGTGGGTCGATACTGGAACCCTTGGATAAGTATTTAGACTTTTTTCTCAAACCCTTAGCAGCCGCTACTGCCACCTACCTAGCGGATACAACAGATGCGATTCTACATCTTGAGGGATTGCCTTTTGATTCTGCAACTCATTTATTCATCACATTAGATGTAGAGTCCCTTTACTCCAATATTCCACAGCTGGAGTCTCTACCAATAATTACGTTTTTTATGGATGGTAGAAGTGATCCCCAAATGGTCCCCAGTGAGTTCTTGATGGAACTATTAGAAATAGCCTTAACCAAAAATTACTTCCGATTCAAAGAATCATTTTTCCTGCAAACAAAGGGTACTGTCATGGGCGCAGCTTTTGCTCCAAACTATGCCATACTCTATATGTGGGCGTTTGAAAAAGCTTTCATCTTGAACGACTCCAATCCTTTCTATCAGGCCATACCATTATGAAAAAGGTACATAGATGACATCGTCATTATCTGGGACAAAACCAAAGGCAACCATGTCCAGTTCTTGACATGAATCAATACTCTTAATGAACACCTTAAGTTTACTATGTCGGTAGATAACACTTCTATACCTTTTTTGGACCTTTGAGTTAAGGCCAAAAATGGAGTCATCGCAGGGGACCTATACTGCAAAACTACGGATAGGAACACCATACTACATTTTGATAGCTTTCATCCCCACTCATTGCGAAACAGCATACCGCATGGCCAGTTTTTGAGGGCAAGGCGGAACTGCAGTGATAAACAGGATTTCTCTCTACAAGCAGATATAATAGAAGATCGCTTGCAGACCAACGGCTACCCGACTCATATATTGAGACAATCACTAAAAAGAGCACGCCATCAACACCGGGATATCTTGTTATCAAAAAACCCACGGGAAAATACATCCAATACACGGCTGGTGTGCGCTATGACGTACAGCACCTACCATCCGGCCATTAAAAAGGCCATTAGCAAACACTGGCCTTTGTTACAGTTAAATGATTGCAATTTGGATCTCCCCATGTATGCCCTTAAAAAAGGCAGGAACCTAAAAAATTGGCTATCCAAAGCGGGCAGAGCCCAAGTGAAACAAAAGCCCAAGACCATCTCAGAAATGTGGGGCATGAATAAACTATGGCCATTTCTCATGCGGCTACTGATGCCAATGTGCATCTACTTTGACAGGCAAGACGGTGATGATCAATAATAAACTGTGGTACCTTAGAGATCACACAAAATGTAATTCTAAGAATGTTATATATTTCATCACCTGCCCCTGCAACAAGACATATGTAGGCAAGACATCCAGGCCGCTGAAACTTAGAATTAAGGAACATAAGTCCAAGATAAGAACCAAAAGTGTTACACCTCCGCTTGTATACCACTTCCTCAACAACAATCACAGCTGTGATGAACTTACCTGGGGTGTTTTGGAATCAGTCAAAGGCGTGGAAATGTATGCTACTGCTGACAGACTCTCCACCCGTGAACAATGGGCAATCTATAATACTCAGAGTTTTCTAGTGGGTCTCAATCTCCAAGAAGAGTGGATTCTGGCCACTTGATGCATCATACATCCCCCTTTTCTTGATTCACCATATGCCTGTATATATAATTCTGTACTAGGTTTTGGACTCACGGGCCATGGCAGCATGTTCATGCAGAGCTGCCTTATTTAAACACTGGCAAATTTGCGTCCTTGCGACTGCTGGGGCTATAAATCTAAACAACTACCAGATGCCTTGAAGTTCACACAGGCATGCGAGGTGAAGTAGATTCACTGACCGGCTTGAGGGGCCTGAGCCGCTATTCTCCTGGCAGACAGAGTTATTAGAGGCCTGTCAGGTGACCACCAGCACAACACACAGTTTGCATTTTAGCCCCGTTTTCTTTTCTTTTCTTTTCTGATCGGCGCAGACCCTGATGGGAATGCCTGACATTTACTTCTTGACCTTGTTTAACGGCCCAGTTCTTCCGCAATATGATATGTGAGGTGTTACGCCCCCTAAGCTCCGCCTACACTTGGCTGCATAAAAACGCCTGCCTGTCATTAGGCTAGGCGTTGTCGAAAACCTCAGACTTGTGCCGATGAGGAGACGATTCGCAACATTACCACGGTAAGCGTTAAGTTAATACAGAGTCTTGATAGGCTCCACTTGGCAGGACCGGCCACAGGCAAGTTTAAGCAGCAGTTCACATTAGTGATTGGAGACAGGGCTAGTCGTGCAGCCTTATATTGTAGCACAATACATCTGCTGCTTCAGAAATAGGCGTCGTTTTCTTTAAACTATTTGATTACAGCATCCACTTAGCCTGATGGGAGTTACTGTGATAAACTTGCAAGTCGAATGCCGCCATTGCAGTATATGCTTTTTAGCTCACTATGAGCTGAGTTTAACTGGCTTTTCGACCTGCCCTTTGACACACAGGTCCATCTATTAAATGCAGAGTGACAGTTCCTATCGGAGTTGAAATCTGGCGGGATACAACTTCCAATTAAGAGAAAGTTTTCACTCCACGTGGATGACAGTGAGCAATCCATGGGAGGGTGACTCTGAGCCCCAGCTCTCGGTGAGTTTTGGAACATTGGGGCAAACAAAATGCACACATTTTTAACCCGAGTACTCCTAGAGATCAAACGTAATTGTGCGGTATATACATACTGCCTTAAAACCAGGCGCTGATTCTTTTCTATCTTTTAATCTGGTTAAAATGCTTATTTAGCCGCAGAGTTGTCAACACGTTGAACTTGAAAGGCGAGCGTGGTCATTGCACTGCATATTTAATTAAGTTTACAACGAATGGGGGTTCTAATTGTCATTTGACCTATCCTCTGACACACAGGTCCTTTAATCCAGCGCAGATTAAGGGTTCTTTTTGGACTCTATACCCGGGAGGACATATACATTTCCAACTAGAAGGAAGCATCCATTTCAGGCAGCCTACAGTGAACCAGCCATGGGAGGGTGACTTAGAGCGCCCACATTTTGGTGAGTCCTGAAAGATTTTTTATTGATGACCATTTGGGGTTCAGGCACATGTTAACCGAATGCCATATGGTCAGTTCACTTCACCACTGGCATTTAGGGGACGTGGTTCTCATTTGAATAAATATCCTTGTTCTGTGTCTCCACAGGCCAACCACACTGTGGTCTGTTAAGCGTGGGGCTGACACACTATCGGAAGCAATTGTTTAATGTTCGGTTTAGCTTTTTTTTGGTTGAGAATATTGTATTAATTATGATTATTCTCCCATTTTTACACTAATGCTCAAGGACACTATTGTGACTGGAGCAAGCTTGTCTGTTTAGTAGTTCTCAATAGGACCAAATCCTAATGTGGTTATTTGATTTTTCTCCCCCTTTTTCTTTTCTTTTCCAGGGTTGACCATTTTCACTTACCCTATACTGAATGTAATGTTTTTGATGTATTTTTTAATCTACCCTTTATGAAACGGTGAGAATACAAGGGATAGCATTGTCCTGCTGAAGACGGGCAGCAACTGGAGCTCAGTTAGAAGAACTTGTCCCGTCGAAACAACGGCTGCCATGTAACGAATATTGCTAGGTTGACTTGTTAGATTATAATACTATTAATGGTCCCTAGGATAGCGTAGTTGATATACAGCACTCCCTCACCACTGTATTCTATGAGTCATCACAGAGTAAACATAGTGATTTGTATGCATAGTATTCTATTGAGTAAGAACCAAAATGCATTAAGGGTCAAAAAGGTTTAATATGTGTTTTATCTATTTGCTTAGAAAATAAAAATGTATATTTTTTCTATTGCCACATGAGATTTGGGTCTAACTGAGTCTCTCCTCCTGGGTCACCTGGAGGTCAGTCCAGCTACAATGTGTTAATTTATGCCTTTTTCTTTTCCGCCAGACAGGACCACTGTTTTATAAATATTGGTGAAAGTTGCTGTCACCAGGCCACGTGGATTTGGGGCAGCAATGTCATCTGCTGCCCCGAGCAGCAAGGTTGTGGAGGCTGCAGGGGCACTCAGCCGGGACAGTGTTGTTTCCCGGCCCCTCACACCGAGGCAGTTGTGGCGCTTCATCCTGGCAACACTACTCAGCAGCCAATGCCTGCAGTGAGACCTTTGGTCATCATGCCATTACCTGCTGCTAGTGGCCATTACACCTGCGCTTCAACCCCTACAGATCGGAGCAGCGTAAGCCACTCAGGGTCCACACCACCTCTCAAGAGGAAGAAGCGTGCTCTTGTGGAACAGGCTGGGACCCCAGACACGACTCTGCACTCCGGCATGTCAAGGAAGCAGAGTTTCAATAATGTGGAACTGGACACACTTGTGGGCTAGGTGTTGGAACACGGCAGCGTCATGCTGTTGATGGCAGGGTGCAAAACTACGCCTGCTCAGTGTAGGGCCCACTGGCAGTGCATCGTGGACCACATTAGTTCCTTGGGATTTGTGAAGCGCACAGCTGATGATTACTTGAAGCGTTGGAATGACCTCAAACGCCGAGCTAAAAACAAGCTGGCTTCTAATTACGCCTCTACTCTGGTGACTGGCAGTGGGACACCACTAGAGGACGATTGTCATGACCATTGTGAGGGGGCACAAGTTGTGCCACAAGCAGGCTCCCATCAGAACCCTCAGGGCCTTAAAACCACTGCAAACAGGCTCCTGGAGTCAGTCCTGGCGCCTTTGGCACCAGGCTCCTATGTAGGAAGGAAGGGCTGTTCAAACTAGGTCCCATTTATGTACATGGGCCTATAAATCCAACATGGAGCACCCACACAGTCTAGTTCCAAGAACCAAGCCATGCGGTCTAGCGTTTTGGGTGTGGCAGGCCTGGAACTACTTTCCCTGGTATTACTTTACCTGGGCTATCTAAACCACACCCTGACTGCAGAACACGCTTCGTGTTATTCTGCAACCAGCAGCGGGATGCTCAGCGTGTCCAGCTGCTGGTCTTCAGCCTCTTCCTGTAATCCTGCAAGAAGAAGAACAAGATTATTCTGTCTGACCTGAGAAAACACCATTCAGCACTCAGCATCTCAACTGGGCTGCAATCTGTGGAAACCGAGAGAAGAAGAAACATCACTCACCTATGAGTCCTAGCTTAAGGACTTCCGGCGAACCGCTACCACAGCTGCTGTTTGAACATTGTGACCGGCAATAACGAGAAAGGGAAAAACAATATTAGAACGCGCGCTTCCAAATCATCGAATTCCATCAGTCTTACCTGAATTCCATCTCGCTACGCCACGCTTCCATCCGGAGCACGACAGCAACATCTGCAAAGGAAAAGAGACATATTCAGGTTCCCTTTCAATACTAAACAACTGCACAGCGCTTAACTTACCTTAACAGATTCCGGGGGCCTGTTTTTCATCGTGCTCTCATCCACTCACAGCACCACAGCTGTCTGTGAGGAGTTGAGGAAGAAAACACAGGTTAGCTTTAAAAGACAATAAAGGCGCAGCGCTTCGCGCTTTCTCTTACCTAGAAACGTGCCTCTCCATCCGGCACGCCAGCATCAAGGCCTTTGCACCTGAAAAGAAGGAGATAATGACATGAACGAATTCCCACCATAAACAGAACAAAGACTTACAATTAACAAACCTACCTGCCTACCAGCAGATGCAGGGTCACAGCAGGCCTGGGCCCAAGGAAGGCATACTGCACCAATGAAGCATCTCGGGCAGCTCGCCAACAAACATCAAGCGCCCCTGCACAAGAAACGCAGGACGGATAGCTCACCCTACAATTAAAAATGGTGAGAAAAGAACCCAGTGGGAAGGGAATCGGTCAGAGGGAGGTGGGAGATTCACCCATTAGAGACAGTTATCACAAATCCTCCCTTCTGTAATTGTAGATTCATTATTCAGCACTGGGCAACCGCACATCCAGGGTTCCAGATCTCAGAGCCTTCCAGACACCCCCGGGGATATCAGGTGAGCGTATCAATGATGAGCTCGCAGAACATGAGGCAATCGCTGGAGGGTTCATCGCAGGGGATCAGATCCAAGGCGTGGGAGACCTCCTGGATCTTGAGACGATGTCCGGTGAGTGTCCATGCGTGTGTGTCCAGACCATGTGTATGTTGCTTGGGTGATGTGTTGTGATTGAGTGCCAGGTCAGGCTATGTAGTCATAAAAGCCATGTGTGACCCATGCACTGCCTCCAAGCCATCCCCCGCCCTTGCGTTTGGGGTTCACTGTATCACTACTAACCACTGCAAACGCTTTGCACATGATGACTGCACTTGCCCTTACACTGCTATCATGACACGACATTGTAATTACGGTTTTTGTCTTTTTATTGACTGTTAAGGACCTACACATGTACTGCACTGCACCCGCTCACTTCTGAGCTCTGTTTCAACCTTCAGCATGCCGATTCACTTGTGTCATGTCAAAGTGACCTACCATTGATGTATCAATGTGCCTCCCATCACTGTATTTGAACACACCAGCGTTGTTGCAGCGTGTGACACGTGTTTTTGACACACTCTTTTGCATGTTCTATTTGATGACATGCATTTTACATGGATGAGGGACAGTAGTGATTCACTCCCATATGGGTCTGCTTGTCATTTCTGCCATGGCTATGCTATGTGCCATCTGTGTGCTGGCATCTGTCATGTTTGTGGATGGTCCATGCCAGTCACAGGCTTCTGTGTGATGCAGGTACTATGGACCATGCAGCACATGCGTTGCTTTTCCATTTTAGACTAATCAGTGTCTGCTTTCAGGGTCCCCTTCCACCTCATTGGTACTGCATGCATGGCTGAGTTTGTGTCATGTGTGACATGTCTGATTAATGTATTGGATGTCAACATTGTAATGCCCGTGATGCAGGTGCTATGAACCATGCAGCACATGTGTTGCTTTTCCATTTTAGACTAATCAGTGTCTGCTTTCAGGGTCCCCTTCCACCTCATTGGTACTGCGTGCATGGCTGAGTTTGTGTCATGTGTGACATGTCTGATTAATGTATTGGATGTCAACATTGTAATGCCTATGGGTGTGGGCTATGCTGTTCACGTGCGTGTTCATGACTTCTTTTGCATTTTGTGCAGGTGATGAGGCACTGGAAGCAGTGGAGGAGGAGGTGATGGCATAGGGGCAGGAGTACTCAGGGCCCCAACCAGGCACCAGTGGAGGACGTGGGGTGGTGGCGCATGAGAATCCATTGCTCCTTCAGACCATCCTGTCCACGGGTGTCTCTGAGTACACCTCTGAGGATCTCTATGGCTCAGGTGGTGAATCGGATATTGACACATTTGTTGTGTCGCAGGTGAGTGTTTCTGGCAGGGATGCTGTTTTGTCCTCACACCTGTACTGGGGGTAGACTCCACAATGGCCCCTTCAGTGTTGAAATGTCACGGATGCAGGGTCATGCTCTACACTATTTGCTCCTGTTCCTGGGGCAGCAGATCAAAGGAGGAATGCAGTCCTGCAGCCACAGCCAGCGCCAGCACAGCAAGGTGCACGTCTCCTTGGGTCCGACAGGTGTTGTGTCTGGCAACGCGGTGGCCGTGCGCCACCGGGTAATACTGTGTGGGAGAATTCCATTTATGCAATTGCACAGCAACAGGGGGCATCATGTGAGATGATGGCTCAGGTCGTGGAAAGGGTGGCCACTTCCATTCTCCCCTCCGACAGGCAGGTGGAGCTCCAGCAGCAGGCAACGCGGTCCATGTGCCACTCACACAGGCAGGACATGTTGGCCGTCAACAGGTACCGACGGGCTGAACTGGGGACTCTGCGCACAGCCATATCTGCAGACGCACAGGCCAACAGGGATGCCCTGATGGAAGATAACAGCTCACTCAGAGCTACTCTGGGTGCACTTGAGATGGCCCAGATTAGACGGGCAGAACAGCAGATGGAGCAGCTTCCACACATCTCGGCTGAGCTCCAGGCAACCCGTGAGGAGATCCGTGCAACACGTGAGGTGCTGCATGGGGACCTCCGGACCCTCATCCTGCAGAACCAAACCATTCAGACCCGCATGCTTGCTGCCACGGAGGAGCATGCTAGGCCTATGCGTGGTCAGCCTCCTGTACCAAGCACACCTTCTCATATTGCACCAGAGGGTGATGGCAGCGACGGCAGTTCTCCCACTATCGGCTACCCATACAGGCCATGAGCCCATGGAGGGATTTTTTTTTCTCAACATCCACGTATGTGGGTGTTGAGGTGCACCATGCACCTCCTCCCTCCTGGGCACATAGTCTTGTTTTGTGATTGTGTTTGAGGCTTGGGGTCCAGACACATATGCCACTCCTGCTTCCCCTTTCCATGGGCCTGCAAGGAGGGCACCGTGTGACAGTAACTTACACAGAGGCATTGGGCTTCCATCAGTTGTGTGGTCAGTCTGAAGTCCAAACTGTGTATACACCCCTAGTGGGGATTCATGATGGTTTCTCCATTGCATGGTTGATATGTATATTGGTTTTAATATTGCTCATTATGCATATTTACATATTGCTTCTTCGTGTGTTACCTTGCCTGTCTCCCTACTAGCAACACACTGAAGATGGGAGGGGTCCATGTGGGGGCTTTGTCAGATTGTGACACGTGGGCTTTTGTGATTGGTCACTGTCTGACGTTGCCACTATTGGGTCCTGTATTCATGATTTGTCATGCTGGTAAATATATGTTCATGTGTGCAGTTTCATTTTGATATGTGAGAGGGAATTGTCTGTGGCCTGTTTCCATTTGTGCACTTTGTGGCAGTTGTGTCATGTGTTGCGCATTTATTTGGTTGCTTTCACATTGCATGCCATGTCATGGTGTATCGGGCGGGAGACATGGGGTTTGGGAGGGGTTAGGTGACATACCAGTATTTGGGTGTGCTGTTTTGCAAGGGGTAGTTGATTATGCAGCATGAATAAGTGCCTTTTGGTCACAAGGTATTGTTTTTTTTTAAGTAGCTAGGGATGCACACAATGTAGCACTTCAGGGACACATTCTCAGGGTGGTAATGTTGTGACAGTTGACTGTCCCTTTCTCATCATTGTCACTTGGTATGTGCCAGGCCTGTGTGTACTCCGCAGGGGTGGGATTTTAGGTGAAAAATGTAGCCACAAGCTGGGTACGGGCTGCCTCGCCACATGCCCTTTCCCCTCCCATGCCCAGTGGCCGTGCGTGTGGTTGGGGATGTGGGGGCAACACCATGTTCACTGGTACGCCCCGCCGGGTTGCAACGTTGTGCAGGACACATGCTGCCACAATGATCCTGCACACTACTGGGGGTGCATAGAGTAGCTGGCCACCAGAGCGGTCGAGGGAGCAGAAACGTGACTTCAGCACTGCGAATTTGCGCTCCACGATGCCCCGGGTTGCGATATGGGCTGCATTGTATCTTACCTTGGGTGGTGTGGTTGGGTGTTACGCTCACCTGGTCTCTGCGGAGGCGTTGGGGCACGGTTGCAGCCCTCCCTGAAATTGAATCACCTCCTTCAGGCCTCTCCCTCAGTAGAAAAGCTGTGAGCGGTGGTACGTGGTGATACCGCTCCTGCGTGGAGATAAGAGTGTGTGAGTGCGCCAATCTTTGATTTTTGTACCTCTCGAACCCTTCACCCAAAGTACGGTTTCTCTGAGCATACGCTGGCCCATTAAGCTCACCTGTGAATTATGGAAGACAGGCTCTCCGTCCTGCTACTTCTGGCAGGGGCGTGTCGAATGGGATCTATTTCCTTCACTGATCCCTGATAAGGATTAGTCCAGTCCAGCTGCGACTATGCTTCTCCTTATGATTGGTAAGTCTTTCTTGAGCTCTTGTGATGCTGTTTATTCTGTTTAATGTCTTTATATGTTGCTCCTATTTATGCCTGCCTTAATGTCTCTCTTCTGTTTTCTTCCCTTAGATGGAAATGTGGCCTCAATGCAGCTGTGAGACGCGAGATGCGGCCGGATGGAAGATGGATGCTACTGCAATGTTCGACAGCAGGTAAGTGATGGTTTATGGAAAAGCGCGAAGTATGGTGAAGCACAACCTTAAACGGACTGTTTTTTCGATGTCTAACCTTATCTTCTGTTTTTTCCTTGCAGGCGCTTCTGTCGACGATGGAGCGTGTCGTGCTGTGGTGCCAAGATGAAGATTTCGGTGTTCCGGAAAGTGTAAAGATGAATACTTGGTTCGCCGAAGAGATGTACAGGTAAGAACAGCTTCCCCCAGTTGGTAAGTATGCTGGCAGAAAGCAGGATGTCCAGGAAGCAGGATCTTCAAAGGTAAGTCTGAACTCAGGCGAGTGTTACGCTGCTTGCAAGTGCAGAAAAACGCAAAGCATCTGTCTTGAGGATCAGGGCAGCTTATATAGCTGAGATCGTGGGCATGCCCATTAGGGCCGGCTTACCAGCCATACCCTGCCACTCCTAGAGAGTGAGCACGTGCAAAGGCAATCCATTAGCAGCCACACCCAAGAACACACTTGGGGCTGCTTAATGGATGGAATGTTCAAGGTTAATGCCTCCTGCTTAATGGATGGAATGTTCAAGGTTAATGCATCTGAAGTGCTATCTCCATAATAAAAGCTTTTTGGTGTTAAATGGATGTTCTTGTTCACTTTTGTTCATGAGCCTGGCGCCAAAGGCGCCAGGACAGTGTCCACCCAGGTCTCCTGTGCATGCGACCCCTGCATGCCTGTGCCCCTGACTTCATGACCATGACAGCGGGTTCTGTATTGGCGTCATCATGTAGGTGCTCAGAGAGTAGGCACTGTCCCGTGGGGAGGTGATAATGGTTGTGATTAGTTGGGTTTCTCCATTTCTCTGTGTGCGACATGAATGCATATGCACAGGCATTTCTACTCACCAATGAGCCATGTGTCTCCATGCCTCACAGCTTCCAGGTCCCGGTTTAGGGGTGACATTCTGAATCGGAAACTATCATGGGTGGACCCTAGATAGTTTGCATGGACAGAGATGATTATTCCCTTGGCATCGCATACCACCTGCACGTTGATGGAATGCCAGTGCTCGCGGTTGCGATAGATGTGCCCAGTGGCCCTAAGTGGTCGTAGAGCCACATGGGTGCAATCAATGGCACAAAGCACTTTGGGGAAGTGTACCACCCCGTAAAAGTCCTGGACCACGGCCTGCCTTTCTGTGGGTGTTCTGTGCATGTATATGTGCCTGCGGACTGAGGGGCGTGCAGTCATGATTGCCAACACCTGGTGTAGGCAGCGTGACTGCGTGGGCTGTGAGACGCCACCAACTATGGCAGTTGTCTGCTGAAATGACCCACTGGCCAAAAAATGCAGTACATTGACCACCTTTTCGAAGGGGCTCACTGCTTGGGAGCACAGTGTGGGTGATGTGAGGTCATCCTCCCACTCAGCAACCAGGTCTAGGATGATATGGGGTGAAACCTGTACCTGTCATAGACCTGGTCATCAAGCATCCCAAAAAGGCTGGTCCTGGGTAAAAAAATGCGGGGCCTGGCTATCCTCCTCCTATGCTGTCCCACGACTATTGCTGCGAAGAACAGTCCATTCATCGTAGCGGTATGAGCTTGTTTGTAGTTTGCATGCACTTTTATGCTGTGCGGTCGCTTTAAGCCAGCTTTCGCCTGGCATACATGTTTCCGGCTTTGCGCGTCTTTTGGTGTGCGCGGGTTTCCCCTTTTCGATTTCATGAATATGTGTTGTTAGTCCGTGTGTGGGCGTGTCGAGGATTTTGCGGCGGTATTTGTGCCGTAATGCCCACATTTTTGCATGTTGTTCCCCATTCTGCGTGATCCGCCCCCTTTTTAGGTGAGTGCTCTGGCCGGTGTGCTCTTTCACTGGGTGTCTCGCACACAGCCTTCGGGATGTCGCAATGACATGTGCGCCACACACGAATTCGGCGCAGGTCCCAGGTAAGCCACGCACAGTGCCTTCCACGAATCGGGAAACAGGCGCTTGCGCGGGTTTCGCATGCATGCACTGCGATTTTCGGCGCACATTAGTTCCATGAATTACCCTCTGAGTGGTACATGGCCTCGTTCTTCCTAAAGGAAAAAATCTGCCATTATTCTGCATTCTGCAGTCTTTCTTCATCATTGGCTCAACTGCTCCTGCCACACAAGTTAAGAAACAGAGAATGGGCGTCAAAAGGTTCATTATTCTGTCAATCAGCTTTGGGACAATCTCTCTCAATTTCTCCATGCATACCATTGGCAAAGCCAATGGGGTGAGCACTCCCCTTGGAGTCGTCCTCTTTCATACTGCGCCCCCATGTTGCCAATTGGGCTGGTGATGCTGGCACTCCTTCATTCATTAAAAAAAAAAGTAAAACTGAGTGGGAATTAACAGCAAAGCAGCCCCTGCAGTCCCTTTGCTAGGAAAACAAGAGGTTCAGCAAATGTTTTCCTCCATCTACTTCCTGGTCCCGCAGCATGACAGGTCCTGCTGACCACGAGCCCCACTGGACCGGAGAGCCTGATGCCTTAAGCAGCATATTATGTGTGTAAGTTAAAGTGTTTGTATGCATCTGTGTGTGTTTTAAATGGTGTGCAATGTGTGTGCTTGCAAGTGTTTGGATGAAGGTGCATGCTTGCATGTCAGTCTGTGTGTGTAACTGTGTGTAAAAGTGTGATAATTGCATGTGCTTTGTTTGGTGGAGGATCCGCTTCAGCATTATGAAATTGAAGACTGGCAATGCTGGCACCTATTCTGGGCATGACATGATCAAAATAATTCTTAGCAAGAGTGATATATTGTGGGTGCAGCTTTATGAAAGTGATCTACCTTGGCATTACTACAATGTATTGTGGGCATGACTTCATGAAAATGATTTACCCTGGCACTGCTAGCATACCTTGTTTGTGGGTGTTGCTTCATGAAAGTGATTTACACCAGCAATATATTATGGGCACAGCATCATGATAGGGATTTACAGTATGATTGCTGGCATATATGTTGGGTGCAGGCTCCTGGAAGTTATTAACCTGGCACTGCTAGCATATATTGTGGGTGTAGGCTCATGAACGTTCTTTACCCTCGCATTGCTGCCATATATTGTGGGTATAGCTTCAGGAAAGGGATTGACCATAGAATTGCTGGCCTATACTGTGGCCACAAATTTATGAAAGAGACTTACGGTGGTAATGCTGGCATATATGTTGGATACAGATATCAGAGAAATGTTAAAATGCTCCTGTGCACTGTTGATGACCTGGTACCTATAGGAGTTTGTCATGCGGTGCACTGGAAAACAGATTGTAAAAAGTGTGCCTTTTTACCTAATGTTTCACAAAAACTGTGCTATTTCAACTCATTTGAAAAATGTTCTCGTTAGGGGGAGAGCCCCTCTACATTATTTTGGACTTGCTTACATTAATTTAGAGGGGGTTTAATGCCTCTTTCCGCACTCAAAATATTCACTAGCCACACCAACCTTGAATGATTGAGAATGCTGGTGCCCGCTTAGTAGCTGCTCATGTTCCTTGGAATCTTAAGCAACCTTTGCCACTGTTGCATACTATCCACCAGAAAAGCCTTAAAACCCTTCATATTATAGGCATGACAAGCCAATATTGGTTTTCCAGTATGCTTCAGTATGTCAGCACTTGGAAGTGTCTTTTACTTTGACTTTCTTCAGGCAGCAGGACTTTATATGGAGAGGCTGATCACTGGCATTACAGTTATGGCGGTGCACCAATAGATGCTCCCAAAAATGATCCTCTAACCTATGTCCAAAGAACCCAAGTGGGATGCCAGTAAGAACAATTTTCTTATTTTCTTGAGGGGGAGAATCCCTCTACATTATGTTGGGCTCCCTTGCTATGTTCGGTTGCTTGGACTAATTTAGGGAGATGCTTATACCATCCCTTCCTCCCATGAAAATATTTGTTAGCCACAACTGCAGCCATGACAATATAAAGGTATTCATATGAATATGCAACATACATATGTCTGGGACTGCTTTTACACGGACATGCTAAACAACGAAGATCATTCTCAAAGAGAAAATTACCTGCGTTAATAACCGTATATTGAAATGGGTTGTTTCGATCTAGTAAACAATATTCTGATTAATTGCACTAGACCCAATACTATCCATGCCAACTTTACTCTAGATTTCTAAGTAAATATGAATGAAATTTAATACAATGGCTCACTCGGAACTACTGGGGCTATTGCATTGCAGTATATAGCAGCAACTTGTCTGGCGGTCAAAAGTGAGGGAAACAAATCTATACATAACTTGTTTGTACCATCATGCTTGCTGCCTTTAGATGTCCTGGAACCCCTAAAATGTGCACTGGGTTTTGTCTAAAGAAGATGAATGCGTCATTCATGGCGTCAGCTCCTCCCCTACCTCTTTACCATTGGAATGAAAGAAGCGCATCCTTAATGGGATCTGTCCCCTCTCCGCCTATATACCGCAAGCATGAGAGTCGCTACTCACTGAGACAACCCTACCGACCTTACCCCAGAGTGATCGAAGAAGAGATGAATCTGCAAGCTCTAGAAGACATGGACATGCTGTAAGCAAAGATGATGAAAGCAAGTGACGCCATTGCCGAAACTGGCACACATTAACGCATTAGGCTCAAAGCAAATGTACACTCCACACGAAGATACAGAGACACTTGGTCAAACTGCATTTAGATGTGAAGAATGTTACCTGTATTCAATAGACACTAGAAAACATATACTCAATATATACGTCAAAGTGCAAGATGCATAAGAAAACACATATGCTTGCTTAACGCAGAAACACAACAGTAACGCCCTACAACAAATAACCCCTCTTCAAAGGGATTTTTTCCCACACCAAAGATCTCCATTCCAAGGCAGTCACACCCTGCACCAGGGGTGCACAACCTATGGCTCTCCAGATGTTTTAGATTATGATTCCAATGATCAATCACCATTGACTATGGTTGATCTGGCGGATGGGAGTTGTAGTGCAAAGCATCTGGATACCAAAAGGTTGCAGACCACAGCCTAACACTAAAGACAGCTGATCCTTTCTTTCAAAGAAACGCAGGCTTTAGGGAATTACCTATTTTCTGGGCCTTTTGGGCGAGTAAATTGTTTTTGGCTTGTGCTTGGAATCCTTGAAGGTGAAAGAGCAGCTGTTGAGCCACAATAACTTGCATGGTCCCAGCTTTAGCCTGATGCAGGGGTGAAATCCTCTTCTAAAGAAGCACAGGCATGCCGTGGGAACAATCTATATTCGGTATTTAGTACAAGTTGCATACCTGGTATTCCTTCCTATTTATACAGGGAATAAATAAGCTTGTGCCCGTTCAGCTTCCGCTGTGTTTGGGGAGAGGGAATGATTGCCGAAAAGTCTACTTGCTTCCAGACTATAAAAGTTAAAGCTTCCAACATGTGTTATTGCCTTCTACACTGTTGCCTTCTACAGTTTGTTGTTTATAGTGAACACATATATATATATATGTTTTTGTTTTTTACCAAGAGCAAGCTGATTTTAGTTTTCTCATTTTCGAGAAGGCAAAAACTATTTATTACTAATACCCATTAAATTAGACTTCCATTTTGGCCCTCAGAATCAGGAAGGGCTGATTCGGCCCTGATGGAATCTGAACTCCTGACTGCAGATTGCACCCAGATCTCAGACGCCAGCACCTATTGCATCTGTTCAGCTGACCAATCAGCCTGACCCGGTTCACCCTTCAAGATCATCTTTCAGTGAGGGTTGTACTCCAGCATCACTGCTCTTAGTTTGAGGTCTTAAAAAAGGAGCCCTGAACCAAACATTTATAATTTCCTCATTAAAGAATCAGGAAAACCGAGATCCCTCACCTTCCCCCTCCCTGTTCCTAAATGATTACAAATTATCCTTTTTAAAAACGTCTCAGAAAGTCCTGCTATTTTAAAGCAGCCTTAACTCAGATTTTCAAGAAAAACACAAATATGTTAAGTTTCTCCACAGGGTGAAATCCCACACAATCTTTCCGAAATAGCACACATAAGAAATACAAAGACATTTTAAGTACATTTTTTTTTTAAATAATCTATTTCAGAGGCAAAATAGTGAACTTCGAGGAAGTGGCACAATTGGAGTAAGTGTATCAGGGCAAAGAAATGTGTGTTGTGCCCAGACTGGCTTTTTTCAGATTAGGATGGGGATGGGGATAAAAGTGGCATCACTGAGTGGAACCCTTTTTCTAGATAGAATCAGCAGGATGGCTCATGTACAATCTCCCAGTGGTGGGTGATTGGCACGTGGTGCCTTCAAAAGCACCAACACATACAATAAATAAAATAATGTACACGAAAAATATATAATTTATTTTATGATGGTAATAGAGATCTAATACCACCAGGACCCTCTAAAAGCATTGCAAAAAAAAAGGCGATGAATGGATGTCGTACCATTATATTATTTCTTTGCAGTCTCTGAGATTTCTTCGACAGCAGAGGCCACTGTGCAGCATCGAGTCGATGTCCCTTGATGGTTACCATTCCTGCCTCTGGACGTGATGTCCATGATAGCAGGGGTAACTAGCACGCACTGCACCCATGGCCTCGGTTCCAGGCTCTCTGAATGGTTCAACTCGCCTCAGCGAATCTCTCATAACGCCTTAATTCTTTTTGGTTAAAATCATCATGAGGTCTATGCTGGAAAAAGGCTTTAAGAGATGTGTGGGTCATATGAGGGGGACATGTTCAGTGGTACAAATGGCTGTGCTGTGACGCATTTCTGAAATTCTGCTATCGGGATAATGCAGCCGTCTATCTAATGCTAATGAAGTGGCCAGTTGGTCTACAAGAACAGTGCTCCTTTGACTCTAAAGGGCATTGGATGTGATCAAAGCACATTTGATCATTTCCCTCTATTAGTCCAATGTATTGTAGATAGCCCGGTCAACTATGAGATGGTACATGATCTGTGCACTGCTCTATGTTTTGCTGGCATCTGACCCACAATGCGAGTGCACCGCCTCTTTGTTAGGGTTTCTTTGAGGTCAAGGTTTATAGAGGAAATTAGTACCTTTGATTTAAGCATCCAACTCGCAATGAACATTTCCTTACCCCCTGCAAAGACACACATTCCGATCGTTGTAATTACCACTGAATAAGTTAAATTCAGGACATGCGAGGTCATGCGAGGTCATGGAGCGGGCTAGTCCACTGTTAAGTCCACAAGCCTGAAAGGTTAACATTTCTGGAGGCAGCTTGAACACGTTTGGCGGAGGGAGTGCAGTAATCAAACGACAACTGCCCTAATCTGTCCAGGGCAGGCACTTGTCCAGTGTCCTAGTAGCCATGTAAGAAAGAGTACCATGCAGAGCCGGGCAGTGTGGTGGCATTGCTGACAACCACAGCTACGATCAATGACTTTTCATTTGCAAAGATCAACAGAGAGCACCCATGTGGCCCCATTTGTGTAGAACATGCTAAATGTCCTTGCGTATGAACCAGATGCTTAACTGCATATTAGGATTTTCGGTTTTGAGAAAGCCATTAATTATCTTGACTACTGGCAGACTCCCTTATACTTCCCAGCTGTGGGTAATTTATGGGTGGAAACTCCAAAATCAGACTGGGAAGAACTGACACTGTATTGCAGCAAATAAAGATGTAGAGATACACATGTAACTGAGAGAAGGTCAGGGGTGGGTGTTGCATGTAGATAAATATATTTGTATTCAAATAAAGAGAGGGTTCTCATGGTAACACTGTTCAGCAGGGGTCTGCAACAAATGACAATTCTGGCTAGGGTTGATGGGTGTTGTAGTCCAAAACATCTGGAGAGCAAAAGGTTGCATACCCCTGCGGTATAGAAATCGACAAAGTATGTATCCACAAAAGACTCAGGGAGGAAGTAAGCTACTAAACTGAGTCAGGCCTTATAAGTCAATGCAATACACAACTTTACTAACATATTAATTGCAGGTCACTTTTTAGACATGTCTAGCCTTAGCACAAGAAGTCTATGTTATTTTCCATTGAAGCTCTGCATATTGATTGAAAGGCTTTTGTGCCATGCTACATGTCACATTTTGCCCCTTGGTAGGAACTACTAGGGAAAAAAGTAGGTCACAGAATCCTGGACAAAATCGGCAACCAACGATATTGTACATGACATGCTGCAGACAGTCATTCTAGAATCTAAAGATGTGTCCTTCCACGTAGGAATTGACACTGTATTATTATCATCAACATCATCATCAGGACCGGGAGGATAGCAACGCGCTTGCCTTGGAAGCGAGACAACGCAGAGCAACACAGTATCGAATCCTGGTCCAACGCTGAGACTGGTCTCCGGTGTCAAGCGCATAATAAAAGATTAATTAATTAGCGCACTTCCTGCGCATGGACCTAGCTTAGGGAAGCAAAAAAGCAATAAACATACGGGAAGCATCCAGGGGGTTACATGAAGCATGCAGGAGGCTGAAGAGATATGATGGGTAGAGTGAGCTCTAGAAGGGGGGGAGGAAGGTTAAGTGGCACCATTAAAGAGAGATTCTCTTTGACAAGTAGTCTCTTCAGGTCCTTCCTCCAGTGTAGGATGAAGGGGTGAACCTTAGCTGCATTGATAACTTGTTCAAGAGACAGGTTGCCTAGCAAGAAAAGGGAAGGGTGTCCCGTTTTTTTCCTCTTGCATTTCTTTTTTGCACTCTTTTCCCTTCACGTTGTTGTAGTTGAATCCAAAGGAGCCATCTTAAGAGATAACAGGTACCATAGTGAGACCTAAATGTCAAGGTGGCCAAACAGAGGCTGTTGAGGATGCCATGTATGGTTTTATACTAAGACATGGCCTTGAAACCGTGTCCACAGGGCATCAAGGAGTTGGGAGACATCTGTGAGTTATCCCATACCCTCAGGCTCAATCCAAAAGCAGGGACCTTGGTCAGAACAGTAGCAGGTTTTCCCAATTCTACCTGTGGGCAGACCGTAGCAGGATAAAGTTAATTCCAATGTATTGATCCCACAGCAATGAAGAACTATTTTTGAGGACACTGCCCCAAATAGGGATAAGACTGAGGGACGTCATTTCACCAAAATGCCTGGGGTAGCGGAAGTGACATCACAGGACCCATGACCCCTGATGATATCACAGGAAGTGATGTCATTTGACCCCACCCTGAAGTGATATCACAGGAAGCGATGTAACACGACCTTTCACCCCTTGACAAAACAGGAAGTGGCATCACGTAGCATTGTTCCTAAGTACCCTACAAAAAATATGCTTACAATATCTCTATAATGTGATATACATTTCATACAAGAATGGACCGCCATATGTATCGTTAAGATCAGTGTGTATAGGCCCATATTACCAAATCAATGTGAATGCAAGCAGACGTCCATGGACAAATCCATGGCCGAATGATAATGATGTGTTAATATACAGCACTTATGCTTAAGCGCTCTATATAGAACAAATATACATACAATATCACCCAACCTGTGTTCGTACTCATTTATCGACCTCAGAAGGATGAAAGGCTGAGTTGAGGTGTTTAAGAACAGACTAAATCAGTGACTCACCCCCTGAAGTGCACCTGAAGTAAACCTTTTATGAGTCTATCAATTATTGTATAGAATTCCAGGCAGACACATTATTTGGTATTCCTATTCTTTCTTATTTAGGGTCACTGCTGAAAATATTAGACTTGTGGAACCCCTGTTTTTTCTTTTTAAGAGGCCTGAGCAAGAAAGCCAGCCACTCCAGAAGCAAAGAGCCACATGGCGCTGGACACAGCCAAAGGGCTTGCATTTAAAAAAGTTTTGTTTTTATATTTTTTTACTTTTTATTTTCTTTATAATTGTTCTTTATTTATTTGTTTTGGTTGTTAATTAGAAACTTTCAAATATTATATAAAACTTAAAAACACATACATTTCATTATATGAAAAAACAAGACATCTTCGACAACAACCGGACAATGAGTATTCATGTGTTAAACAAAGGGGGTCACTGTTCTTAGAGAGGCAACAGTTTCACCTCACTGATGATGCCCAACAAGGCTGAAACACGTGTATGGGGTTACTGGTGGTACTCTTGTTCAAAGGGGAATTGCCTGAAACCCAAAGTTAATTTATGCAAAACAAAGGGGGGGTCTGGGAATCTCTCTACCAGCACGAACACAGCCCAATGACCTGTTCTTGGGTGAATAACCCCTGGGAGAGACTCTACCAAGTCTTTAGCTCACTGGCCCTTTCACAGAGAAGAAATTTCCCTGCATAACAGCCTTTGTCCTGCCCTGGGGCAGTCCAACGCCGAAATGCTAGGCAATTCTCCTCTGAACAAGAGTACCACCAGTAACCCCATACACGTGTTTCAGCCTTGTTGGGCATCATCAGTGAGGTGAAACTGTTGCCTCTCTAAGAACAGTGAGCAAGGGGTCCACGTCTGGATCGCCCTGTTAACTTAGGGTGAAACCCAAAGTTAATTTATGCAAAACAAAGGGGGGTCTCGGAATCTCTCTACCAGCACAAACACAGCCCAATGACCTGTTCTTAGGTGAATAACCCCTGGGAGAGACTCTACCAAGTCTTTAGCTCACTGTCCCTTTCACAGAGAAGACATTTCCCTGCATATCAGCCTTTGTCCTGCCCAGGGGCAGCCCAGTGCCGAAATGCTAGGCAATTCTCCTCTGAACAAGAGTACCACCAGTAACCCCACAGACGTGTTTCAGCCTTGTTGGGCATCATCAGTGAGGTGAAACTGTTGCCTCTCTAAGAACAGTGAGCAAGGGGTCCAAGTCTGGATCGCCCTGTTAACTTAGGGTGAAACCCAAAGTTAATTTATGCAAAACAAAGGGGGGTCTGGGAATTTCTCCACCAGCACGAACACAGCCCAATGACCTGTTCTTGGGTGAATAACCCCTGGGAGGGACTCTACTCTGTCCCTCTCACAGAGAAGAAGTTTCCCTGCATATCAGCCTTTGTCCTGCCCAGGTGCAGTCCAGCGCCGAAATGCAATGGCAATTCCCTTCTGAACAAGAGTACCAACAGCAACCCCATACACGTGTTTCAGCCTTGTTGGGCATTATCAGTGAGGTGGAGCTGTGCCTCTCTGAGCACAGTGAGCAAGGGGTCCACGTCTGGATTACCCTAGGACACTTATGGTGACTAAACCTAAGGCCCTTGAAAAAATAAAAAAATGAGTCATGGGCGCCCCTCTATGAGAATAAACAAGGCAAAAATGGCCTGTTCTATGGGATGGTACCCACTCTAGAGTCCGCAGCCACATTTTAGCTGACTGTACCTTTCGCAGATGGGAAATATCCATTTGCATATCAGTCTTTGTCCCGCCCACATGGGCAGTCCAACACCGAAATGCTATGACAATTGCCTTCTGAACAAGAGTACCAACTGCAACCCCATACACGTGTTTCAGCCTTGTTGGGTATCATCAGTGAGGTGGAGCTGTGCCTCTCTGAGCACAGTGAGCAAGGGGTCCACATCTGGATGACCCTAGGACACTTAGGGTGACTAAACCTAAGGCCCTTGAAAAAAAAATGTTCCTACTACAAGACAAACTTACAATCCAACATTAAAACAATAAATATACAAAACCTTCTAAAAGACATTTACATCATATTTTAAAACTCATGTCTCAAATGATTTAAGTCTACTCTTTCAGTTTATAAAACATTTATATGAATATGATTCAGAGCTTTAAGTAGACATTATAGGCTAAAATGTGCAATTTAGGTGGGGTTTAAGAGCATAAAGCACTCAACAATTGCAAACGATGGAACTAAAGTTTAACCCACGGTTAATACAGAGCTTGCCTCACTAGATTCATTGTGAATATTTAATGCTAGTAAATCATTGATATTTGCAATATTTACAGATATATGATTCGCATTAAAAGAATTGCACCAAAGTTGCTTTTGGGATAACATACGAAATGTATTAAAACATTTAGAAAAAAATATTTCCTTAATGGGGTCAATTGTGAGTATTGCGCAAAAAGATGTTTAAATGGTTCAATTTGCTTACAGAACCTGCATGTTTTACAACAATTCAGATCTTTAGAATGGCTCGCAATTGGTGCTCTCGTAGGCCATTAGTTAAACCGTATTCTCGTTAGTGTTGCACCATATTTATTGTTAGGGAATTTCGTTATTATATTGGAATATGGTGAAGTGCTTTTAATTGAAATTCTCCATTTAAATGTTTGTTATAGTTGTTGCACTTGTCCCACGTGGCACACCAATCCCACTGCCATAATCTTTTTTGGCTCGCTTAGGATTCTCTATAAGTACTTAATCGGAAATATCAGCATTTCTCATCATCATCAAACAATACCCTTTGCACGTATTTAGGATTTGTATTTTTTGCTGACGAGTGTTATCGTGGGAAGTGGCATTAAATTTGCCTCATAAGGTTCACTCATGAGACATTTCCGGAACAAGGATAGAGTTTGCCACGCTACCACCGAAGCAAGAGATACAAGTCCGAGTTCATATCGGATAATGGCCATTGAAAGCTGTTAGGTAGAGATATAATTTCTTTCCAGAAGGGGCCTTCTATGTACTCCCATTGTTTTGGATGATTCTCTGGGAATATCGCCTGTGCTCCATATGTAATAACTGGCACGACCTTTTGTTTGTAGAAATTGATAACCGGCCAGAGGAAACAGTTTACAAACCTGTTTTGTATTAGCTTGGCTTGGGATGTCATTGTTTGGATTTTAGATTTCTATTCAAATTTGTAAGGTTGGTCACTTGAATTATTGTTCATATTTTGTCTCAGAAATGAATACTTCTGGACAATATTGACTGCTAGAGTATTGATTGTCCACTTAAACTTCAGGACATGTTTTCTTCTAGTCAAAGGCAATATCAAGATGTTTGATTTCTGGGTGTTTATCAGTAGTTCATTGCTTTCTGCATATGATGCCAAGGTGTTAAGTTTCCTTTGGAGCCCTACCAGGGTCTGATCAATCAGCACGAGGTTGTCCGCGTAGAGGAGCCAAGATACAGGAGTGTTTCCAACTTTGGGTGGAAAGGATTGTGGCAAGTCTAAACATGTATTAATATCTCTAATGTAAAAATGTAAAAGAGTAGATGTTAAAATACAGCCTTGTTTAATACCAGAGTAGGTTGGAATACATTTCAATAATAATCCATCTCATGTTAATTTGACTTTAATAGATGTATTAGAATAAAATTGATGTATAAAATTTAAAATAAAATTTGGGCAACCTGCATCAATTAATCTAGACCATAATATATTTCTCGAAACAGAGTCAAAAGCTTGTTTAAAATCTATAAAAGCGAGTAGATCAGTTGGTTTAAAATTCTTGCTTGCTTTTTCACGGCCGAGATGAGGAGGTTAGCAGATGCGCCCATTCCTTTGATAAAAACCTGACTTATGATGGTCTAGCAAGGTAGCTATTGAGAGCCATTTAGAAAGGTCCCGAAGTACTAGTCGTGCAAACATTTTCCCAGGAATGTCCATTAGTGCAATGGGTGGTAATTTATTACCACCCATTGCCTGCATCAACCTGCATCAACCTGCATCAATTAATCTAGACCATAATATATTTCTCGAAACAGAATCAAAAGCTTGTTTAAAATCTATAAAAGCGAGTAGATCGGTTGGTTTAAAATTCTTGCTTGCTTTTTCACAGCCGAGATGAGGAGGTTAGCAGATGTGCCCATTCCTTTGATAAAAACCTGAATTATGATGGTCTAGCAAGGTAGTTATTGAGAGCCATTTAGAAAGGCCCCAAAGTACTATTCGTGCAAACATTTTCCCAGGAATGTCCATTAGTGCAATGGGTGGTAATTTATTGGATCTTTTCAACTCCCCATTATCAATACTGGAATGATGATCAACTCTTTCCATGAGATCAGGATCATACCTGTCACCAGAATTTCCCGGAATTTGATTTCCGAAATGGCAGCCCATTGATCAGGGTGGGCTTTCAGAGTAATATTTGTGAGGCCATCAGGGGTCAGGAGCTCTGGAGGATCTAAGTTTGTTAATTAGCAGGAGCATGTCAGTTCGATCAAAGATTAGTTTAGACAGATCTCCTAAGAGATATTGTGATTGAAACAGCGGACCAGACACCTTTGAAAACAGCTCAGAAAAGTGATTACACAGCTTTGTTCACTTACAGCATTTATCAGCAGGCACAAGGAAACAGGGTTGCATTCTGATATTTAGAGGACTTGTATTGTGTAACTGCATTTTTATAATGTGTGCTAAGTTGCGCACTTTCTGTCTTTATTTCTTTCAAGGATCCTTTTTTGAGGTTCTTCAAATTTGTAAGGAGTTGTGTTTTGAGGGAATTGATAATCGAGTTATAAGGATGTTTGTGTTTAAATATCGGTTGTAATCCCTTGATGTATTTTTCAATAAAAAGATGGAAAGTGTCCGTGTATCCCTGTATTGTAGGTATAGTTGGCCCAGTAAGATTGGATTGTAATTGGTTCAGAAAAGATTCTAATTTGGAGACTGACCATTTCATTCTATTTCTGCCCTCAGAAAGTGCAATCGGGTAGTCATAGTGTTCATGCTGTATGGTCTGTGGGAACATCCATTAAAGTTGCAGAATGTTATGATCGCTCGCTAAAGATGTAAGAACTGTAAAAGTTTTCATTCTATTGACAGCCCCAGCAGAGATGAAGACAGTCTAAAATTGCAGAAAACGATTCTCTTTTCCATATGGGTGCTGGCGGGATATCACCCGTCATAGTGCCATTTAACATTGTAATATTTCTTGCAGAAATTGAATTAAGCCATTGTTCCACTCTCGATGGAGGGACTTTGTTATTGTTTGATATACATCTAATATTCAAATACCCAACCGCAAGGGTTGTTTGAATTTGGCCATCTTGTGCAATCAAATCTAACATGCGGTTTATATGTTCAAAGAACCTTTCCTTTGTGATCGAAACTGGATTCCAGTATATATTTAAGATTGCTATATATGAGCTCATGGGAAAGGTAGGATCTGTTCATGATAATTTAGTTCGTTGTATCCCGGAATGTGGAGATGCCCAGACCTCTAATTTAATCCCCAAATCCAGTTTTACTGCTATCAATATTCCTGCTGCGGGTCTACCCTTTGCCTGCATTTTTTGGCGTGATACAGGAGACTTCATAATTTGGCCACGTGGGTTCAACAGTTATCCATGTCTCTTGTAAGGCAATGATGTCAAATTCTGGTAAAGAGCTTGTTTTATCTTTGTTTAATAAATGTTTGAACCCTCTAGTATTCCACACAGCAATTGTGAAAGGTTGCTTTCTCATTGAATCCTGGCATTAGTAGATTTTCCCATAATTGGCATCTCTAATAGCTTTCGCTGATCTGGTTTCGTGGCCTCCTCTTTAACCCCTTAAGTGCCAAGGATGAGGTATCTCCTCCTTGGCAACAGGGAGGTAATCCCAAGGACAAGATACCTCGCCCTTCGCACTTAAGGGGTTAAAATAGAGTTCTCTTGATAATTGATCTCTTTCCCCCTCGCAAATGATGAAAAGTGGTTCAGATTTAGACCGTGTGGGGAGTCAGTAAAGTGATATGAGTAGTTTGATCGCCGCTTCGGATTAGATGAATTTGTATATCTTTCAGGGTGGAATTCAGCTATGTCCTGATTGCGATGTGATGTATGGTGCCCATTCACTAGATATATAGGTGTTTTTACATATAATTCAAAAGCCTGATGCTGCACTTTTTCTCTTGTATCCCATAATAGCTCCTTCACAAACTGTGAGGGAATAGTCAGCTCCACTGTGTCCATCGTAGATTCATTAATACATTTTATATTCTTGATATCTTGTGAGTGTATGTGTTAAAGGTTTGGTGATGTCTTGAAAGCTGTTAATAATGTTGTACGATTGGGAAAAGGATCTATATTTTTTCTGTTGATCATTTTGAACATTAGCGTGTCATCATTTCTCTGGGCCCCCTAGTAGGTTTAATATATTCCTTGCTCACTTGTACTTCCAAAATGATGGCTCTGTCTAAGTGATTTCTTGTACCAGGGCAAGTATATCTCTTCTGATTCGCTTGATCAATAAGCTGAGGATTAGCTCTATTATGGTGTCTTAAATCAGTCATTGTGGTTTGAGTGGGCGGGCGAGATTGTTTTGTTCTCCAGAGTCCTAAAATCAGGAAAAGCATCTTCTATTTCCCTCTGCATTTTTGTTTTTTTTGCTCATTGTTATTTTTAGGTAACACCTGAGGGGGATGCAACGACTCGGATATTACCTCTAATTGAGGAAGAAACGTTCCTGAATATGTCAAAAAATTCAACAGATCATCCTGCTCCTCCTCATCCAGATTTATCGGGGAGCTTGGTTGTATACATGAATTTTTGATATGTGTTTATGAAGTTAACTGCTCGATGTTCTCAGTCCTTGGAGTCGGACTATCATTGGGTGGTTTAACTACCACTACCGTCCGAACTGGAGTGGTCAGTGTCACAATACATTTTTTTTAATTGCTATTACTTATTCGAGATAAAGAGGGCTGGTTCTTAGGTTTTTTTAAGGTACATGTTTCTATGTTGCTTTTTTCCATTTCAATGGGCGAAATAGATCAAACACTGGTTCTTGAGCCCTATCCTCCCCCCTTGGTTCTTTTTCCACTAGACTTTCAATGAATCTCACATGCATCAGTTTGCAGTAAATATTATGGGGTAAACTTATATTGCACTGAGACACATCTTCTATTATGTCACATGTCTGGGAACCTACCCCGATAGGCATGAGAGATTTTGATCCCTCACTTCTTGGTTCACATGTAACAGGGCTGGGTGTAGGATTAGAGGGCTTTAGACCCTGTGTATCATAACATGTTGTTTGAACGGCCAGCCAATCAACTTTTGCAGATAGAACATTCAAAAGCATAGTAATTTAGTTTTCGCTTCGAGTGACTCAAATATTTTCGTCAAGCTAAAGATGCCAGTATTAATGGCCGATAAGGTTGTTGTTTCGTACAAATAGTTAGGAGGGTGGATCATCCCAAATGAGGGTCTTGGAGTAGGTTTAACATATGACATGGCCGATGAGGCCGAAAGAGATAAAAGAAGAGTTTGCTGACTCCGGATATAAAATCGTCAAATTTGATAAATTTAGGGGTGGTTTTGTTGGCAAATACTCAATTTGTGTTTTGCAAATGATGTTTGGAGAGTGACAAGAGGGTCTCGTCGATAGCTCCTGAACTACATTCTCTTCACTTAGTGTTGTACAGCTCGTCTGATGTGGTTGTAAATGTTTAACATTATTAGATTCTTGCATTGTATTATTTAGAATTTCGGAGTATAGAGGCGGAATGTTGGAATTTTCACTTAAATGAATTTGGGCCTCACACTGCTGAGGAGGTAAAATTTGCTCCGCATCTTGCACATTAGTACCTTTGGGGTCAATAGAGTGCACCTCATTTATTTGTGTTGAATATGGCAGTAGTTGAGAATCAGATACTGGCTCTTTTAGAGTTGTGGTTAGCCGCAATGGAGGAGCCAAGCTATGTGCAGCCACCTGAAGGATGGTTGTTGGAATGCTGCCTTTCCCTGTCTGATAGAACTGTCTAATATCACCAGATTTTGAGAGCTGTAATTTCGGTTTCCTCAATTTCTTAAAGGCCCTTTGTGAATCTTTTAAATCAACATTTAGCCTGTCTTTATGCGTAACAAACATGCTCGAGGCAGTATCTGGCATGCTAGTGGTCAATGTATATAGGGCCATACAGTGTGTTTCAATATTTGAGCAGAGCGGGCTGCTCGATGCTCTGCTCAACAGCTAAACAGCACTCTCCGGTGCACTCCCACGATGCGATGCGCGCGCTCCTGATTTCTTGGGGAAGCTGGGTAGAGTGGACAGGGCTTAATGCACTGTTGGATGAATTAATACAAGACTGTATTAGAATAGGCCTCAATGGGAGTCCAATAAGTAACAATCAAATGTGTCCAAGGCAGAACCTACTACTGCAGAGTGCAGCGTGAATGACGATGTTGCTCCACGCTGCCCAGGCGCTGTGGAAGAAGCGGAAAAACATACCAGTAGGAAACAGGAGATCAGAGCCCAGTCACAGCTAAACATCACTCTCTGGTGCACTCCCGCGATGCGCACATGCTCCTGATTTTATGCGGAAAATAGGTAGAGTGGGCGGGGCACAACCCACATTGCAGAGTCCAACGTGAATTAAGATGTTGCTCCACGCTTTGCAGACACAGAGTGTTGCACTGTCAGTCGCTCCATCAGCGCCTCCAGTTACAGTCAAATTATCGCTTCTTCATTTATTTATTTTTATTTTTTAGGGGTAGCAAGGGAGACCACAGCGGTAGCTAAGGAGACCTCAGGGGTCGCAGTTGAGACCCCTGGCAACCCCTAAATGACATCCCTGACAAGACTACCCGAGTAACTGATATACTTGTTTGATATTAATATAACTCCACCTCATTTCTACACCGTTTCTTACTTGTCAAGAGTCAATTAAAAGTAAGCCATTGATAAATGTCAGGGAGTGGAACGCATTATTGGAATGCAACGTGACTGAAGATGTTGCTCCACGCTGTCCAGACGCTGTGGAAGAAGCGAAAAAACATACCAGTAGGAAACAGGAGATCAGAGCCCAAACACAGCTAAACATCACTCTCTGGTGCACTCCCGCGATGCGCACATGCTCCTGATTTTATGCAGAAACTAGGTACAGTGGCCGGGGCATAACCCACATTGCAGAGTCCAACGTGAATTAAGATGTTGCTCCACGCTGTGCAGACGCAGAGTGTTGCACTGTCAGTCCCTCCGTCAGCGCCTCCATTTACAGTCAAATTATGGCTTCTTCATTTATTTATTTTTATTTTTTAGGGGTAGCAAGGGAGACCACATCGGTAGCTAAGGAGACCTCAGGGGTCGCAGTTGAGACCCCTGGCGACCCCTAAATGACGTCCCTGACAACACTACCCGAGTTACTGATATGCTTGTTTGATATTAATATAACTCCACCTGGTTTCTTACTTGTCAAGAGTCAATTAAAAGTAAGCCATTGATAAATGTCAGGGAGTGGAACGCATCATTGGAAGGCAATCTTTCACTACAAATGCCCTACAACATCTTCAAATATTAAAATAAGATAGCTGAGGCCAGACTGATGTGCAAATGCATATTTCCACTCTGCTATGGCACCGAGAGCTGAAACATGATTGTAGAGCCTGCTAAATGGGCAATCACCCATTGAACGGGTTATCTGGTATTGTTCATTCCCAGTAGAGGGCCTTCCACCCTTTTGCCAAATAATGGTTAACTTGTCCTTATTCCAAGACATACAGAGGCCAGATTGTTAGATGGGGGTGCTGCCAAAAGCCTTATTACTTTTCCACAGTCGATTACAAATGACTGTTTTGAGCACCAAATTGTTAAACTCCCACTTTAATTTAACAACATGCCCAATGGATAATGTAATGCAAGCAGTTCAATACTCATCTGTACTCCCACGGTGGACAGTCCAAAATAAGATGAGTAAGAGGAGTAAGCTTCTAGTGTGGCATTATAGTTGCTCCTTAAAGTTTACAGTGGGCAGCTTGTGCAAAATGTGAAATGACTGTTACGCTAAATTCGAATTGCGTGTGTGCAATACGACCGACCATTTCATTATCGTCTATGTTTTCATGTTTTGACAATGTCTAAGAACTTGCGAAATGTTATTTTGACAAGCGACGAGGACGTCTTTTCTCACGATTGAAGATGTGTGTGCATAATACGTGACAGTTGTAAAACAAACAATTGTCAATTTGATGTATTTATTTCAAACTGAAAAATTCTAAGCCTAAAGACTCAAACGGATGATCATACGGCCAGTGGCCAACTCTAAATATCAGATTTTCAAAAGGAATTGGAACCCACCCGCTTTTTAAATACGAAAATGTCATGGCTTCTCCACACACCCTTTCAGTTAAAGGTACATTGATGGGGGGAGGTGATTGGGGCAACGTGCATCAAACACCGGGATTTCCTCTGGCTGGCATAGTCTCCATGTGTCTAGCTCACAAGTGTCCATGGTGAACCATACATTTTAGCATACGGATCTATTGCAATGGAAAACCCCTCTAACAAGTAGCCTGGATGTTTACTAGCACACCCTTACTCTACACACCCAAATGTGGGCCGCAGTCTACGCAGCATATCCTGAGTGGATACTTTCAGAGTTAGACTCTCACACGCCTACACTTCCCAAATTACAATCCCGAGGCAGGTCTAACCCAGCCTACCATTCTCCCCGTGGCCTTCCAATTGAGCACCAATCATTGGACTAACAACACCACCTATTACAGTTGTGGAAATGGAAAATAACTGGTGGGGGATTCCACAATGGCCGGGGTGGGGGCGGAGTTTGGGGGGTGGTGCTGCCCGAGGAGGTGGGGTCAAGGGGGCGTAGCTGGCAGTTGACCTTAATCAAACGAAATGCCCAAAATAATAGTTTCAAACGGTGCAATTTCTTTCGTGCTGCTTCTTTTCCAAACTATATATCAATTCCACTTTAAACCACTTCTATGGCACTGGTGATGAGTTTCTTCACTAGGCGGATAATAGTTTTGACCAGTGTTGCTGAGTAAATATTCTTTAAAATGCACATTCTGCACCCCATTTTATAAAAAAAAAAAAACTCTCCCCTGGGTAGAATTCGAACATGGTGATTTCTGTTCGCCATTAGCAACGTTTTCTTTTACTTGAGCCACACCCGGAACAGCTCCTGCCTCGGAAAGCAGTTGGGTGGCTGCATCGTGTGGACATGGACCCAGATTATTTATTTATTCATGCAATGTTTGTCCAATACCTGTATATTTATGTATTTATGTAATGTTTGTCGGATACAAGTATCCGACAAACATTGCATAAATAAATACACAATCCAGGACCATATATCCGACAACTATTGTACAAATAAATAAACTGGGTTGTGGCTGAGGAATTTCACCTCCTCTTGTGACCCCTTGCACAGGGTCACCAGAGGAAGTTGCAGTTTGCTCATGGGCCTTAATTACATTTTTATTTTTTTTGGCCAGCGCTGGCTCTGGCCGGATCCCGAGATCCAGCTACACATCTGAAGCCGGGTCTCAGGTCCGGTGAGAGCCGGCCCAATCGCCAACACTGACCTATCACCTAACTAGCTTAGAAGCGGCATGCAATGATGTATACAAACAAAACGTATTATTAGATACTTCAGGTAGTTGGTCCCTATCCAACTATGAGTGCATTTGAAAAACCTTCGTATTGTTTTGAATGTATTCAAGCCCCCACGCATCAACCTTACTTCAACAAGATAAGCGACTCTTCTTTGCCGGCCTAGTTTGGAAAAAATTAATGCACATGTTCGGTATGGGGAAAAGCACATTTCCGCTGCGACAAGGAAACCAGGTTTTAGTCTTGTACACATGCCTCGACAATGTTCTAGAACACCTCGGTGTATTTTAGGATACACTTTGGACTGCGAGTGCAGTGCCGAGCGTTGTTTCGCCCTGAACAGGGGACTGGCTGAAGTCATTCGCAGCCGGGGGAGGGAAGGGAGCACTGTCAGCATGTTTTTATGTCTGCATGCTGTGAATAAGGAACAACAATTACGTTGTTTCTAAATGAATGGGGAAGAAATATTTCTGAACCGCATTCCACTTTCGTAGCAGGTCAGAGAGGTTCTCTGCAATGCCATTTTTAATTGCATTGTTTTCTTCTGCAAACAGTAAATCCAGCATTTAAACCATATTTTTATTTATTGAATGGCGTTTTAAAATGTGCAAACAACGCTCCCACCCCCATCCCAAAATGACATGGACAGGCTTGGGCTGAACGCCATTAGGGGCTGCCTCCTGGGCCATGGCGGGCTTGGTTTGCTTCTAATTGGACTTCTGGGTGTTGAGGGAAAGGGGTGCAGCGACGGAAGGTCACAGGCTGACCTTCCCTGCATCCGGCGGGCTGCCTGTTAAAGGGTGCACCGATGTGAGGCTTCGCCATCCCGCACGCCGACTGCCCACCCTCCCAACCCTTTATAGTGGCAATTTTGATTGATATGTACTGTGTATTAATCATGTATGACTGTGTTTTGAAGATCGGAGTGTGTAATATACAATGTGTTATTTGATTGTCGTATTTCGTAGGCGCTGTTTGACAGAGACCTACACAATGTATTATGAAAATGGTCAGACCATCACCAAATGTTGAATGTGCTAGATGAACTATGATTTTGCTACCCGGGTTGTGGGTTGAGGAGTCCACTCTTGTCCAATAGGCCTAACTGGCATGGATGGTAGGGTGGTCCCTCGGGTTGCCCATTGAGTGTGCATTTTGCCCAGGCTTGGGCATTGGACTGTCCGGCTGGACATTGGATTCTGCAATTAACCCTGGGACAGCTCAGACAGTAGGCCAAACCAGCAGCTGGCGGGTCGGCACGGGTGCTAGGGTCAAGGTCAAGGTCATGGTAACCGATTATGGTTGTTGTAAAAGCAGGTGTGGTCCCCGTCATGATCTTTGAGGCTTTTTCTGTAGCAAAGTGTGGCCTTTTTACCTCCAAATGGCTGTGTGCTGTATAAGATATGTCATTATGTTGTGATATGTATGTATTGTATTTGTGTTTTTTAACATACTATGTTTTTATGGTAATTAAAGTGTGAACAATGAGATATATATTTGATATTGTGGACAACACTACTGTAGTAAGGGTCTAGTTTTTCAGGATGGCTACTTAAGTGTTAAATCCCAGAGGGAGGGATGAGATTCTTTTTAAGCCATCTTCTTTGATGATAAAACATTTTGTATGATACAATGTGTGTTTCACAAAGACATGGGCAAATACTAGTGCACCCCTATGGCAGTCTGTGGACAATGGACAGCATGAAAGTTGGGAAAGCCCCTTTTCTGGATGCATTCACTATTGACTTTTATAAACACATCGAAAACCAGTTAGCCTTACTCAGCTTTTTAATTTTTGTGTGCAGGAAGAATCATTGACAGAGGCCATGCAGGAGGCAGTCATCCTAATTCTTAATCCTGGGAAGGAAGCGGACCAACGTTACAGATCTATTTCCCTGCTAAATGTGGATGCGAAAATCTTGACAACAGTGCTCGCTAGTCGTCTCACTGGGGTCCTGGGCAAACCGGTGGGTAACTGTCAGACTGGCTTCATCAGAGGTAGGAATAAACCTTCAGTGTCTATACCAGAGATATGCTATCCAGCATGCTTGGATGTCCAGGAGGCATTTGATCAAGTGGGAAGGCAATACCTGAAATACACTTAGATGATAGGTTCTGCAATGCCATTGATACTCTCTACTCTGAAGCGAGGGCAAGAATTCTGACAAAATGTTTCACCTCTGACTGTTTCTTACTAAAGAGAAGGGACAGACAGGGCAGCCCGCCCTCACCCCTTTTTGTTTAACCTGGTGGTAGAACTCCTGGGGATGGCTTTAAGGCAACACTATGACAAATAAGTGGGTTGAGGAAGTGTAGAATTTGGGGAATTATTTAAAGTCTTGCTTTCATGTAGATAGTAGGGTCGCACATTTTGGGCTAGAGAGCCAACTTAATACATGTATATTCACTGATCTCCAGCTGTTTCATTAACTGGAGCAAGTCAGAGGCCTTCTCAATTTCAAAGATGTATTTTACAGGCCGTTTTGAAGGCTGGAGTGCGATATGGTCTTGGAAAGAACTTACATACCTGGGGATAAAGCATGGGGATGATGTTAAGGAGCTAAACGCCATGAACTTGTCCTCAGTTTTGGATTGGATAACATCTGATATTGGTAGCTGGGAAAGACTCAAGCTGTCAATTTTTGCCTCACATTTCTGGTCCAAAGAAGAACCTCCTTCCTGAAAGTTCTGTATTTTCTGCAATATGTCCCCTTAATTTTTTTGAATACCAGGGACTGCTCTGAAAAAGGAGTTTAAAGATGTTCTCTGTGGAGTGGGGTAGTGGGCACATCTGATGGAATGGACGATGCGTAAGAGGGTCTCAGATGGCATTTTTTTGTTTTCCTGGACATTAGGGAGTAACATAGTGCTTTCATCTTAAAGGACACATGGCTGTGGCTCCTACAGGAGAACCCATTTTCTCCAAATTGGTGGGGTGTGGAGAGTATGAGAGGTTCTCCGTTTCCCCAGACATGTTGATGTCAATCTAAGGTGAAGCTTTGCAGAAGTGGCTTAAGGTTATGAAGGGCAATTAACCTGCACGAAGAAGCATACCTTTTGGAAAACCCGCCTCTGACAACAGAGAATTTGCAACTTAATTGAGCCGACTGAATCCGGGCACGCATCCTCTAGCTCTATGATGTATGGAAAAGGCATAGGATGATCAATTTCAAATACCTCCATTTCAAATAAAAATGACGGGTTTGGAAAAAGGCCAGCTATTCAAAACTGAATGATTTTCTGGAAAAAAAACTACCGCTGATGTCCGCTGGCAACATCTGCTGCACTGGCAATTTTTGGAGTCTTAGTTGCTCTCCTCATTTCTGCATTCTCCCTTCTGAGGCTGGTTGTGGGTCATTTCCCAGATTTCCCCTTTTTATGGCACTTCTGAGTGTGTCTTTCCTGTTTGTGCCATCTGTGTTCTGGAAAGGAAGGTCCCCAGCCCACATTTAAATGACTTATTGTATAGTTTACACATTCTTGCTTTGAATGTTTTTGTTATAAATGTCCTCTCCTAATTAAACTCCTTTGAACACAATGCATGCATTAGACACTTCTGAGGGTATCCCTACATATTATCCCCACCAAAAATATCACCGTACATATGGTTGTCTGTCTCGCCATACGCAATATTTTTGGGGGGGATAATTTGTGGGAGCGGGGAATGCGGGGGTGTCCCCCGCACATTTAAAAATAATACAGGGGTTGCGGGTTTTCCCCCGCAGGGTCCATGGCTGAATATCGCCGGAAAAATATGGCGATATAATTGTATCGCGATATTTTTGCGGTGATATTAACACATGGAACCCTTCTGAGTGCAGTGGTAGAAAGAAGGGCTGGGAGTGGGGCCTGGAACCAGTAACCATAGATGATGGTTAGGAGAAAGGGAGAGGGAGATGACAAAAGACAGCAGGAACCCTTTGGATCTAAGTACTAATGATGCACTTCAGGCACCTAGATTAGCGGTGCTGATGGGAGTTGTAGTCCAAAACATCTGGAGTGCCCCTGGTTGCCCACCACTGATCTAGGTGACTGCAGAGTAACATTGGTTAGATGCAAATCTTTCCTTCTCTCTATGGTAACATTCACATATAACGTTCAATACGTATTATTGTTCATGGGCCGGGAAGCTCTTCACAGTTCTACAAGGAAAGGTCTGGGAGAGCCAATGAGGTTTCAACGGCTCCCTAAACTTTAAGTGGACTTCCAGATGCCACACATCTGCCAGTAGGATGCACACTGCTTCGGGCCAAGGGACTTTAGCACTCTTTCTGTGAGGAACAGGTTCTTGATTTACTCATGTAAAGTTCACCTTTGCATGACGGTCTGACATTTTTTGTGAGGATGTGTTTGGTCATTTTTGATCGAATGACCATCAATGACATGCTGTGCATTGAGAAGTGACTTTGAATTTGTCCATTGGCTCAACTGGAAGATGATGGTTTGATTCCAATTCTGGGCACATGTGATCATCGTTCTTTCGGCCCAGGACAATTCAAGCTGTGTGGTTCTTCACGAGTTGATACTGTCACAAGTTTCTCCCCTTCTCACCTGTTTCTGTTGTGTACTTGCGACCTTCTGGGATTTCTTCTTCTTTACGGTCCGGGATTTGTATAGTCCCGAACGCCGGTCTTCGGTGTCCAGTGTGAGAGTAGCGGTTCAGTTTCCAGGAGCATTCTACAAGTCCAGGGTAATTCCAGGAAGTAAGTGAGGTAGGCTCGGAGGCACGGAAGACCGTGAATCGAGCGCGGAAGGTTTTCCAGGAGATTGGGGAGGAAAGGGAACAGGAGGGAATTCAAGGGACTGGGAACAAGGAATCAAGCGAGAGCACCGATCGAACTCCGGCTAAGCACGTCCGACTAGAGGTAGCGGTAGCGTTGAGACGCGCTGAGCCGCGGGGGCGTGTCCCTTTTGTAGGACGAGCAGCGTGGAACGCATAGACCGATCCGGACTATTCTGTTCCGGGCGGCCATGTTGGAAGGATAACTGCATGCAATCCCCTGCGAGTCAGGGACCAGGAGGTCCAGAAAGTACGTAGACGACGGTTCATGACAGTATGCCTCCTCTGGAAACCAGCTCCTCCGGGTTTGCCCGGATGGATCAAATGAAATTGTCGAACCAATCTGGGAGCATTCATGTTTGACACGGGTTCCCAGGCACGCTCACTGGAGGGGTACCCTTTCCACTCAACCAGATATTGTAGTTGACCCCGTCGATATCTTGAGTCACTAATCCTGGAAACCTTGTATTCCAGTTGGTCATTTACAATAACAGGGGTAGATCTAGGAGCTTTTCGGGATGACTGAATATATGGTTTTAACAGAGAAGTGTGAAAGACTGGATGGATTCTTTTCCAAGATTCAGGTAACCGAAGTCGAAAGGCCACTGGGTTGATGATTTCTTGTATGGAAAAGGGACCGTAGTATCTGGGAGCCAGTTTATTGGGGCGCAGGTGTCGAGGAAGGAGCTTCGAGGATAACCAAACCTTATCCCCTACTGAATATGAAGGTCCAGGTCTTCTTTTAGAGTCAGCATAACGTTTAACATCTTCTCGGGCCCGTTCTAGGTATTCCTTAACCTCCTTATGTACTGTGATGAGGTTTTCGATCCAGGAATCTACTGCAGGTACTGGAGTAGGATGTGGGAGTACAGAGGGTAGGACTGATGGATGGAATTCTTGGCAACAGAAGAAGGGACTGGTCTTGATAGCTGAATGATCTGAATTGTTATAGGCAAATTCAGCCATAGGTATTAGGAGTGACCAATCGTCCTGAACTTGGGTGGCGAAACATCGTAGATATTGTTCGAGAGTCTGGTTCACATGCTCCGTGGCTCCATTGGTTTGTGGATGGTAGCCAGAGGATAGGGCACATTGGATTCCCAGAATACGACATACTTGCTTCCAAAACTGAGATATGTACTGAGTTCCTTGGTCTGGAATGATCTTGGAAGGCAACCCATGAAGTCGGAATATGTGTTCCAGGAAAATTCCAGCAAGGTCTGATGAGGAAGGTAGTTTGGATAAGGGTGTAAAATGAGCCATATGAGTAAACAAATCAATAGTGACCATGATTGTTGTGTAGCCTCTAGAGGGTGGTAATTCCACAATAAAATCAGTGGCAATGATTTCCCAGGGTCTTGTTGGTATTGCTGGTTGAAGTAGGAGTCCGGCTGGCTTCTTATTATCGTGTTTGTTCTGATTGCAAACTGTGCATGTTTGGACATGGATCCTAATATCATCCTTCATCTTGGGCCACCAAAACTGTCTTTGTACTAGATGGAGAGTGTTGGTTATCCCATGATGTCCCGAATGTAAGGTATCATGACATAGACTTGTGATCCTTTGTCTCAGTCCAGGAGTGGGAATGACTAGGCGATTATCTTTGAATAGATACCCGTCCTTAGCTGTGAGATTCCATCTGTTATTTCTCTTGTGCTCCTTCCAGAGGCCCGAAAGACGAGTCTGGCCTTGGATATTCTCCAGGAGGGTGAGTGCTTGGGCAACAAAGATTGTGCGAGGAAACATCTTTGGAAAGGTCCGATCCTCAGTGTTTTCATAGTCAGGACGTCTGGAAAGGGCATCTGCAATTATGTTTTGTGATCCAGGAATGTGATGGATGTGGAACTGGTACTGGACAAAGAAGAAGGCCCAACAGGCCTGCCGACTGTTCCTACACCCCAAAGATTGTAGAACTTGAAGATTTCGATGGTCCGTACGGACCTGGACTGGATGCCTAGCTCCCAGGAGTAGGTGTCGGCATTCTGTGAAGGCTTGGAGGATGGCTAGCAGTTCCTTTTCCAAGACGAATAATGAGTCTCACTGGGCGTCAGGGTTCATGAAAGGTAAGCAATGGGGTGCTCCAATTTGTCCTCAAATTCCTGTTTTAGTACTGCTCCTATGGCGTAATTGGATGCATCCGTCTCCACTAGGAATGGTCGGTTAATATCGGGTTGGGCCAGGATGAGGGCTTGGGTAAACTCTGTCTTTAATCGTTGGAATGCCTTGTCTTGATCTGTGGACCAGAGAAATGGAGCATCTTTCCTCAAGAGAGCAATGATCGGTTGAACAATTTCAGAGAAGGACAGTATGAACTTTCGGTAAAAATTGGCAAGTCCCAGAAAAGATTGAATCTGTTTCACGGATGTGGGAGCCGGCCAAGATAGTATGGCTTTTAACTTTGAAGGATCCATTCCAATTCCTTCTGGACTAAGGACAAATCCTGGGTAATGAACAGAAGTGACGTGAAACAGGCATTTCTCGGGTTTAGCTAGGAGTTTGTGTTCATGTAACCGTTGTAAGACTGCCTTAACATGTTCTTCATGCCTTAGACGGTCCTTGGAGTAGATCAAGATGTCATCCAGGTAGACGATAACGAAGAAGAACAGCATGCCCGAGAACACCCTATCCATGAAACGTTGAAAAACTGCTGGTGCATTAGCAAGTCCAAAGGGCATGACCAGATATTCAAAATGGCCGCAGGGAGTTCTAAAGGCTGTTTTCCATTTGTCACCTTCCTTTATACGAATGAGATGGTAAGCACCCCTTAGATCTAATTTTGTGAAGATTACTGCACCTCTGACTGCTTCCAGGATATCCGAGATGAGGGGTAGAGGATAACGGTCCTTGAGAGTGCACTGATTTAGACCACGGTAGTCCAGACATGGTCTGAGTTCTTTGGTATCTTTCTTTGGAACGAAGAACAATGAAGCACCAGCTGGAGATTTGGACGGGCGTATGGTGCCATTTTCCAGGTTAGTATCCAGGTATTCTCGGAGAGCCTTCTTTTCAGGTTCAGATAATATAAACATTCTGCCGAAAGGAATCACAGCTGTGGGTTCGGTATCAATGGCACAATCCTCTGGCCTGTGAGGAGGGAGAGCCTGGACTATCCCGGTCGAAAAAACATCAGAAAAGGTTTGGTAGGCCCTGGGAATCTGGATGATGTTAGAAACAGTGACTGGACTTTGTTGGTTCTCTTGAAAGTCTCTAGAAGGCTTTGGTAAGGTATCCAGGGGTAGGCAGTGAGCCATACAAAATTCAGATCGAAGAAACAGTGAGCCGGCTGCCCAGTTGATGTAAGGATTGTGCCTCTGCAGCCAGGGCATCCCAAGAACCATCGGATAATGGGCTGATTTAATGAGGTCAAATTTGATTCTCTCTTGATGGTGATTAATAGAAAGTAGAATCTCTTTAGTCTGAAGGGTAATGGGTCCTGAGGAAAGAGGCCTTCCATCAATTGCCTCTACTGGTTGCATTGTAACTCGGCTTTCATGTGAAATGTTATGAGCAGTGACCCAATCTTGATCTAGAAATACGCCCATAGCTCCACAGTCAACTAATGCCAGGATGGGGTAGGATTCTGTCTTGGAAGGCGATAGTAAGGCCTGCAGAACCACAAGGTTATTTTGTCCAGGAGAGTTCAAGGATGGAATTGATGTGGAGCAAACATCTCTCTCCCGACACTGTGCTCCATCTAGGATCGGGAGCTGGCGTTTCCCGAATGCCGTGGAGGAGCAATGGGACATTCTCTCAAAAGATGTTTGTCCGAGGCGCAATACATGCAGAGACCAGTATGGATTCGTTGCATCCTTTCCTGAGGGGTAATGGGTCCACGAAAGGCTCCTAGTTGCATAGGTTTTGGGTCTGGGGTAGAAGGAACAGTTGACTCTGCTCTAGGGGCATGTTCCGTGATGGTCTTTTGGAGACTTGCCTTAGACTTCCTCTTCTCTGCTCTTCTTTCTTGGATTTGGAAATCTATCTGTAAGGATAGATCCATAAGAGCCTGGAAGGAGCTTGGGCGGGCCACCCTAGCAAGCTCATCTTTTATTTCTTCGTTCAGCCCCCTTCCGAAGAGTGTAAAACTAGCTTCTGGAGACCAGTCTGCTTCCTTCAAAAGTTGTTTGAAATGAGTAACATAGGTGAGCATATCCTGGGACCCTTGTTGAAACTCGAGTAGTCTCTCTTGAGCACTATACACCTGCTCTGGGCGATCAAACATTTCCTTAAGGGCTCTCACAAAGCCATCATAGTCATCCAGGAGAGCGTTGCTTGTATTGACTAGGGGGGTTGCCCACGTCAATGCATTTCCAGTGAGGTGTGAAATCATAAAACCCACCTTTGCTCTAGGAGTGGAGAAGTAGTAGGGCTTGAATGTGAAGTGAACTAAACACGAATCAAGGAAGGCGCGGAGAGTCTTGGAAGAACCGTCATACTTGTCCACTATTCCACCCAATATTACATTTTCTTTGGTTGCGGAATCACGTGATAGAACTAGCTGATTTAATGCTGCGTTCTCTGCCTTGAGGATCTGTACCTCTGTTGTTAATTCCTGCATGCCTCGTATGAGGTCTTGAACGGCGGCTTCCATCTCTGAATCTGTATCATCTCTGAATCTGTATCGTTTTTAAGGCGTCTCAATCTGTCACAAGTCTCTCCCGTTCTCACCTGTTTCTGTTGTGTACTTGCGACCTTCTGGGATTTCTTCCTCTTTACGGTCCGGGTTTTGTATAGTCCCGGACGCCGCTCTTCGGTGTCCAGCGTGAGAGTAGCGGTTCAGTTTCCAGGAGCGTTCTACAAGTCCAGGGTAATTCCAGGAAGTAAGTGAGGTACACTCAGAGGCACGGAAGATCGTGAATCGAGCGCGGAAGGTTTTCCAGGAGATTGGGGAGGAAAGGAACATGAGGGAATTCAAGGGACTGGGAACAAGGAATCAAGAGAGAGCCCCGATCGAACTCCGGCTAAGCACGTCCGACTACAGGTAGCGGTAGCGTTGAGACGCGCAGTGCCTTGGGGGCGTGTCCCTTTTGTAGGATGAGCAGCATGGAACGCATAGACCGATCCGGAGTATTCTGTTCCAGGCGACCATGTTGGAAGGATAACTGCATGCAATCCCCTGCGAGTCAGGGACCAGGAGGTCCAGAAAGGACATAGACGACGGTTCATGACAGATACTGCTTCAAAAGGACCGATTTGATGGAATAACAATAGTTTAAGCAAGATGGCATCAGCGGTCTCACTGGGGGCTTCAATAGCAAATGGTTCAGACTTTATTGACAAGAGGCTCCTTGAGATATGGATTTGAATATCAAGAGACATTTACAAAGCTCTCTTAATCTTTCACTCACAGTTCAAAGGTCAAAGGAACATCTCTTTTCCATACATTATTAAGGTAATGACCTGTGTATTGTTTAAATCAGACTGCTTAAAAACATGTATAAACGTACGGTGGAATCACCATAATTCCATAGTTGACAAACATTCATCAGCATCCGTGAATATAAATGGTAACAGATGTTTATAGTTCCAGATTTCCTGATCTTTCTACTGAGTAGTTTTTTAGTATATTGGTTTCTCTACTGGGTAAAATATGAACAATAAGAAAAAGCGGTCATCATGAAGGAACCTAATGTAGAGAGCCCATCATACACCATCCATCTAACACACGTACGCAACTCTCCTGCAGTGGACCCCTTAAAGGAAGTGTTCTTGTCATTTCCCTTAGAAAAGAACATCTTCAAAACCTTGCCTACTGAAGCCAAAAGAAGGGAGTGATTGGTCAGGTGTGGTGATTTGTTGCCTAACCAACTTAATTTGGTATGAACATTTTGGTTAAGTGAATCTTCCTGGTCTATTTAACCATCTCCTGCAAGCGGTCACTGCACCTCTTCCACATCCCAAGAACTAGAAAGTCCAGGGGATGATGGCACACACCGCCTACATGTCCATTTGCACAGTAGAAGAAAACAGCTGACGATGAAGGAAGATTCGAGAAGGCTTGTCTGGCCCAGTGTCAAGGGTTGAGTCAACCAAGAAACTGGTTATCAATTCGAGAAGATACAATGAATGTGAGAAGCGAGGCGAGCTCCTGTTGAGGTGTAATGGAAAAACACTTTGAGTGCCAGGTTTTATTCATTTAATAGTATTAAAAATGGAGAAAAAGAGCTCAAACACGGTCTTCTGTCACATGGTCCAGATGAAAATCGACTTTGGGAAAACCACATCGCGACTGGAGAAAAGGATGTACTCACACTCCCCTTTTATTCCCAGGTACAGTGAAACTTGCAAGGCCGAGTTCATAGACAATTTGAATACCAGACAGCAGAAGTGATGATGGATGATGGGTTAATTATGTGGGAAGGCATGGTGAAGTCCACCCACAAGCACCTGGGGTGCCAGCTTGCATGCTGCTGGGGAGTAGAATCTTCCAGAAGGGTACAAGCATGCCAACCAATTGTAGAGGGCCACATAGTTTGAAAGCCAATGAAACGTGTATTCTATGACAGCGAAGATGACTTGCACTATGGGTGGGCATAAGTTGTCCACCTGATGTTAGAGATCCAATCATAATCCTATCCCCCATAGAAAGTATACCGAGATGTTCCTCTTAAGCCCATCAGAATTCCAAGTAGGTTTTCTTATTTTGCCACGTAGAATGACGTCACTGATGACAAATATTTGTTATAAATATGTGTTTTTTCTTGGGAAACATTGAGAATGCTTGTGCGATGTCCGTTGGTGTCCGCTGTACTCCCTGTTTTAGACAATTGTAATTAAAACAGTTATGTTTTTGCCAACTTCCTGAGTCAGTCTTATTATTGGTGTCAGAGTAAATCTGCATCCCCATCCATCTAATAATGTGTTACCTCGCTTAAAGGGCCTACAGGTTCAACACACATGGGTTATCTGTAGGAATCATGTTCTACCAATTCCCTGACTCCTCCCAGAGGCAACACATATATTTCCACCAGTCCACACTCCACAACCATAACCATACACCTTCCCTCAGCCCACCTACAGGGCCCGTTCTCACCTCAGACCCCTCGATATTAACAGGTATGGTCACTTATAACACAGCACTACTCCCTTCTATCCCTCCTCACAATGCCTCACAGGAGCGGGGTAATCCCATCTCCAATAGGAACATCCTCATACCCCAGTTCAGAGTAATTGCCCTCCCTCTGAAAAGTAACCTTTAAAGCAGTCGGTACCTTATTACTATACATCTAACTCACCGCCCACCCCCTCACCCCCCCCTTGGCAAATGCTTCACTCTTACACTACTCCATGACCGGAATACTATTACTTCACTACTCTACTCTCAGTTTACCTTAAACTACCCGGAGCTATCAAGAAGATCTGCGTATATTGCCCCCTTACACTAACCCGGAATGCCGCCCTTCTATTCTCCTCCCCACAAAATAAAGCATTCTCCTCCTGCTCAGGAGGTTGGACCTATCATTCACAGACCATTATTGGGAAGATCTCTCCTTTCCACCATTCCCTAGCTGTACCTAAAAATCAAAGGCCCCAAACCACAATCCTCCACCCAAAGTGTTTACTTGAGCTACAATCAAAACACAAACACACACAACTCTCCATCTCACACTACTTCATCCATCACGACAGAAATAAACTAAGCTCCCATAGACCTGTTCGCCCACTTAGAATCATTATGAAACAAATGGTAGAACTCTCTCTCTAGCTCCACATAAACACCCTTTATTGCACACCCCGGTTACTTTCTCGCCCAACAGAAACACTTGTAATGGGAAGTCCTCTGCCCAGGGACACTTTTCACTTGGCTGCAAATTCTCACTCTGAGTGCTCTCCAAGCATGTTTTCTCATGGCCGAGACAAGCGAACAATACTCTGGCTACTCCGCAAGTTCCAGATACCCCACTCTCTCGGACAAAATTACTTCTACCACTTCTAGACATTACACAACCAGCCACCATTCATCTCAGCGGAACCTCAAACCCCAGCCCTGCAGGTGAGTCTCATGCAGATAATTCCTCTTCCACAACATACACTAATTTGACTTATAACCAGGAAATGTGTACATCCTATGGACTATTCTTATCACCTACACTGGCCTCTACCATTTCCCGCAAGTACAGGTCTAACGCCCACAACGCCCCCATTAGCCACAACCTGCCAAGATACCATCTCATCCTTCCGCAGACAGTATTAGAGCACATGACGCAAGCACTCTTCGCCGCTACACATCCAACAACCTCCCCTACAACTGATAATAAGAAGGCCCACACCTGTATACTCCTCATTATGTGATCCCTGCCAAACACAGACTCGAGATTCATGATCTCATCACAGATCATGAACAATTTCTTCTCTTTATCACTGAAAAATGTCTCAAAGAAGAACATTCCTGGCTATTGAAGAAGCTTTCCCAACAGGCTCCAAATAATAGTCAAGAACAGAGATGGAAGAGCAAGAGGAATTGAGCTCATCTTCAAGGACTATCTACAAATCACCTGTCTTCCAGAATTCGAGGCACCCATATGTGAATCTTTGGTTGTTGAATGGAACACCCCTCACATCACCTTTCATGACATGTATAGATCTCCAAGCTACAAAGCTAAATTTGGAGTTGACGTCGCTGACTTCATTTACAGCTCTCTCTCTGGACACTACAATCTAAGCATTCTAGGTGATTTCAATATCTGGCTACAGTTACCCGCAAATAGGCTCCGTACAACCCTAATCCCAAACCTTGACTGATTAGACCACCATATGCTCAGCCACAATGCAACAAATACAGCCGTCCACATATTGGATCCTATCTTCTGCTCTCCAATCTCTTGAGGGTTTTGCCTTCTTTGGAAATGTCATGGGTAGATCATGCAGCACTATTTCCTACTGTGGGATTACCAATAAAATCAGGGCATTCCATACCAGGGGCAAATGCCCCATACAGAAACATAAAAGGAATTCACCTTGAAAACAAGTGTATCCCTTTACTGAAGAATAAGAAACCCGCCTTCTCTGCTATCTCAAACCCATTAACAGCAGCAATGGCACTGAATAATTGGCTGACAGAAGCACTTGACACCACAGCATCCTCGAAATGAGGCAAAAAACCAAAGCCGCTGAACAAGATGATTGTCTGACCACCTAAAATAAGGTAAAGAAGGTAAAAAAATGAATTCACTGATTCATACACCTGGAGAACTTATCACAGACTGAGAGACAAACTAGCCTACTCTAGACATAGACGTGGTATCACTCTAAGCTGCGGATAGCTAAAGCAAAATACTTTTCTCTTAAGGTGCTTAGTTTCACAAACCCCCAGAGGGAGGTTTTTAAAATTATCTCAGAATTCAGACTTCCTATTACCCAATACACTGCTGTAACTACATCCAATAACTCTGCAACTCACCCTAAAACCACTTTTACAACAAATTCCGTATGCTAGATTCCACAATCAAAGAAAAAATCACCTCCGATGGCTACACCATGTCTCCCTACTTTCCCCCTTCCTCATCCCTTCCTAACCGCATCAATATGTTCCTTACCTTCGCACCTCTCTGAATACTAGAATTTGTGTCTTATCACTAAGGGCTACATGTTAGGGTCTCCAGCAGACCCCTGCCCACCTGCCATGCTCTAGGCACTTCTCATTGTTCCTGAATTGGCTGAAGTCACCAGAACTCTCATTAACACTTCTTTACGACAGGGGTAGCCCCCGCCCAGATCTCAAATTAGCCAACTGTAAACTTTTACTTAAAAAACAGGGCTTAATCAGGACAATTCCAACAACTACACAGCCATTTACAACTGCTGTTACTTAGCTAAATTGGCAGATAAAGCAGCATATCATCTTAGAATCAGCTCATTAAATTAATTGAAGACCAAGATATCTTGGACCCTGTACAAGCTGTTTTCAGACCTTCTGATAATATACAATAATTTCTACTCTCTATCTGGGATGAGATGAAACTTAACAGAGACCGTAACAAGTCCTTACCCCTTATACTCCAGGACCTATCTGCAAAATTTGACCTGGTCGACATTAACATTTTCTGCCAGCGCCTATTTGACTGTGGGATTAGAGCTAGAGTTCTCGAATGGCTAATGTCCTTTCTCACCGACCGATCACAATGCATTATTATTGCCCCTTTCCACTCACAGTTCAAAATATTTCCTTTTAGTGTACCCAAAAGTGACTCATTATCACCCCTACTCTTCAATATCTACCTCAGCAGATTACCCACCATCATAAAATCTCTTAATCTCTCATGCTACAACTATGCGGACGATATATAACTCAGTGCCACAATACAGAACAATTATGCCCCATTTTTCGAAAGCTCATAATACATTAAAAAATGGACACTTGGCTGACACATAACCATCTCCTTTGCATAAAAGGAAAGGACATTTTAAAATGGTGGCACCTAGTGGAAGCATGGCCTCTATGTTCATAGGGGAGCAAAACAAAAGAATGCAAGATGGCAAACAAGTCGATATTTGTGCGGCCACTTCATTTTTTGGCTCGACTCCTCCTGCAGGTGCCGGGCCTGGTAACAGGTTCAGATATATTTCCCACCAAGCAGCCATTTTGTTCCAAGGGCCACCACATCAAGTTTGCCACCTACCAAACTCATAGTCAAGGGGTCAAAAATCTGGGCAGGTCACATTTGAACTATATTACAGGACCTGTGGTAGCAGTCCTGTGGGTATGGTTAAGTTGTTCAACCCATAATATGGGCAGTTGGGTGGCAAAAGTATATTTCCAACCAAGCAGCCATTTTGTTCCAAGGGCCACCACAACAAGTTTGCCACCTACCAAACTCATAGTGAAGGGGTCGAAAATCTGGGCAGGTCACATCTGAAATATATTACAGGACCTGTGGTAGCCGTCCTGTGGGTATGGTTACGTTGTTCAACCCATAGGATGGGCAGTTTTTGGGTGGCTTATAACTTTGGGTTAATTTGATGAATGTGCACAAAAAATTCCCCAAAAAAATATACGGCCACCTCTGAATAATTTGTATAGTTTTGTGCGGTTTCGTCAACTGAGGGCAAAGTCCCAAAACTTTTGAAATTCGGATGCATTGAATGTAAAATAATTGTTTTTGTTGTTACAGTCCAAACCGCTGGACGGATTTGCACCAAACCTTTGCAAGGAGTGGCTGCCTGGTCCTGAAAGCATGCTTTTGCACATTTGGTGTTAATCCATTCAGTCAATTATTTTAAAATACCCAACATGTAAGTAAAAAAAATGAGTGATATCTGCATCTGGATTGCGGACTCACTTCCTGATTGGTGTCCGCAGATGCCTCTGGCCCAATCAGGGAGCTGTGTGACATTTGCAGACACTGTACATGCCCACGATTGGACAATTAAAAATGTGAGGTGCATTAAAACTTTTAAAACAGACGCCATGTTGGATTCCCAGCATGCACCCTTAGTCCGCAGACATTGCGCCAAAAACATAGTACAAAAACTCAACATTACACTTGTTAAACCAATTAAACCATCTCCAAGGAGGTGAAGGGTGATGAGGATAGGATGAGATATGGCCAGAAAAAGGCATAAATCGGGTGTTTTTTCTTTTTCGATGTTCGGGGACATTGCTGTGATGTTCGCAAACCTGACTAATGTTTGAGGACATCCATGCATATTTCTGCATTACAGGGTCGGTGACAGGCAGATTTTGGATAGCTTATAACTTTGGCACCATTCAACATAACTGCATGAAATTTTGCAATATAAATCGACCCAGCTTTCAATGCTTTCGGAAAGTTAGCTGCCTTTTTGACAAGAATGTGTAAAATTAGAAGGAGGTCGCAAAATGTTTGAATGGCTTTTAAATTTGGTGCCGTTTGATTAAAGAAGAGTTTAGACCCAACATGTTTTTGCAAAGTGTGGTGAGGTTTTGTCAAGAGGGGGCACCGCTATATCACTGTTTTTGTACCTACATTTTGACAATAAAAAAAAAAACACACACATGGATTTGCAGAAAACTTATGCAAGGGGCATTGGCAAGGACCAGAGAGCATGGTTTTGCAAATGTGTCTGTTTTATTTTTTGAAATGCGTCATAATGTAGGTCCAAATATTGGTGATATACCTTTGGTGACTGAGGCATAGCCTGTGACCATGGCCAGTGTCCAGATTGTCTGGGGCATGGTCTGTAGTCAAGTTTTTCAAAATCAGGATAGGTTTGAATGAGCAAAACAAATTTGCTTGCATCTACAGCCCAAAGTGCTGGACAGGATTGCAGAAACTCTACGGGAGTAGCATCAGCAAGGACTTGAAAGCATGATTTTTCAAATCTGTTCTGTGTTATATTTTTGGCAAAGTGTCAAAATGTAAGTACAAAAATAGTGATATAATTTTGGTGCCTGGCCAGTGGGTCTGGCCCTTGGAAAGGCCAAATGTCTACTCTGATTTGCTCATTGGGGCATGCAGCAAGTCCGAAGCCCATGCCTCATGGATTGTGGAGTCTGGCCATTGCTGCAAAACAAGAGCACTGGCCATTGATCACATTATGGGGTTATCATGGACACTGGACTAGGATGCAGGCTAGTGCAGTGGATAAAGGAGGTGGTTTGGTAGGGCTGGGGTCATGGTCAACCCTCATGCCCTAGGCAATACAACCATGACTGGCATCCCTAGCATGTTCTGCTGAAAATGACACACGTCAGTATGCACTGTAGAAAATATGTTTGTTAAAGGAGGTTTATAGTTCTTTTATATATGATAACAGAGGAATTAATAATAACTCATATAAAGTGATGTAAAATCATGAAACATTTTCACTAATAAAATCCTATGAAATTCACTGAAAAACCTTTTTTAAAGGGACGTTATGGTTGCACGGAAAAATCAAAAAACCAAAGACATTTGCCAGTTATGGTAAGCTATGCAACCAGAACTCACGCCACCACCATGCACTGCTAAAACTAACACTCAGGACATCAAAGATGACATTACAAATTGCATCATTGATGACCTCACTAATGACATCACACATCCAGGGCGGTTGTTTTGTTCAGTGACAGTGTGAACTGTAAACAGGTGATTTTCAGACATTGAATGCTGAAGAATGGTGATCAGGGATGTTCAGTGGAACCGACCGTAAATGAACTTTTGCCTTGACATTTCTTATTGAAGACATAAGAGATCTAATCGCAACAACTAACAGCGAGGATGAATAATTTTAGGATACAATGATTTTGATGGATTCTTTTTCTTCTTTTTACCATTGTACTTCTTATTTAAAGGTTTAAATAAACTGTAAAAAATAAAAAAAATAAAAGAAAACAGGCCATTTAATCTGGTCATACTACATGGAAAACATGATACACATACTCTAAAGGTGCTGCATATGTAGGCCTTAACCTTGTGCTTTTTTCTTAAGGTACTTTCCTTAGAGTTTGGCCTGAGATCGTGGTGCACATACATGAGACAATAAACCGGCCCCAAATAGACAATTCAATGTTTATACATGGAGATGAACTCTAATCTTAGTATCATTTTTTGGTCATGGTGTTTCTTTCCTCCTAACTAGAGTTTCCCTGTATGTGCCTCAGATTTGTATGCATTAATGCTCGCGATATGTATATTCCCTACTAATGTGTGTAGTAATTCTTGTATTGTTTGCTGTTAATTCCAAGTTTAACAATAGTCTAGATTCCGATAGGCTTGGATTTATGATTCTACTGGCCATATCACCAGATTAAAAATACTGTACTTCAATGGGCCATGCAGCATGTGTATGTATGTATTTTTTATTTTTGCTGGATTAACAACACTTCAATAGAACGTTTCTGTTTCAATAAGTACATGTTGTGTTTCTACTAGTGCATTTTACACATAACGTCCGTATAACTGTGAACTTCATAGGTTTTTTATTAGTGAAGATATTTCATGATGTTACATCACTGTATATAAGTCCTTCAGTGCATATATATATATATATATATATATATATATATATGATAGGGAGGCAGCAGTCATCACCGTTTAGTTAAGGCAAAGCCTGTGTACATATATTTTTCCCAACATTGCATTGCTATTAACTTTTGACACGCTTGATGGATTTGGATGAAATGTCTTTTCATTTTTTACATTTTGCACTGTGCCCCCAAAACTGTACATTTTTTGGGGGAAAGTGTTACAAGGATAAAAAGTAATAAAGAAAAAACAAAAAAAACACTGTTTTCAGTCTAGTCCCAATTGTTTTCCAGTAGAGAAAAACGTGCAATGATTGAACACCCTTAGCGCAAACAATGCTGGACAGATTTGGACCAAATAGATAACAGCGTGGGCACAAAGCATTGCAGATATGCCTTTTGCTGCTTTGGGGTAAATCCGTCCCAAAGTTTTAAAAATATTTGATGGAGAAGGGGTGACCCCGGTCCTGAAAACCTTTTATATAGCTCCCATGATGCCTTTCAGCAGAGAGTGTTTTCAGAAAAGTTGCGATTTCTTTGCTTCATACAAATGATCCCTTGGCAATCCTGAGGGAAGTCGAAAATTAAAACAGCTCAAAATGCTGTTTGGAGGAGAAAAAGGATTGTATATACCTCATGCTAGAGGTGGGTAGGGGGAAAGAGAACAAACTGTGAAGTGGGGTACTTGGGTTGGGCTACGGAGCCCATTGGGGTATCAAATGTTCAGCTTATAGGGGAAGGGGTGCTGGGAGACCAGGAAAGGGGGAGGGTGGAACATAGCGAGTGCTAGTGAGGATGGGGAAGATGATTGGAAAATTATTGCAGGAATAGGAAGAGGGGAAAACAAGTAAATTGTTCACTCTTTTAAATCTGCACAGATCACATTTACTAGTCAGGGGGCAATGGGTCTTTGTAATAGTTGGTGAAACATGTACAAAGGATACATCCATAGCCAGTGGAGTACAATGGGCATGGCAGTGGCGAGTGGACCCAGAGACCATTGGCCATGCCTAATGGGCCACTGGAAATGGTCAAAGGGTAGTGAATCCTGAGATCGATAGGAGGTTGTTGGGCTCAGCCGGAGGCCGGGGCCAGCCAGTGGGCTTGCCATTTGAAAATCAAGTCATGACCAGTTTAAATTGGAACGCTCCCGTTGCACAGCCCATGAGCACATAGATATTAGAAGAGAATGGATTTACAATGACATACATCAACAGGAACACGCAAGTCATGACTTCCCACATCCACTGAATTTCAAGGGTTTTGTTGTGTTAAATCTGTGCACCTTAACTGCACCTTAACTGCACCTTAACTAAGGGGTTTTCAGTGAATATATATAGACACACACTTTTATACATGAGATTGAAAGGAAAATGATGTTTAATAAAATATGTTTACAACGTTCCCCTGTCTCAGAGTATTTTTAAGTTTTTACTTTCTGCATATGTTTAAGTGGATCCAGGGGCACTACATCTACCAGGGGTAGAAACGCCTAATTCTGTTTCATCCATAAAGTACTAAGGTGGCCTTATCCAAGGGTGTTCTGCCACCCCTTGCTCGTGTTGAGCTGAAGGTAAGCAAAACACACCAATGGATTTCCTTTCTTCTGATGATTCTGGAAATATCCCAAATCCCAGAGAACAAACACCAGAACAGACACCCTATCTGTTGTGTTAGAAAGAGGGTTCCAAGCTCTTTAGGATTTCTTCATATAAGTTTATTTCCAAGAACTTAGTTACTGATCCACATGAAAGACACATAGGACATTAGCTGGGACAAACACCGGCTCCCATCACCAAGGCAGGGCAGCTGTAACCGCCACTACACAGAACACTCACTCAGAACATTTCATCATCGACCCATAAACATTCCACATGTCATCACAAGCTACCTCACCTCAGACAGGCACAACACAACACACCTCCCTCCTTTACTAAACCATACATGCACAGAACAAGTCACATACCAGCACAACACAACACAACTACCACCTTCCAAGATATACACACACATGACACTCAACTGGCAGACGGACACTTCCACGGCCAAACCCAACCATCAAAACATCACACCCTGACAAACTACATTCCATGTACCAATCGCAAAAATACTGTCATCCATCACCTGTTCCTGCCACAAACAGGAAACTGGGCTCTCACCCCAGGACCTGGCCGGCCCTGAAACTGGGCTATTTCACCTACGTTCCGACGCCACCACAGAACTGCTTCACCTCCTACCACCTGCTTCCGCCTCCAACAACGTGGGTGTCCAGGCTGCCACCCTGGATCTCCAGCAAGCCTCTAGACTGCCACTCTAGAATTCACTGAGGCCTCAAAGCCTCCAAAAAGACAACCACAACCTCTCTCTAACAGGGATTCACAAAGTGGAAACACATAACATCACTGAGATCACAAACACCCATGGACTCGACACCATACACGTAACGCCAGACCAGGTTGTAAAATCCTTCCAAACACATTTGGAGCAGTGGCCACGCACTCCCAATGCCAACATCAATGACTGGTAAAAAAACAAACGATCTTATTAGCAAGGATGGTATCCTCACACAAGTCGACTGTTGAACCCATAGATAAAACGAAAACCACAATAAATGTCACAAGTAACATAGAAAACAATTTTCTCATCATCTCAGGACACACCACACCCCATAGCAACGGGTAATTACCAGGCGTCCTCAGCTACCCCTTTTACCACCAGCTACCTACTGTCCTCTGCGATGGGAAGGGTAACAAACCCTAGAGGAGGCGCTACCTCCCTTACAGAACAACCACATTGCTGTTCGACCTCAACCGGAATTAGGTAACCCCTATAAACCAGACCGATACCCCTACGTGAAATTAGAAAATCCCAACATCCTTTATGAAAGAGCCGAGGCGCTACCTCACTCTAGAACAACTGTATGGATGTTCAACTTTTACCACGTCAGGTAACTACCTAAACCAAACCAAGACAATCATCACGACTTGGGCGGTATTACCGCCGGCGGTATTAGCCCTACCGCCGAACTCCCCGGCGCTAATAGCGCCGGATCATGAGTTCAGCGGTAATGTTAATCCCCATTCCCTATTGAGCCCATTCGGGAATGCTCCATTCCCCATTGGGCTCAATGGGGAAATTTCGCGCTAATACCGCCGGCAGATTTCCCGCCGGTGGTATGAGCGCGGATTTTCTGCGGATTTCCCCCAAGCTAAGAGCTGGGGCGAAATCTGCCGCAGTCCTGATTTGGCGGACCCTTAAATCCAGCGGTAATAGTGCTACCGCCGGATTTAAGGGTTACCGCCAAAGTCGTGATGAGGCCCAATGTAAGGAAATCTATATCCCCCACTGACATTACCCAAACAACCTAAACCATGCATTTCACTCTGCAACACAACCATGCTGAATGTGATTTCAACCATTACCAAGCACTCACTGACTCTCTCCAAACTATCTGAGTCAGATTCATAACATGCACACCAAAATCATAGAATGCTGCAACCATACGCTGTAAACAATACACAAACTGCATTGAAAAACATTTGCGTTGTAAACTTTTGAACACCATAACCATATTGCTCATAGAAAGTAAAATCCCCAAGACTAACATTTTTATGAACTTAAACGTCCATAGCCATTTTTAGGTTCTAAAGCGAACCTATGAGTCCATAGCCACTTATACAGGCTCTAATGACATGTGCAATATAGCTGAAAATCCTCAAAATGATTACAGCTATCACACACATACACATACTACCCATCATACACAAATAGCAACGATTTATGCACATTAGTGTCCATGTGCCATGGTGCTTGGTTCTCGAAACCTGCAATTCCTCAAAAGATTACGCTAAACACCCTAAAACACCACTTATTACCATATCATAGTACACATAGCTTATTCATTTTCACAACCAAACACCGTAGCACGCAAGTGTTTATTATAACACTTCACCATCCTACAGCTGCAAAATGCATTGTCAATTTTAAATGGGAAATTAAGGTCCCAATCCCAAATCACCCAACAAAAGACTTTCCTCCCACCTGACATCATAACAGCATTCGTTTACATTCCATTGTCAGGAATTGACAGAACCTGTGATAAACCATTTAAAGCTACCCATACAAATGTCACCTGAATGGGTAATCAACACATCCCAAATCCTTAAGCGAATTTCCCCATGTCACCACCCTGACACACTTTGGAAACCTTTTCACATAATATAACACGTGTTAGTCATAGGTAGCCAGAAATTAATGAGAGATTGCACTCGATACAACACCATAGCCGACTATGTTGTTATTCCCCACCAGTCACCTTATTTGTTGGCCGCTACACGACGTCTCACTAATTGAGACGGAGCGGCTTGCCATCATCATAGTACACAACGAGTGCCACTCTTCATGGGGTGGAGACTCTCTGCCCCTAGATGCGCCCTGTGGCATTTCTCCGATTTAACTAGTACAGCGTGTGCCCCAGAGGCCACTACAGAACGCCTCGGGTAGGTGGAGCGGCTACGAAGCATGGAGCAGCGAAACCACACAACGAGAACCTGTTTTCTTCCGGATCCTATTGACGTGAGTTTATAACGTTACATCGATTCCGCAGGGTTCTTTCCTTGAGCATTTCAACTTGTTTTCCGACTAGTGCCATTACGCACAGAGCTTTCCTCAACGAATCTTGATGTGGAGCACAGGAACATCAGTGTTCCTATGGTTCGCCAACTCCACGGGCTATAGCACTATGTCATCATTGTCACAGCAGAAACCAAGCTAAACACAGCTGCTGTGCCCAGCCGTCACCTTAATGCCTCACAACAGGGGAATCACTTCTACAGAACGATTCACTGCAGCAGACACCCATAGTCCTGGGCCAGGGCTACCTTCCACAACTTCCTTTCTGTTCCGCCCGAATACCATACAGCTTTATTCTGCTTCCGTAAGCATTAGACAACATTCTGCAGATGATGGGCACCTCCAGCATCCGGGCCACAGGGAACGGGCCCAGCTCCCCTAGGAGCTTACTTCTGGAGGAAGCACTTCTATTCCCGCTGGATTGCTGGGACGCAGGGCTCCCAACGACCAGTGGGCTGCTAGTGAACTACGGGGCGTCTAATTTAGCTTTTGCCCTCCAACGTGTCTATTCCATTCTCCGTCATGTACGTTCCTTTACTAACTTTACCAGACCAGCCCCTGGGAATCAGCTGTCCATTCACTCCCAGCTGCCGATCCCTTTTGCTATGGGGCCCCTTCACTGTTACTTTCTCCTTCAGGACTAACTGCAGTCTTCAGCCCTCTCCTTTCCACTCCCTTCCCCTGCGCCCTGGGTGATGGGACTTACGGTTTCTGGGGGCAGTGTAGACCTTCTCAAGTAGCTTGTCCTTCCTGCACCCCCCGCAGCGGGGTCCTTCAGTCCTTCAGCTTGTGGCTCGTGGGTTGCATTATCAAAGACCGACTCATCGCCAATGTTAGAAAGAGAGTTCCAAGCTCTTTAGGATTTATTCATATAAGTTTATTTCCAAGAACTTAGTTACTGATCCACATGAAAGACACATAGGACATTAGCTGGGACAAACACCGGCTCCCATCACCCAGGCAGGCCAGCTGTAACTGCCACTACAAAGAACACTCACTCAGAACATTCCATCATCCACCCATAAACATTCCACATGACATCACAAGCTACCTCACCTCAGACAGGCACAACACAACATGTTGCACAAGATAAACGGTCGAAAAAGCAGGACTACAGAAAATAATAGGAATCCAATAAAGTGTTCTGTGGCACAAAAAGCATTGAGGAAAACAAAGCAATGTTTTACTGTAGAACAAGTACGAGGATTTATGGGGAAATAGGAATATCTGCATGAGCTCAACAGCTCATTGTTTCAGACTCACAGCAAACACAAGATAAGCTGACACCAATTTAATCGCCATCTTGGTGGAATATTTACAGCAGAATTCGCAAAAACGTTAGGCAGAAAATATATGTCATCTATATAGTTCAAGCACTTTTAATTAAGAAAATTAAAGGCAGTTAAAATCAAAATGATTTTGCACAGTTACTGTTTTTCTTCTCATTTAAGGATAATTAGATAATTATCTCAGATAATTGGAAAGCTAAAGACAGAGTGCTTTTTTATGCCTGATAATTCGGAAGTACACTGGAGCCCATTCGAAGGGTGTAAATCCCATCACTATCCAACAATGAAAATGGACGCATATGGGGGTTGGCCTTGACGCGCCGTGCATTTCCTCATGGTTGAGTCATCAACAGATGCCTCCCCATTCAGGTCAATGGTGGGAAAGGTTCTAGACCACCACCACTGTATTGAGTATCATCGGTTAACACGGGTCCAGGACAAAGCATCGTAAATGGGCACTGATTGCACACACTGATGGCTTTGTATGTTCAAGTAAGTGTTGGAGATCCCCGTGAGGAGCAATTCATGGGATTAAGGCGTGGACCTCTTAGAGGAAGCTCTTAGCGGGATGACAAGCTTGATTCTCCCGTAGACTCTTAGTTAGTACCGGGCCGTCAGTATTACCTTTTTGATTGGATCAATGAATAAGTCTAGAACTACGTGGACGCCCGACACTAGAAGGTCAGCCAGTGGTTTGAGATGTGAAAGGTTCATATTTGTGTTATTCTTTCAGAAGGAGCTAGGATTTGTCTTCACTTGCAAGAATGAACATTTTCTCTTGTGTTAAGATTGAGGAGTACTGCAGTCATATAGGTTTGAATGGGTATGCAGTGATTTTAACGAAAAAAATAATGATTAAAATGATAACGAAAACATATCGAGAAATAGATATGGGGATAGGATAGGGTTAAAAGGTGTGGGGGTGTTTCGGGTTTGGGTAAAGGGAGGGGTTGGGGAAAGGGAGGGGTTGGGGAGCAGGCCCCCCCAATTTAAAACAAAACCAAAAAATTCTTCGTTCAAATTTAATTTGTTATTTTTTCATTTGTTCAAATCACCGTTTGAATGGTATACAGGAAAATCTTGTGATGATCGATATCGCAAGAAATCACTTTTGAAGTCCATTGTCCACAACTGTGATTTCACAATAGTGCACAATGTTATTTGCTGTGCATCCCTGTGACCTAGCGATGAACCGGTGCTGTCTTCTCTGCTCAAAAACGCACTCTTTTAACACCCAGCCATAACAGCTTTGTCCATGCCTTGTCACTCTTCAACTTCCTGAGGGTCTGGGACTTCATGCTCGTGGAAGACGGGCTCACATGGGCTGGGCAGCACAAAGCAGCTCAGTTAGAGTGAGCTGTTGCCAGGCCCAGAATCACTGCTCACCAGAGCGGCACCGCTTGGATTGAGAGAAAAGGGCCGGGAAGGCGATGGGTGGGGTGAAGAGGTGGCTGGACATCAGTTCTTTTCTTTGTTACTGGAAGATAAATGTGAACTGTGGGGAACGTGGGACGCACCAGACAGCCTTTATTTAAGGCACGAATCCCACTTGACTCCCTTCCTCCAGGGAGAAGTCCATGCCCACAAACTGTGAATAGCATCAGCAAACACATCTGGGCGTTTTCCATTGGATGGTTCCAAGTGTGTAAGAGATCAAGTTCTGTGGTCGTCATCTATTACTCACCTGGAACACATTGATATGAAGTACATCTATTGCTGATGGTGAGCTATCCTTTGTCTCCTTCCAGGTGTCAGGAAAAGGTGGTGTTGGCACGGCAGAAGGACAGTCCGAGAGGGCGTCTAAGTCGTAATGACCAGCATAAGAAAATGGTCCTGTTGCTTTCAAAGTGGCACAGCATGCTTTGTATACAAGTTAGTGTGGAAGTCATGATGGATGTGCAAGCATGCGACAGTTTGATATTCTATCTATGCATTCATTTGACTCCCTTCTCATCACCTTAACTGCTGCTGCTTAGGGAGAGGAAGGTATGAAGTGGCATCCATAGTCACCACCAACCATTCAACGTGTTTTAAATGTTGTTAGGGAGGGAAGGTCTTTCTGACCCCCTCAACATTCCCGCATGAAATGGATCTTGTGTTTATCCAATAGTGGGAGATATCCCCACGTTTGTTTATCCTTGCATATGATTTGGACCAAGTATTAACAACAAGTAAAACGGTAAACAAAACCATTTGGTGAGACATACAGGGCCTCATTATAACCCTGGCGCTCCCGCAATGAAGCGGGCTGGTACGGGACCGGCCCCCTTCATTACGGGAGCGCCGATTATGAGGTTCCCTTTGTGGGACCCGGATCAGATGTCTGGTAAAACCAGATGTCTTTTCCGGGTCCCACGAGGGGAAGAGGGAGGTAATAACGGGCCACTTGTAATGTGCTCGTTATTACCTCCCTCCCCATTCCAATTGAGCCCTATGGGGGCTCAAATGGGAATGGGGGATGGTTCCTGCAGGAGGAATTATCGGGTCCTCCAATGTCGGAATGACCCGGTAAGTCCCCATTGCAGGAACCCGGTAATGGAGCCCGGTTTGGAGGCCCACAGACTCCATTTTGTGCCACCCTAAACGCCATCTTTTGCTAGGCTGCTTAATGATTTCTAAAGACCAACTCTCCCTCTGTTCAGCGCCGCACACAGCAAGCCCAGCCTCCCCCTCCACCTCCTGGCAGCGCCGCACAAACCCATTTCTCACAGAAGCTCATCCATGTATTGTTGGAAACATTTAGTATCCATTCTCTTCCTATGAGCTCACTGCCCTGTGTGTGACCGGAGGGCTTCAGAGGGGGTTGGGGATCAAGAGCTGTGTGTTTATGGTCTATAACACACCCATAGACCCTTCAGTGAAAAATATCAATTGTGGAAGGTGAGCCATCAACAATTCTGTACATTGATGTTCACTTGTTTTTTTTTTTGTTTACATTTAGTTAAGTCTCAGTGTTCACCATCAAGTGTGCCTCTTGGTGCTGGTGGGAAACGAGGCGAATGGCCCTAGTGGGGGAAAAGTCACGACTTAATTGCCTTGTGGATGAAGAGTTGTCCATGGAGGGATTGTGTGAGGGGTTGCACTGTGCTGTTGTCGCATACTTGCTGGTAAAAGGCCTATTACTAGCCAATCAGAATGAAGCATGTCATTCCATTGAAGAACAGCCTTATGCTTTTTGACAGGACACATTGAAAGACTGAAACTGTGGTGGGCAGAGGTGCTGAGTATGCAGGTGCTCGGGCCCGCATCTCCACCACTCCGGGAAAGGCCATCTGCGTGCCAGGAAAATCCATCTGCATAAGAGTCCCTTTACTTTCAATGGGACTTTTTTCTTTTTATTTGGGCCACTGGCACCCCCTGGGAAAACCAGAAGTCTGTGCTCCTGGCAGTGTGCACGGTACATTTGTTCCCAAACTGTCTAAGAGTTCAAATTCGATCCCTCGATTCAATTCAATTCAGATATTTCTTTTAAGTTCGGGAGTGAAACACAACAGGGATGTATAGATTGGAAGTGTTTTTGAGATGACAGGCAGATCAACAACAGATATAGCAGACTGTATAGTACCAACATGTGAATGACTAAGGCTGTAAGGAGCTGTGTTGGGATTCAGTGATGTCAGGCAATTAATCCTAAGTTGTGTGACGAATCCCTGACAATTAGCCTTATTTATGTGGCTGCAGTATCTGATTCTCTACAACAGAATGCATATGTAGCCCACAAAGGCCCCTGACTGGCCCTGTCTGGAGCTGCCATTCTGCTACTCCATCATCCTGCCTCTAGGCAATGATCCAAAAGCACAAACTAGCAGTAACCCCTGCATGCTCTGGCCATAAAAAAACAGCTTTTTCCATTGCACTGTTAAGCAATAAGGATCATATTGGTCTGGACTACATACCTCCCTTGGACACACTGACAGCTTGGTTGTTTCCTGCATCCCTTCCCTACTTGCGTAACTATAATTCTCATCTCTGCACCAATTGAAATATACATCTTGCAGGGCCTCATACTGAATGCTTTCTGCTGTTTCTTAATGCCTTGCTTAAAAGAAATGCATTGTTAGGTGTGCTTTACATCTGTATATCCTCCCGTCTGTGCTGAATTTGAGTGCTTTCTGGTAATTTGCAATTTAGGTGTACTTTACATCTGTGCATCCTCCATTTTGTGATGCATGTTGATGCTTTCTGGCAAATTCGAATTTAGGTGTGCTTTACATCTTTGTATCATCTTGCCTCCCTTGGCTACTAGGCTACCTGGTGAGTTTGCCTGTGTATTGGGCAGCCTCTCCAACTGTCCCTCTTTTCCTCCACCTCAATGGCACTCTCCTATCTGCCCCATCTAGTCTAACTGTTACCAGGGTCGGATTGGGACAAGAAATAGGCCCGGTCACCCATAAAAAAAGTGGCCCACCCTTCGCCTCTAAAAAGTGGCCCATCCCTCGACTCATGACCTTTGAGCTCTGATGACATCATCAGAAGTGATGTAATTTTACCCCACCCCAAAGTGACATCCCAGGAAGCGATGAAACTCGACCTTTCACCACTTGACAAAACAGGAAGTCGCATCAAATAGCATTGTTCCTAAGTACACTACCAAAAATATGGTTATGATTTCACTGTGATATACATTTCATACAAGAATGGATCACCATATGTATCATTAATATATGTGTGTATACATCCATATTGTCAAATTACTGTAAATCCAAGCAGACGTCCAAGGCCAAATGATGATATGTTATTGTTTAGCACTTACGCTTAAGCTCTTTTTTATAGGACAAATATGCATACAATATTAACCAACCTGCATTGGTACTCATTTATTGACCTAACAAGGATGAAAGGCTATTTGAAAAGAAAACAAAATGTGAAAAATAAAGATATATTTTTTTTTCACATTTATTTTTCAAACCGGTCCAGGCGTGGCCAGAAACTGGCCCCCACCCCCCATGGACGATCTAGAAAGGCCGAGGGGCCAATCCAACCCTGAATGTTACCTTACCATCTACCTAATTGTAATTGTAATTGGTTATTTATAACACGCTTAATACCAAGACGTTTCTAAGCACAGACCCGGGGATCAAACCTGTGTTGCTCTGCATCGTCTTGCTTCCATGACCAATGCTTTGCCCCTTAGCTCTCTCACAAAGTCTGGAAGAAAAAAGTTTTAAAAAGATCTAATGGCCTCTGATCCTGGCCTACCTATTGCTGACACCTACGTTAGTGCTACTTCCAGAGATACTTTCACTGATATCCTCTTCTTGGCAACTCTCCAGACCTATGGACCTCCCATCTGATCTCTACCCTCTCACCTTTTTCCTCTTCACCCATTACGGGTGGCACTAGATGGGAAATACTATTGGTGCACTTCTCATCCTCTATGTGCATCAATAATGTCTATCACAATGGCACTGTCATGGCCCACGGTCCTCAACCCAATCTTTTTCTCTCCCATTCTCCAACCCTCTCACTACCCCTATCTCCTGGTCTGACCACTCTATACTCTCTGCTCTCTTCTCATCTGGGACCTCTCGGCCCCCCTGACCAAGCCTCCACCAGCACTGCCAGCCTCCTTTGCGGTCAGCTGCTACGTTTGCCTCCACCTTCATCCCTCCTCCGTACGCTCCTCTTGACTCCCCCACTGACTCTGTCCTTGCTAATCGTCATCTTGCGATCACTGGGACGCTTGACATTCTTGCCCCTGTCATGAGGATCTGCCTAAATCCTGCCTTCAAGCATAACAGCTGGTACGACTCCGATCTAGCCGCTCTGAAACGCAAGTGCAGAGTTGCTGAATGGAAGTGGCAGACCTCAGGCTCATCCTCTGACAAACTGGCCTGTCGCCTACTCCAAAGGCAATACTGCCTCATGCGCTCCAAGAAGAGGGCCCACATCTGGGCACGTATCTCTGATCTCACGAGCCTCTCACTGCACAGCTGAACTCTTCAAATTCTGCAAGGAACTAGCCAATCCATCTGCATTCTCCACCTCACCTCTTTCTTCTCAGGCCCTCTGTACTACACTGGCCACCCATGTCACCTATAAAGCACAGGACATTCTGTCCTCTCTCTCTTCTTCCCCTTTCTCCATTCCTCCCCCTGTCTCTCTGCCTCCCATGGCCTCTCATCCACCCCCACCCACTCTCTCTCCTCCTTCTCACCTATCACAACGAATGAGATCTCTAGAGTAGTCCGCTCTATGAAGGTCTCATATAAACAGGTGTCTCCCTTTTCTTCCAGAACCTTTAAGGACAACATTGCCTCCCTCGCTCTGGCTCTTGCTGACTTCTGCAACCACTACTTCGCATCTGGCTCCTTCCCTTCTTCTCTCAAGTACGCCCTTGTGAACCCCCTGCTAAAAAAGCCTTCAGCCGTTCCCTCATGTCCGGCCAACTACTGCCCTATCGCTACTACACCCTTCCTTGGGAAACTCCTGGAGAAGTTGGTCTCTGCCAACTGACCCAAAACACTGAGCTTGTTGGTTGTATACATGACCAGCAATCTGGATTCTGAGCATCCAGAGGCACGGAAACTGCTCTCCTGAACACCCATGAGGAACTGCTTGCAAATATTCACTAACTCTCCTGCTGTTCTCATTCTCCTTGACCTCTCTTCCACCTTTGACACGGTCAACCATTCTAAACTCAAAGCGGCTCTAAAATACTCTTGGTATCTCAGACTGGGCACTGGATTGGTTGACCTCCTTCCTCACTGACTGCCCTTCCCAGGTGCTCCTGGGCTCCTTCTCCGCCTCCACCACTCTCTTTACATGTGGTGTTCCCCAGGGCTCTATCCTTTTGCATTGATTTTTCAACATCTACCTTGTACCTCTTGCTCACCTGATCTTTGCCTGCTCTCCTCATTTCCAGTGTTATGCAGATGACACACAACTCTTCTTCAAGCTTCCCTCTTCTTCCTCTATCATCCCTGACTGCCTGTCTGCTATTCTGTAATGGCGCACCTCCAATGATCTCTGTTTTATCACCAGTAAAACAGAGATCCTTCCTTTCGGGACACATGCTCCCCGTTTCCCTCCTGCACTCTGGCTGCCCTCTCCTTCCACCGAAGCCAGAAACATTGGGGTCATCTTCGACTCCTCTCTCTCCTTTACTCCTCACATCTTGGACCTTGCCAAGAAGGCACACTTTCAACTTCACCTCCTTAGAGGCACTCTCCCTTTCCTCACCATCCCCCAGAAGCTCAATGTCTCCAGCTCTAGTCCTCTCCGGGCTAGATTACTATAACAGCATCTTCCTCAACCTGCCTCTTTCTTCACTCTGTCCTCTTCAGCTAATCTAGAATAGGGCTGTGAGACTTATCTTTGGAATCAAGCCCTGGGACCGTGTCTCTCCAGCTCTAAAATCTCTCCACTGGCTCCCGGTTGTTGCAAGCATCAAATTCACGACCCTTTGCATCATCCACAAGGCTGCCTGGGGCATGGGGCCACACTACCTCCAACTCTCTGTTACCAAGTACACTCCTTCCAGATCACTTCGATCTTCTTGCTCCAACTCTCTGTGATCAAACGCTTCTCCAAGCAGGGAGCTAGGGGTAGATGTCTCCCCTCAGCTGGCTCCCTCCTATGAAACAGTCTCCCCCTTTTTCTATGTCTTGTAGCAGACCATCCCAAGTTGCGCAAAACAACTCAAGACCTTTCTCTTCTCCTCCTCCTTCCCTCTCCCCCTCCCGTGCTAACCATCTCCTCTGTTGCTGAGATTGGCACTCTGGTCCCTCAAGAGTCCAGTAGGGTCCTGGCCTTCTGTCCAATCGCCCCCAGCACACCCACCCCCCCTGCACTGCCCTCTGCCCACACCTGCCTGGCGGGTGGTTTGCCTCTGCCCTGCACTTACCTGTTTGGGCAGTAGACCTCCCTCTTCGTCTGGGATATCTCCGCCTTTGCACTTACCTTTTGTCTCCCCAACAGGCACCTCTGGCTCCTGCTCCTAGGGGACCCTAATAGCACTTACCTCCAGCCCAGCCCCCTTTTTTCCTTTTTCTTGTCACTGCACTTGCACGCTCCGAATGTCACAAGGCCTAGCAGGACCGCTGTTCATTTCTATTTATGCAAAAGCAGTGTGTCACAATTTCAAGATACCCCCCTCCCCGCCCCTGTAAAAAAAAAAAAAATGAAGGAGTCTACTCATTCTCTTTGAATCGTAGAAAAGCCACACCTTCAAACCACACATGCACACATCACACTGTAGCGCAGAGCCTGAACAATCTTATCATGTGAAAAGGCACAACTTCACTAACCATCAAACCAGGAGCATTGCTGCTCCTTTTGCCGCGGCAAAACACAAAGCTGACAGTACAATCTGGAGCTTTTTTTAGTAGAGGAAAGGCCCCCGGGTGAGGGACATGTTATTCTAGAGAGCTTTTATGCTGCACAAAGTCCCAAGTGTTAAGTGGGTGTTGGTGTATTGTACCCCTGTCTGCATTGGCGTTGCCAGGAATCAGGAATTTAGGAGGGGCAGAGGGGGCCAAAGAAAAAAGTAGGGTGGCCACAGACAAAAGTGGGAGGGCCGCCTATGAAAGGTAATTTGTGACATCACAAGCACTCCTGCAGAAAGGTTTTTGTGCACACCAACTACCCACACCCCACTGCACCCCCCTCCCATCAGAATGCAGGCACAAAACCTTTCAGTGACTAATCGCCCATCAATAGCAGTTTTGTGCGCTGCATTCTGATGGGAGGGGCTGCAAGCTGCTCTGCACACTATGGAGGTCGCTGTGCAGAATCCGGTCCGGAATACCTCAGAAGGAGCTCGTGCTCATGTTCATACCAATGCCAGAATGCATACCAAGATCACTGCTAGCTTTGAGACAAAAGGAGAGTATTTGCCGTGTGATATGCAGCCATTTGCCTTAGTGAGTGTCACAATTAACACCACGAACAGAGAACACGGTAACTGCTCACCTTAGGTAGGGGAGGGGACAAGGGGGGGGTCCAGGATTTCAGAGGGGGGGGTACCGAGACCCCCAGCATCCCCTCACGCCTTCCCCCCTAGCGACACCAATGCCTGCCAAGTAGACGAGTGAAATATAAACGAGGGTTGACAGATAATGGGCAGTATTTTTTGTGTATTTCAAGATTGACTGCTGTAGGGACCTCAATTTAAGATCACCATTGGCTAGCTGAGAATGCGGGATGGGTGAGAATTCAAGGGGGTTATGCAAAGGTGGGGGTGAAACAGGACATGGCCTAAAGTGTGTTGGATGTAATCTGAAAGAGGGGGCAGCAGGCGATGTAGCCCCAAACTGCCCCCTCAAACAATTGCTAAAACATTGTTTTTGAAAGGTTGGGTAAGGGCAACCCACACATTTGGAAACACATTTGAATAGTGAAGGCATTGCAACAAAGAAAACATGTTCACCATCGACAAACCATACATGTTGACTTTGTCATTGTTACAGAACAGTTAACCATGAATAACATTTTAAAAAATAGTATTCACTGTGAATGTAATACTTTCCATGGATTTACAAGTATGGCCGCTAAGGTACAGTGAGATTACACATTGATAAAACTTGGATTTGAGTCAAGATATCATTTAGGCACTTGACCAGGTATCTTCCTAGCTCTAATTGGTCCAGTAATTTGTTAATGTTTGGATTCACAAAGCATTATGATTTAAAGAAAAAACCTCAAAAGCACACAAATCACATTATAAACACAGCTGCCAATATAGCATTTGTTATATGAACATGTTCAGAAAAACAGGAAGCATTATTCTCCCCATCCTGAATAGACAAAGACACAAAGTGAAAGAAAAAGCAGGGTAAAGTCACCTGTTTGAAGTCATTGGTTCACACAGCATGGAGTTTGCTACACACCTCTCCCATTTTTACTTATACTACATTTGCACTTCCTAAGGTATATCTCAGTACCACCAGACAGTGTTAATTATGCACGTGTTGCTGTGTCTACAGCCATCTAACACTAATTGCCCATTTTAAACGATCTACTGATAATATGCCCCGTGTCTGTAAACAGATGATCAGGAACAGAGCTCTGTCAGCACTGGATAGGAACAGCTAATCCAGAGCCCCTCCAGATCACCTGGTCTGGGGCAGCCACCAGCTTCACACCACTGAAGGAGAGAAGGTGAGAGAGCAGTGGATGCGCTGCACACTGGCATCGATTAGTCTGATCAGGGGGACAGTGAGGCGGTGAGAGGGCAAGCGCCTGCGCCTTATGCTGACGGAGCGCGGGCCACGGTGGTCTGCACCACTGATGTCAGAGCCCTGCTTCAAATTTTGTGGGGGACGAGGAACCTCTGGCAGAACCCTGGTTCACGGAGCCCTTTTTAGAGACTGACATGGCTGCGCCCCAGCTCACTTAAATCCCTGGCGGTCCCATAAGGGTATCCAACTAGCAACTTCCGGTCCCAGAACCATGGAAAAGAAACACACAAACCGTAATGAAGTAGCACCATCTAAAGTAAAAACAGACGCGCAGGGAATTCGGGCCAGAAACAGAGGCGTGGACAGAGTAGGGTCTGAGTGGGCAAGGCCCACCCAAATTCTAAAAATGCCCACTCAGCAGTGATGTGTGGGCCTTTACAGATGTTAATGTCACTGCGGTGGGCCCAACTACATTAGCTTCAGGCCCCACTTGTTAGACAATCCTGGCTACGTCTCCACGCACAGCAAAAGAGACACGTTCTTGTAAGTGTCTCAAATGATGGCTGGTAGACTAGACAGTGTAACATTCCAACTAGGAATATAACATCCAGATGTGATCTCTGTCAAACAACTACGGAAAGGGGCCAATCGTGAACCCGAAAAGAGAACATACGAAAAATAATGTAAAGCCCGAAACTGCACTGCATACATTAAGCAAACTGTGGGGATGGGAAGTCATGGCGTCTACCTATTCGTTTCCGTGGTTACCGATCTAGTGCGCCGGGGGTGTCCTGTGCGGAGTGAGTCCGGGTCACAGCATCTAGGCCCGGCTTCGCTGCACTCTGCCTCCGCAAGGAGCGTTTGTATTCCGCGTGCATATTCCTGACGGATCGGAAGCCCGATTCTGGCAGAGGTACACGCGCCGCAGTTGTCAGCAATGCATTTCCTGTGACATAAATAAATGTGGTTTGTCACGGCTGGCTGTAGCACAGCCTAACAAGTGCCCTGCCTGTGGAGTTTTTCGTCGGCGGGCCCCGGCTATCTTTTCGTGTCGTGTTCGTGTCGTGTACCTCTCTTATCAGCGCAGTCGTCGTGAGGGAAAAGGTTGCTGGGCTCGGTGATATCAAGCCAATATTTCCATAGCCACAGGAGCTAACGAAAAACAATTTCGTTAGCACCTCCAATGCAGAGGCATTGCCATTTCCAGTAACACAGTACTTCTAATAAAGCTAGTCTTCCCAACATATTAGTGTGAGAATGACGTCTTTTGACCTTTTTACCTCAGCTCTAGACTGCGCGTGAGCATTAGGATCTGCTGCTGGTATTTGTGTCTGTGAAATGGTCCGAACGGCACATTGCATCGAAACGAGCCCTGCACTGGATACCATTTTCCTGCAAAGTGAAGCGATGGCTCAGTGAGCAAAGTGACAATTTCTCAACAGTTCCCCTCATTTAGTGACGAGTTTCAGTGAATTCTTATCAGTGCTGGAAATAGAAATGATTAACTGTCTCTGATCCGACCAGCGGAGGTGGGTGGAGGTATGGGTAGGGCTGCTTGGGGTTAAGGGGGTTTGGGGGGAGGCTATAAGTCAGGGCGAGAAGAGGGACTCAATAGATTTTTCTCAAACCTCCCCCGAAATAAACATTTCCATTTGATCAATAATAAACTATTAACCACTGGAAAATAACCCATGAAAGTGGAGCTTTTCCTAAAATGTTGCAAGCAAATTATAAAAGGTGTGCACCTTTTAAACGTACAACGCTGTGCATTCCTAACAGTCACATTCACAAGTGTTTTCACCAGATGTTCCAGTAGTCTAGTAGGCAAGTCTCTTGCCTTTAGTCCTGATGACCCCAGTTCGGCTTTAGCAAACAAAAACGGATCGTATACATGCTTAGAGGGTGCAAATAGATTTCACGGATCCATGATCAGGAAAGGCATTTTTTTTGCTAGATCTCGCGGGGGGGGGGGGGGGAAATTCAGCCCAATGGCCAGCACTGATTCTAATGTATGTTTGCACATAAGACTTATTTATGGGAGTGGGCCCTGAAAACTAAGGCAGGCAAAAGGATCTGTATTTTGCTGAAATATTTCACTGTATCAAAACAATTTTACCACAGAATAGATGGACAAGCGGTTGCTGTCCTGCCCGCCAGGCCTGACCTGGGGGCCGGTACGGCCCCCGCTCGCAGACTTACATGGAAACGCCGGCCCTGTAGCACACAGTGCCGGTGTTTCCATGCTCCCCAATCCCATTGAGTCCTATGGGAATGGGGATTTACCTTTTCTAGCGCCAAACTTCCCTGACCACCGGGGCTGTAATGCCCGGGTAAATCTGGCAAGCCAGGCGCCGGAAAATCTTGCAAGTCCAGCGGCAGCCTGCCGGTTTTAATGGCGCGGCTACCGCCGGACTTGTAATGAGGCCCAGTGTTTTGCTGTAGACAATATGAAGCCATTAATGTAAGAACAAACTAGTGGCTAGTGTGCTTCATGCAGTTAAGTGTGAGGGCACAAAATGGAGCCCTCTCACAAAATGGAATACACGTTAAACCCTGGGCTCTCATTGGCTCCCTTTATTGACACATTATGATGATAATCGGGTGATTAGGAGTGCCAGTAGTTGGACTCATTGGGGATGCTATATGCCAAAGATACAAAGTCAAATGATTCATCAAATCTATCTATATACATTTAAAACACTTTAGTTAAGAGGGAGTTAAAGTGATCAGATTTAACCTAACAAAACTGAAATTCAGCAGATGCATGAAGTCATAACCATCTGAACTTAGAGTGTCCCCGTTAAAAAGCCCATTATCACATACACAATATACCGGGGGGACGCTGTGTTAAGATGGTCCTCCCTTCCAACATGCAGTGAATTTCAAGGGCTTTAAATCTGATCACCCTAACTCACTCTTGACTACAGCTTTTTCACTGAATTTTAAGGGTTTTGTTATACAATAGTTTCTTCAGGGCCTTCTAACCATGGCTTTGGCTAGTGTACATGTTGTACCGATATGTTTCTTTGGGGCTCACTACCCATGGCGTTGGGTCATGGCCACTGTACATGTTACACCAATACTTTTTTTACCAAAGCTCAATGACCCCTGCCTAGTAGATGCAATCTCTGTAGGTGTAAAATATTTTTCCACTCCCTATTCCCACAATCATTTCCCAAAAATAATTTCTGATTCTCACGGTAGAATAATAGTGTGCTGATTCATGTGGTAATGAAAAAAACAGTCAAAAATCAAAAGTCTTGGCCCCAACTCCCCTGATTTGCTTTTTTCCTCCCTGGCCCTCTCCCATTATCCCCCCCCACCACCCCCTCACCACTCTTCGGTTTGTGTGATGCCGTTTCTTTTCCGATCATGTTTTGTGACGCTGCCATAGTAATGTTGCACAATTCCCCAGTATTCCCCCCAGAAGTGATAAATGTTCCCCAGGCTACCCAAAAACTTCATATGGTGTTGGCTTGCCCCTGTCACCTCTAGCCTGATGTGATTGCATCATGTTTCCTCCTCCAAATAGCATTTTGAGCACTTTTCAATTTCGACTGCCTCTTGTATTATTACAGGGACTGCACATATTGAGCACACACAAAAATTGTTGCTTTTCAATTTTGGAAAAGCTCTCAGCCCATCTGCTGCAAAGCATTATGGGAGATACATAAAAGTTGTTTGGGAGCAGGATGCACCCCTTCTCCGGTTAATATGTTCAAAATTGCCAGATGAATTTACCCCAAACTAGCAAAGTAAATACATGCAACGCTTTGTGCTCAAGTGGTATTGTATTTGGTAACAATCCGTCAAGCAGTTTTTGCACTATGGGTGTTCGTTCAATCGATGCACTTTTTCTCTATGAGGAAAATTAATGGGATAAGGCTGAAAACAGCATTTTTTGTTTTCTTAATAACTTTTTCATCTTTTAACATGTTACCAAAATGTCCACCTTTGGGGTGGCGGAACAAACTTTTTGGGGAAAAGGTCATCCAAATCTATCCAGCTTAAAAAATAAAGTTATTAAGAAAGTTTAAAAAACGCAGTTTCAGTTACTCCCCCATTCATTTTCCCATAGTGAAAAAGTCCAAATTTGGCTCCAGCGCACAGCCAAAACCACTGGACCAAATCGACACAGGTTTGAAACAACTTGAGCAGGAAGCGTTGAATCAATTTCCACAGGTGTCTGGGGTTATTCCGTCCAGTTGTTGTCCAGATATTTGACCGAGAAGGGGGTGCCCTTTCTCCCAAAATTATAGCTATATGCCTCATGGTGCTTTGCAGCAAAGTGGCTTTTCAGAAATGAAAAAGTCGCAATTTCTTTGTTCGATGTGAGAGGTGTTCGCAAACATTTTTGAAATATTTGCAAATATTCAAAAAACTGTGAAAAGGTTTTTTTTTTGGCGATGGAAAAAGAGTGAAATGGCATCAGCTAGTGGTGGGGCGAGGGAAAGAGGATACCATGTGAAAATGGGGAGTTGGTGGGGGGGTGGGGACCAAGTTCAGAGCTTGAACGTTTTTGCATATTCTGGGTTATTTCTTCATATTCAGGGTTATGGTATAAAATAGAATCGGGAATGAATGTGTGTCACACGTATAATAAGTACAAATATTTTGAAAATATTCACAGTTATTTGTAGTCCATTGCTAATATAAATGCAGTTAAAGTAAAACAGTAAAAAAAAGAAAAAACTGGGCACATTCCCGTTGCAAAGCCCATGAACACATGCATATTATAAGAGAAGGGATTCACAATCACATAAAAAAATGGCATTATGGGAGACATGGCATTATGGGGGACATCAACGGGAACGCGCCGAGTTAAGCTGGTCATGACTTCCCACATCTGCTAAAATTCAAGCGTTTTGTTGCGTTAAATCTGCACAACTTAACTGCACCTTAAGTAAGGTTTTTTCAGTTAATATATAATTTAAGGCAGCGGTCGCCGCCCTATAGTTAAGGTGAGTCAGAGTTAAATAGGAGATTGAAAAAAGGAATCGTTTATAACTTTTGACTAGTGTGACAGATTTGGCTGCAGTTTTGCAGAACATGTTGTATGTTTGGGCTCCTACACTGTAAAGTTATTAACAAAACAAAAAAAGGCTCTTCGGCCTAGTTCCCATTCATTTTCCCACAAACAAAAAAGGTCAATTATTGCTCAACCACACAGCCAAAACCACTGGACAGATTTGGACCAGGTTTAAAACAACTTGGGCACTAAGTGTTGACTCAGGATCCTATTGTGGTTTGGGGTTAGTCTGTACTTTTTAAATGATTTAACAGAGAAGGGGGTACCCTCTTCGCAACATAAATAGCCCTATCTGCCCGGATACATTGAGCATCCAGGTGTTTCATGTTTATAAATGGAACAGCCCAATCTTTTTTTTTTCTCGATGCGAGAGATAGCCACAGTTATATCCCAAGGTATCATTAAATAAAACGCAGAAAAAAAACATTTGCAGGTCAAAAAACATGCACATGCCATCAGGCTAAACGTGGAGGAAAGGCAAGAGGACACCAAGTGAAGTCTGGGATTTGGAGGGGGCTAGGGAGCCAAGTTTGCAACACTAGGTTGAATAATATTTCCCATACCCTTGGGTATAACTGCAGGTATCCGACATTTCAACGGAAAGTGCGCAACAGAAAGGAGTGTTATGGGGGAATGGGAGCGGGCAGGGGAGGTGAGGAGGTGATCATGGGACTAGGGGGGAGCAGGCACACATGAGGGCGGCACTTGGTAAGGGTCTGGGAGGGCAGGAAAGCATTTTTTCTTTCCAGCATTTTTCCCAGATAACCCCGGGTATAACCTGGAGTATAACCTGGGGTATACCCACGGCTATGGAAAAAATGTTATTAAAGAAAGTGTCATTGGGACATATAAAGTGAGGTTGGGGGTGAAAAATCACTGGTGATTGGCCAGTGCCTCTGCAGTGTTTTAAAGTAAAGAATAGCCATGGTCAGTGGCCTGCAAGTGTTTTAAAATATGCAGTGTGCAAGGCCAAATGCAATACCCGACGCCTTCTAGAGACCAACGATTATCAGCCTCTCCCAATCTCTTTTCTAATGGGGGCCAGGAAAGAGAAAGGGAGCTCAGGAACACCCCGAATGATACAGTGGAAAGTACCTCAACTGATTCAAAAACAGCTCCACTGCTACGGATGGTGTCTTACAGTTTGCAATTAAAATTCTTCTAAAATTATGTGGGGTGCTACTGGAAGAAGTGAAAAAGCAGGGAGCTGTTATAAATACACCGCAGAGCCACTTACAAGGGGCTGGCATAATAAACAACGATGGGATGGGCACAGAACCCATACAACCCTTAGCCCTCAGACGTCTGGTGGAGAGTGAGACCTGGGGGTCAGAAAAGGAGGTGATTGAAATACTCATTACAGGGGAGCAGCCAGACGTGGATATCCAGGTGACAACCACATACAAAACAAAGCAAGGAAGACACCTGGAAAAACGAGCTCGACTCCAGAAAGTGGCAGCAAACAGGAAGCAAATGAAAAACCAGAAATGACCAGCTCCTGAACCCTTTAATTCTATGACTACAACCCCGGCATTGGAATCTCAAGAGCAAATAGTGATAAAAGTACTGAAGGGACCTGCGAAAAGATCTAAACAAGTGGGCACTTTAACTGGCTGGCTGCTGGGTGAAAGGTCTGTGATCCCTCAACAAGTTGATGGAAGAAGGGTCAGTTGGCCCTTGGAGCAAAGGGGAGAATTGATGTCCCTTCTAGCAGAACATGAGTTGCTGGTGGAGGAGGCTGGGGAGGAAGTGCCCATTTTGTTTGATCACCACACGATAGGTACCAATCTGGTGCACCCCCCCCCTCTTCTATGACAACCTCGTCTCTGACCTGGGGCAAATAACCCAAAACGTTCTCTATTGGTCGGGGTCTAAAAACGTTTCCAGATAAATGTATCAATAGATCAGATCTACTGTCTTTGTGCAAAAAGATTCCAGCTCTGAGAGCACTGACCACAGCCAACTTTAGTTTTGTGGAACCAGTGGACATAAAAGGGGGGAATCTTGTAAGGGTCCACTGTTCCACAGATGAGGTTCCGGTGTTGTTACGTAATCACCTAAGTTCTATCGAGGCTGCAGGCTCTGTGGTAGACTGCCCCTCACATACTGATAGCCTGCAGGTGGTGAATCCTACTGACGAGGCTAACTCTGGTATTAAGAATGTGGACTTGGTATGGGGGTAGCCATGGATGATGCTAGGCGATGGGAACGGTTCAAAAAGTTCCTGACAAGGCAGTTGATCGAAAATAAGTGATCTTTAAAAATTGTAAGTTGGAACACTAGGGGACATGCACATTTGCTGGGGAATGGTGGGTCACGATCCCTTCTCGAAGAAAATGATGTGATATTCCTGCAGGAAACGTGGCTCACTGCCATTATTTACATGGATGGTTTCACTTTATACCAGCATTTGGTGGAAAAAGGAGAATGGGGGAGACCTTATGGGGGCTTAATTATGGGAATACGACATACTATACCTGTGACTAGGGTTAACATGATCCAGAGTACCAGGAATATACTGGCCATTGAAGTTGAAACAACCGAGGCCACTAGTGCGACGATGGGATGGGCACAGAATCCATACAACCCTTAGCCCTCAGACGTCTGGTGGAGAGTGAGACCTGGGGGTCAGAAAAGGAGGTGATTGAAATACTCATTACAGGGGAGCAGCCAGACGTGGATATCCAGGTGACAACCACATACAAAACAAGGCAAGGAAGACACCTGGAAAAACGAGCTCGACTCCAGAAAGTGGCAGCAAACAGGAAGCAAATGAAAAACCAGAAATGACCAGCTCCTGAACCCTTTAATTCTATGACTACAACCCCGGCATTGGAATCTCAAGAGCAAATAGTGATAAAAGTACCGAAGGGACCTGCGAAAAGATCTAAACAAGTGGGCACTTTAACTGGCTGGCTGCTGGGTGAAAGGTCTGTGATCCCTCAACAAGTTGATGGAAGAAGGGTCAGTTGGCCCTTGGAGCAAAGGGGAGAATTGATGTCCCTTCTAGCAGAACATGAGTTGCTGGTGGAGGAGGCTGGGGAGGAAGTGCCCATTTTGTTTGATCACCACACGATAGGTACCAATCTGGTGCACCCCCCCCCTCTTCTATGACAACCTCGTCTCTGACCTGGGGCAAATAACCCAAAACGTTCTCTATTGGTCGGGGTCTAAAAACGTTTCCAGATAAATGTATCAATAGATCAGATCTACTGTCTTTGTGCAAAAAGATTCCAGCTCTGAGAGCACTGACCACAGCCAACTTTAGTTTTGTGGAACCAGTGGACATAAAAGGGGGGAATCTTGTAAGGGTCCACTGTTCCACAGATGAGGTTCCGGTGTTGTTACGTAATCACCTAAGTTCTATCGAGGCTGCAGGCTCTGTGGTAGACTGCCCCTCACATACTGATAGCCTGCAGGTGGTGAATCCTACTGACGAGGCTAACTCTGGTATTAAGAATGTGGACTTGGTATGGGGGTAGCCATGGATGATGCTAGGCGATGGGAACGGTTCAAAAAGTTCCTGACAAGGCAGTTGATCGAAAATAAGTGATCTTTAAAAATTGTAAGTTGGAACACTAGGGGACATGCACATTTGCTGGGGAATGGTGGGTCACGATCCCTTCTCGAAGAAAATGATGTGATATTCCTGCAGGAAACGTGGCTCACTGCCATTATTTACATGGATGGTTTCACTTTATACCAGCATTTGGTGGAAAAAGGAGAATGGGGGAGACCTTATGGGGGCTTAATTATGGGAATACGACATACTATACCTGTGACTAGGGTTAACATTATCCAGAGTACCAGGAATATACTGGCCATTGAAGTTGAAACAACCGAGGCCACTAGTGCGATGGTGATCTTGTTGATAAACCTCTATTTACCCCCACAAAGTGAGGACTTGGAGGGGATCCCAGTGGACATTGATGTAATATGCTCATCCTGGCTAGATTTGGAGGGACACACATTCGTATTGTTGTGAGGCGACATTAATGCTGGGTGTAGAGACCATGCCAGAGGGCCACAATATAAAAATGTTGGTCCAAACAGTGTGATGTCCAAACCTAAAGGAAACCAGAGAGGGAAAAGTTGGATTTAATTGTTAAAAGACTAGTATCTCTTGATGTATAACGGTCAAACTGTTGGTGACCACCCAGGCCAATGCACATGGGCCATAGGGAATAAGGCTACTACACTAGATTACTTCTTTGGCTCCAATTCGTGTTCAGAGAAAGTAATATCACCTGAGACCCAGAAAACTGAGTACGGTGATCATTATATGCTGGTTCTGATGTTGGGTTGGCAGACACAGCAAGTGGCCCTGGTGGGAGGGAGGGACACTGATGTGAATCAAGGAGGTAACAGGATAACTTGGACGCCCAGAAATATAACTGAAGCCTTGAGAGCCCTACATCAATTATGATTCAGGGAAAAATAAGTGCGATAACTGAGGGAAAAGAAACTAACAGTTTTGACATTAAAATAAGAGATGCAAAGAGGGAATTGAGGAGAACAATAAAGGATATAAAAAGAGATAAAATATCTAATAGGCTAATAAGTGCAAAAATAACAACGGCCAAAGTGCAATATAAGTGCTGGTTAAAAAGATGGAGAATTACACGTTTAAATGTGCAATGGCAACATGTGTTCAGTGTGCTCTGTAGTGGTAATGTGGTAAAAATCTGGCAAATTCTGGGCTAAAGGAGATACGAAGGGGGCGATGATAAACCCTATACCAGAAGGGGAATGGAGAGAACACATAACAGCCAAATATGTAACCGACAAAGAAGAAATGAGCTGTGCAATATATGAGGGGAAGTCGATGAGGCCACCTACTGAGAGGGAGATAAATGATGCCATTGTGAGGTTGAAGGGTTCCCGAGCTTCTGGACCGAACGGTCTGTCAAATGCAGTATTAAAGGCTGAACCTAGGATGTGGGGTGGGGTATTAAAAATACCGTTTGACAAGGGCTGCAGGAATAAAAATATCCCAGCTGCTTGGCAGCAGGCAATCCTGGGCCCCGTCTAGAAAAAGGGAGACGGGGAGAACCCATTGAACTATAGATTACTATCCTTATTGGATGTAACTGGTAAAATTTTCGCTAACTTTGTATTAACAGCTTTGCAACAATTGGCGGACACCGACTGTTTTCCGACCGTGCTCGGTGACTACTCACAATATTTGGCTCCTAGATGCCTTGTTTGTTGAGGCCTCCAAAAAGGAGAATCCTGTGCTCTATGTGATTTGGGTCGACTTTAGCTCTGCCTTTGACACAGTCTGTCGCACCTACTGTGGCTGAAACTACGCACATGGGGCTGCCCGGAGGGAATGCTCGATATGGTGATACAACTTTATACTAACGATACAGCACAAATACGGATGAATAATACAGGGTTAGTGACCCCCCTCCCCCATGGAAATAAATAAAGGATTTAGGCAAGGGTGCTCCTTGGCACCATTATTATTTAATTTCTATCTGGCTGACCTCTCCCAACGACTACTATCGGTCAAGGGCTGCTAAATTAAAGTGGGTAATCGCCATATAACAAGTCTACTGTATGCAGATGACCTAGTTCTATAAGATCGAACGATAGGTGGAGTCAGAAATAAATCCAAAGACTTATGTGAGTATGCCAAACAGAATGACCTGCAAACAAAATCAGGATAAGACAAATGTGATGGTGGTGACGAAAAGGGAAAATAAACAGGGTCAATATTTGGGCTGATAAAGCACATACATTAGAGTATGACTTGAGATGAGGGCCCAGGGGGATTACAGCGCTATCCTAGCAGGGAAAAAAGAAAGGCCAGACAATTGACAGGGGTAATGAATACATTTGCAAAACATACGGTGGGATACTCTGTATTGAAGGTGTGCTTAAACTCTACAAAAATAGTTTTATACCCGCAATTTAGTATGCGCTGGAAGCAATTACTATGAGGGATATTGGTTGGCTAAATGTCATAGAGGGTCAGTTCTGGAGAAAATGATTACAGCTACCGCAGTCTACCCCCATGGCTTACATTAGACTGGAATTGGGTGCACTGTCCTTGAAGAGTCACCTGCTGCTTCAGAGAGGATTGTTCTATATCAAATCTAGAACTAATCCGAAGTGTACCCTATTACATTTTTTGGAAACAATCTACGAGTGTCAGGTTGCACAAAAGTATGTGGATGTGACCGAAGAAAGTTTTACCAGCATTGGGTGGACACCAGACTTTGCCTGCGGTACGAGTTATGATTTCTTAAAAGCCTTGTAGAAAAATAAGATTGGCAGTGAGACTGGATTGGTAAATTTGACCACCTGTAGTCATTAAACAGTACAAATATGTAAACAAGCCACAAGGTGAGACATACATACCTCAAACCACAGAGATACCAAATGCAGTGCCCCAGCCCAGCATTACGTCACTTTCAATTACAGCTCCGTGTCAATCAACTCCTGGTTTTAGCCCTAAAAGGGGCCTGGGCCAAAGTACCAACAGAGAAAAGATACTAGAAAACTTGGAAACCCCCAGGCACAGCCTGACACTATGCCCTAAAATGGGACCTACATATATGGCACTGTTGGGCCCATTTGTAGGAAGGTATAATACAATTAAAATCGAAGAATTTTGGGACTGAATACCGAATTGGAAAAGGTACACACAGCACTATATCCAGTCTGGAAGTTGATATGGCCAGGTTTAGAGAACCAATGGTATGGAGAAAGTCATAATAGAGAGGGGTAAAGTATAATGACATCTGAATTAATGTGTAGTCAGCTTAAAACAGAAAGAAGTCATACTGAGACCGGCCAGACCTTCGGCCACATGGAATAATCTGCAGAATTTGGTTGATGGTGTTACGATGGTTGCAGATAGTTTGGTGATGATATCATTTTAACTCACCATGTTATGTTAAGAAAATTTGAATGAAACCAGCTAGCACCTCAGTAATGTTATGAGATCCATTGTCCTACCCATTGACCTATGGAAAATGTAAAACGAGGATTTGTGTATATATGTTCCAACAAATCATGTTGCAGGCTATACGATGATTATGGGTACATGCTTTGTTTTGCTGATGGTGTATGCTTCAGGACCTATTGGTTAATCCATAACTCCCTACAAAAATATGGCATGGGGATCTGGGACCTAGATTATGAAGATTATGAAGTAATAAAGTTAAGCTTTGGTATACGCTCTGGTAAACGCTAGTACTTGACTATGTATACTTGTTTATGCATATTTATATATCTGTATATATTTGTATATTGTATTTGTATTATTGTTTTAATATTTTACATTTTGTAATGGTTCTTGATGAACTGAAATAAATAAATAAATAAATAAATAAATAAATAAATAAATAAATAAATAAATAAGTGCTCTTGAAACCAAACGGTTGGCTGGGCCGACATGCAAGCTGCATCCTGAGTGTGAACACAGTGTGAAGCCGGTGGCACCTCAAGGGGTCGAATTATGAAATGTTAATGCATGTTTACAGTCTACTCTACAAACTCTGATCCAAGCTTCAGCATCTAACATGGACATTTTTCGCATTTTCATTACAGAAGTCGGTATTCTGCTGCCCTAGCCTGTCAACTCGCAGCACAGCTTCATTCGTTTTCATTTTGCGGCATAGGTTGGCACGGTGTATTAAGCACCCTCATAAAAAGGTGCGACTGAAAACTTCTGCCTTGGGCAGCAGACAACGGAATGATGACATTAAATGTGTCGATGGCCGTATGGCCACTTGGAGGAAGGCCAATTATAATTTTAAAATAATGGCCTCGAATGATGTGCAGTAAGGAGGTTATCATCAAAAAATTCCCAGTGCTGAAGCTGGCATATGGGAAAGGAGAGAGTGTCATCCGATTAGCATTTGCAAGTGTAGCTTGCCTCATACCAACCAGCTGGCATCACTTCCCCTTCGAGGTGAACAAAGGGTGATCAGTGTGGCTTTGGCAAAGTGCAGATCTTTAATTAAAGTTACCAGGCGTCCTAACTCTAACCCCGCATCAACTGCGCCGAGAGTCGCGACGTCACTAGTGCAAAGCTCATTTTCACAGGGAACTGTGTCGCGCACAAAAAGACCCATGGGCCGTGCATCCTGTCGCATTCTCTGCCACCAAAACCGCCGTGCTGGGCTGAACAATGTCCTTGTTATGCTTGCGGTCAATAGAACTACTGGTGGCTTAGTATTCCATGCCGGAGAAAAAACAATACTCCTCTTGTGTGGAGGAAACACAGGATTACTTGAAGGCCTGATCGAGGCCGGCACGTTTGGATCTCTCATACAGCATTGGACAGGTCCCCAAAAAACCTAAGCCCGCGTAGCTCTATTCAGAGCCTCCAAAGAATGCAATTTTACAACCACATGTCAGAAATAAATTAGCCATTTTATGGTCCAGGGATCGAACCCCTTTATAATTAAATCTTTCATGAGAATATATTAAACATCTTAATTTGTAAATTAACTAAGCTGGAGGCAATAGGCCAAGATAACAATGTTGTCAATGTTCCCTTTTATGCCTAAAGTCTCTCTCTATATATATATATATATATATATATATATATATATATATATATATATATATATATATATATTTGTGAAACTGTGTTTGTATGTTCGGGGTTGACTCCAGCCCCATAACAGTTGGTGGGCTGAAATGTTGATCCAAGGTCGGCATAACAGTCTGGTGTATACTGGTGATAGTGAAATTCGACCAACCCCACCCATTCATCGTCCAGCCCTGTGCTATCAGTATAGACGATTTTTCGGAGATTGGCGATTTTGCAATATGTGGCTCCAGCCCCACAACAATTGATGGGCTGAAATGTTGGCCTGAGTTCGGCATACCAGTTTTGGGTGTACTGGCATAAATGAAATCTGACCACCCCCACCCATTCACCCTGCACAGCGTGGGGTCCAGCCCTGTGCTATCAGAATAGTCAATTTCGGGAGATTGCAGATTTTGCAACTTTTCCAATGTTAGGAAGTTAGGACACAAGGTTGGCATACCAGTCTGGGGTGTACCGCCGATAGCGGCATTTGACCAAGCCCATCCATCCTCCCTGTAAACGGGTGGAGCGGGGTCCAGCCCAGTGCTAGCAGTATAGGCGATTTTGAGAGATTGCGATTTCGTGTGATTGCCGATTTTGTGATTTTTCAAAAATAGGAAGTTATGACACAATTAAACATACACAAGGCAATAGCAGATCCGACGTGCATGTCAGCTCCAGACCTGTGCAACGCTGGAGCTGCAGACCTGTGCAACGCTGAGTTGTATTGCTAGTATATTATAATGCTAATAGGTAATAAACCTTTACCAATTGTTTGTTTGGGTGCCCTTGTTACAAAATATAAACAAATCCGCCGACCCAAAACTCAAGTGTAATTTGCTTTTTTCATGCATTCAATTTACACTGTTATCAAAGCTAAACTAATATGGAAAACCACAGTAAGCACCTAGGCTACAATGTACAAACTCTTATCTTGCATTCAAAGATTAAATAGAGTTGAACTAGTTTCCAACTTAAGAGGGCAACATTAGTTCCTGGCCCCCTTTTACCCCAGTACAAAAGCCAAAATCATATTATGGAACCAAGGTTAGAGTAACAAATTAATTCTAATGCATTTAGTAATTGATCTATAACCAGGAACTGCTTGTCTTACTCATTGGTAACATTAGGTGATGTCGATGTTCGGTAGGAGGTTGAGTGCAAGTCGTCGTCACTATTTCCCATCTATATTTTTGCTATGTCACTCGGTCCACTGGGATAACCTGCTAGTGCCCATTATGGGTTGTTAGATACCTTTATAACTAATTGTTTCCCAAGGCTGCACTAGCAATAGCAAACTGTCCAAATCCTTTACAGACCGCCACATTATTCCCTGCAAGCACAAGCTAACAGATGGGAACATTCTAGTGCCAAGCAATTTTGCTGTTCCCTAAAAAGCCAAGGACAGAATACTTGTAGCTGTCAGGAGTGGCCAGAGTTACCCTGACAAGGCGGTTTTGGGGGATCTTCTGGCAGGCACCCCAAATCATAATAACTGTTTAGAAATGATACCAGACAGGGGGGCAACAGTGAAGCACACTTGGGTCCCAGTTTACGCAATGTTTATGTGTTGGGCGTATCTTGCTTTGCATCATACTCTTCCTCAACTTCATCCAGTGTCCTCAGACTATTGCGTAGCAGGCCTCCTACCTTTCCTCCACTGGCTTGAAATGTTTGGTACTTCATTGTCAAGTCAGTGCGTGGGAGGTCTCCTTCCAAAGGAAGGGTGGTGAAAATAACGCGCAATGACAAAATGACAAACAGGAGACAGGATTGTGCCAACTGTGCTCTTGTGTACACCCATGTGTGTATCTTTAGAATGCCACATTTAAGAGTTATAGTGCAGCAGTCACGTGTAGGTTTCATATAGCTTTGAATTGGGGTAGTGTTTTGAGTACATTATTGCAAACATAATAACATGTTTTTTTGTGCCCTGTGTAATCTCTGTTAATGTAGTTGTTCTGAAGAAAATCAGACTAGGCAATTGCTTCCGGGCAGAGCACATGTTGGGTGTAGAGTTTTGAACGAATGACTGCTCATTAAAACGTAGGTTTTCTAGAGGGTTTGGGTTTTCTTGATTGCCATTTACTTCACGTCTGTTTAGGGCACAGACATAAAATAGGGAATCATTCAGTGCAAGGAATCAGCTCATGTGCTGAGATGCTGGTCCTCAGAGATGATCCAGTCAACATGATCTGCAGATTATTTCCACTTTAAAAACACCATTTCAATAAAGGGAATAGTAATGAGGAGGATTTCAATCTTTAGGTAGGGTCCAAACCTCAAGGATGCATGCAATATTTCTACTTCAAATAAAGATCTCAATAAGGTGTACAGTGGTGAGGATTTCAGTCTTTAGGTAGGGTACACACCTCAAGGATGCATGCAATATTTCTACTTCAAATAAACATCTCAATAAGGGGTAAATTGGTGAGGTTTTCAGTGTTTAGGCAGGGTACACACCTGAAGGATTTATGCAATATTTCTACTTCAAATAAAGATCTAAAAAAGGGGTACAATGGTGAGGATTTCGGTCTTTCGGTAGGATACACACCTGAAGGATGTATGCAACATTGCAACTTCAAATTAACATCTCAATAAGGGGTAAAGTGGTGAGGATTTCAGTCTTTGGGTAGGGTACACACCTGAAGGATTTATGCAATATTGCTACTTCAATTTAACATCTCAATAAGGGGTAAAGTGGTGAGGATTTCAGTCTTTGGGTAGGGTACACACCTGAAGGATTTATGCAATATTGCTACTTCAAATAAACATCTAAAAAAGGGGTACAATGGTGAGGATTTCGGTCTTTCGGTAGGATACACACCTGAAGGATTTATGAAACATTGCAACTTCAAATTAACATCTCAATAAGGGGTAAAGTGGTGAGGATTTCAGTCTTTGGGTAGGTACACACTTGAAGGATTTATGCAATATTTCTACTTCAAATAAACATCTCAATAAGGGGTAAAGTGGTGAGGATTTCAGTCTTCTGGTAGGTACACACCTGAAGGATGTATGCAATATTTCTACTTCAAATTAACATCCCAATACGGTGTAAAGTGGCGAGGATTTCAGTCTTTGGGTAGGGTAACCACCTCAAGGATTTATGCAATATTTCTACTTCAAATTAACATCTCAATAAGGGGTAAAGCGATGAGGATTTCAGTCTTTAGGTTGGCCACACTCCTCAAAGAAGTACACACCATTTCTACTTAAAGAAATGATACTTCAAAAACGCATCTCGGGTTAGGGTGAAGGTGGGTAGGATTGCAGCCTTCAGGTTCGGCACGCCACAGTATGAAGAAGATAGATCTACTTGAAATAATCTCATGATGGTGAAAGGAACGGGGACATCATTGTTAGAGATGTCGGAGGTGTGGAGAATACACTTCTGGTGTAAATCTGTTCTGAAACATTTCTGCACAAAATGGAGGGGAGAGGGGGAGCTTGATTAACAGTCGAACGTTTTTGAAAGTTTTGAAATTCAGCTTTAAATTATTCAGGTCGCCCATCAACTATGCTCCTACATACAAGATGGATACTTAGTTGGGGAACTGTAAACCTTGTAGGGGGCTTTCATGAAAGTATAACTGAGGCTGAAGTAACGTCCAATTCAATGTTTTAGGAAACAACACACTGCCAACTACAGACTTCAAGATTAGATAACGGGAAAGGTTGGAAAAATCTCTGTACAATGTGTCTGGCATTTTTATTTACTGGTCTGACATCTCGCCAATAAGCGTTCTGCAGAAAATGCAGATGGCAGAGTCTTAGTATCAGACTGGCATAGGTGAACAGACAGCAAAGTGTGATAGGAGATGGGGTAAGACGGAACAAGGCATCAACATTATGAAAGCAAGTCTTAAGAACCCCTGTTCGGCGGCACATGGGCTGTAGGCAGCATAATGTATGCAACATCACGCCATCAGGAAGAGAGCTGATAAACCGGCTGCGGATCGGCGACGCTGGTCAAAACGCCCAACTGCCTCGACGTATTGTTTCTGAACAGTCGCAGCACATTAGTCTGCTTAATGGCTTACGCATTTTACGTCCAGTGGCTGGAGATTCACTCCAGTGCATGTTTCTCCTCTTCGAAGCCACAGGCCGCCATGCTCCGAACAAGCACGCAAATCAGAACGCAGCAGAGGGGAGCAGAGCCACGTGCGCACGACTGCCTCACCAAGAACGCGCAATGTTATGGCAATTACTTTTTATCAACTCGTGTGACCGTTTTTGATGACATCTCAAAAAATACCTACCCCGTGGCTTTCCAGGAGCGTGGATCGCTGCTCAGTGTGTGGCATTGCGCCTCTTCAGGCCCATGACTGGAGAGGGGCCACGACATGGACTGATCAGAAAGTGACTGCGGTGCGGAGGTGTGGCATGTGGTAGTTCTGCTGGGTGTAGTTGCGGGGCGCTGTGGTAGCTGGAGTACAGAAACGCATGTGGTGAATAGGGCGCAGACCGTAACTAACGTTGGTAATGTCATGAGTTTTGGCTTGTGTGTAGGCACAGGAAAGGCCTCTGCCAGACTTCGCCGTAGTGGTATTAACTGGCCATCCAGGGTAGAAGCTGCAAAATGGTGCGAGTACTGAGGGATATACCGTCAGTGCCTGGCAAATGCCCAACATTTAAACACAGGGCTTTAAGTGGGCCGGGCCGGGCCCCGGCAGTCTCCAGAAAGGGCTCCCAAGCCCGACCAGCCCCAGGTAGCCGACACTTCAGGCAGCCCTTGTAAGAGGCTGCATGGTTACACGAGCTGCCTGCAGGTGTCAGCACTTCGGTTTAGAAAAAAGAAAAGGCATCACCTTTTCTTTTTTCTAAACCAAAGTACTGACACCTGCAAGCAGTAGGCGTAACCGTGCATTGCGGGCTGCCTGGTGTCTATGTACTCGAAACAGGAAGAGAGCTGGAATGCTCAGCTCTCCTTTTGTTTCGAGTAACTAACTGGTCATCACCCAGCATGAATGCTGGGTGAGGACTGGCACAAAAGTAGAGACTGGGCCATCCTACTGTTTCAAGTACAAAGACACCAGCAGCAGGCAGACCTTTCAATTTAAGGAGCCTGTGGCTCCTTGAATGAAAGGGCTGCCTGCTGCGTGCGAGCTGGAGCACACTGGAATCACAACTTTTGGTGCGCCCGGCCCCATCTTTTGTTTAAAAGGAGGGGCCGGGTGCATCAAAGGTAATGATGCCAGTGTGCCCCAGCTCTACCTACTTTACCAGTCACCCCCTGCCCTTAATTGAGGGGGGCTCTCATTGGGGCCTTGTCCTCAGGCCACACCCCCTAACTAGAGCCTCCCCTTGATTTCCAATCACACTTAAAGCACTGCTTATACACATGACACAACTGTTGGCTTGGCCAACGCTTCTTTTAAAAAGGACTTCAGCGAAGGACATGCAGAGTGCTTTTAAACCGAGTGTCTGAAGGCAAATCTGGTTGATATTTTATGACACCCCGAACACACACACAGCTCCAATTAAGTAATTAACTCTCAGAAAACTGCTTTGAAAAAACACTGGCAGGCACTTTAAGCACACATTTTGATGGCAAGGCTTGAAAAAGCTAGCTCAACAAGATCCCAGGAGCATGTATTTTGGGCGGGAGGGGAAGGAAGTGGGTGGGAATGGCCATAGAGTTTAGCATGGCCATGGGCAGTCAATGGGTGTGTAAATAACTGAACATCACCTACAAGCTTTGTGTCCCTTGTCATAGTCAAAATGTTTTATTCGTCAGCCCCGCTACCCCTTCATTTCACCTCCCTGTGACAAATCAACTTCCCGGGCACAAGTGGTACAGGGATGAATATCGGTTTCTAAACCATCTACCAGCCCCACACGTCTTATACCCGAAGGGATCCAAACAGATTGGAAACACAAGCAAATTATAAACCTCCTTGTCCAATTTTGGTAACGTGGACGGAACGGCAGGTTTATCTCTGCAAGGTTGTGGATCTTTGGTTAGTTGCAAAACAGCGAAAATACTATTACTACCCAATCATAAAAGGGACTGTCAAGTCAAGGTTGTATAACATTTCAACAGACAATTCTAGCACACTATAGCATACAACCCACCATGTAAAGGAATGCAGAGGACAGACAGTTTCAAAGAAGGAAAAGGGATGCACTCTGGATACTGACAGGTAAAGTAATTAATCGCAATAGTTCAAGGCTACTTGGTTTCAACATAAAGGGAGCAATGGGTCGCAAAATGTCACTGGAGCATTCGTAGAAGGACCAGGGGACAAAACCACAATGTACCTTGTGCTTGTAGAAGTTCTTGGTGCTCGACAGTGCAGAGTCTGTTTCAGGGCTCTTTGTAGCTTCTGCGACAGAGTTCAAGACAGGAAACAGCTGCGGGTATCAGGCGGCAGGCAGTTCGGCGAGCGAGGCTGGACGGACAGCTACACAGCAACTTGAGGTCGGGAATCAGTGTCTCAATGCTGGTTGGTGGGTCTGAAAACACTGGTCGAGGCATCTCAGATGACGTTAGCGACAGCGACGTGAAAACAGTCAGCAGTGCAGTCGGTTGTAGCTCAAGGGACTCGATTGGCTCAAATTTGTCCTTTAAGGCAGACGCTGGTTGATGCTTGTTGGTGCACTCCTCCTAGATTCTTGAAAGGGCTTGTGTCGTCCTTTAAGGTGGACGGGCCTTAGCTGAGGTGTGTGTTGCAGGCACCAGCTCTGTCCGGGGTTTGGTTCCGAAGCTCTCTGTCTCTTCCCAACTAGGAAGCTTGCTTGCAGAGCCTAGCAGGGCATGCTGAGTGCTGGCTGGTACCGGTTCTGGAGCTGCTGGAGGGTCCTCTGGATTCGTATCTCCCTCTGGTCCCTGAGAGATGTTCAGGGGAGGGATCTTGCATCCCTCTTTGGAAATCCTGGCCTTCCTTCACTGGCGAAAGCTGTATGGTAGACTGTACATTCAGCCAGGGTCCAAATGAGTTCTTCTTGTTACTCTTTGCGTAGTCTTCAGATGATCTGCCCAAAGAGAGCCTTGGCCCTCTTTTAAAGCCAAATGGGCCCCAGTGATTGATGCAGGCTAAGCCTACCATAATCAACCAATAATGGGTCCCCACCAACAATCTCCTGTATGCGTGACGTCATAACCAGAGTGATTTCCAACAGAAAAGCTAAAGGGGTGAAAACATGTAATACTAAGCCCCACCCATCTTCCTGCCTGTTGTGGATCAAATGGTCTCCCTAGTCAATTAAGCTCTCTGTGGTTCCTGATTAAAGCGGCAGGTCTCCCTTGAAGCTGTGGCGAGACCAGACATTTGGTCGCCGCAAAACCACATGCTCATACCTTCTCAATTGGCCCCCCTGCGGGATGACGACTAAAAATACGTAGTCCCAGACATGACAGGTCACTGCCTTGATACTGAGCAGTGGGAGCAGGCTTCAGGTTGACACAGTGCATATGAAAGGTTGTTGGGTTTTTCCTGTCTTTTGTTAGTCCTGTGTCCACGCCTCCCGTGGGCCTGCTTGTATGAACTCTCATTAGGATGTGACACTGCCTCCAGCAGCTAACAAAGGACAGGGCGTACCCATGAAGCCTTTGTTAGTTAATTAGGCTGGCCATGGCAGGAGGACGGTTTTGCCCCTACCCCTTCTGAGATGCATTTTGTACTCCACCCGTCAGATCCCAACAAAATATGACAGGGAGGACTGCACCTCTAGGCTGTGTCAACCCAGATTACACAGGTCTATGTGTATGTCGTGGAGTGAGCATAGGGAAATGTGTGCGACTAGCCCCATACATTTTTCACAGGTTGATCTACCATTGTTCAATTTCTTGTAACATTTTAAGACAGCCCATGGGAGCGCACAACCACTGTGCGGATGGTTGAATTCCCCACACTCCCCTCCTCCCTTTCGCTCATGCTTTAGCAATGGCAAGTTACGAATGTTTCCAGACCTTTTAAGAACATTTTTATTTTTATTTTGTACCTTTTTCCTTCTTCCCTTCCCGCCTCCTCTTCTTGTCTTAATGCACCTTGAAACACAATTTTTGCTGTATAGTGCGCATTACAAATGACCAATAAATAAATAAAGATGATGTTTCTCCTTAGCTGTACTCTCATGCAATAGATTCGGCTTAAAGTGCCACCTAATAGCTAAAACTAAAAGGGCTTGAGACCTGAAACAAAATGCAGAGTTAAAATGCAGCTCATCCAAACACCAAGCAGCTATGTTAAATAGTGAGTTTTCCAAAAACAATGCTTTTGGATAATAATACAGCACTGATAAGCCATACCAGTGACAGCTATGGGATACATAAAACACCTTTGGCATGGAGAGCTTTGTGGGGCATTTTGAGGAATTCTCAATCCACTTCCTCTTTTCTGATCCCCCTGTAGTGTTGTGTTGTGGGGGCGTCAAACCCTCACCCCCCAGCATAACACCAAGATGACAGACACCACTCACTGAAGCAGCCTCACAGGCAGGACATGACATGACATCACCAAAGTAATCATGAAGAGGCGACATGGCTGAACACACACCTACGTAGGTCCGTTAGACATGAAGCACATGCCTTCCAGAATGAATCTAGGCAGACACTTAGGCCGCATTACTCTTAGGCACGAAGAACATGCTTATGACTCACTCAGCTAGTTGCACAAGAAAACACATGAACTGGCTACTGATGCTTAAACATGACCAATATGACCGGCCATGAAAATAAAGATGGAAGACACAGCTGAAATGAAATGAATGGAAGACACAGGAGAGGCTCAAAACACAGGGAGAGGCCTTATACACTGATTTCCCTGAGAAATACACCCCGGGCTGGCAGTGCAGCTATTATGGGCAGCCTTGCCAAGGACACCAAGAGAGAATGTTTTGAGTCAACAGAAAAGATAGGATACCTGCAAGGGCAGGAAGCTGAAATTATTTATAAATGCAAGCAAAGAAACTCAAGTTTACGGTCCCTACACACGTTATCTGAACCTGGGAAACAAAGCTCATTTATTCAAGCCAAACAGACTGTTGTTCCCACCAAACTGAAGATAGAAGGTACAAAAGTAACACAGCATGCCGTTGGAAGATAGAATGTCCTTGCTTGTGGCAAGAGAAGTCAGATAGTGGGAACCTTATTGAGAAAAGGCGGCACTCTGTGGTCCTCCTCCCCAGCTCATGTGCTGGTTGCATTCTCAGGCTGAGAAGGCCTATAATAGCCAATCCTTTCTCACCTCTAAGGCTGCTCACACTTTGTTGCAGGAGCTACTCACAACCCACTAGCATGACATGATCTCATTTGTTACATCTTAAGGTGGTCCTAGGTGAAGCTATCTGATGTGGCCAGACCAATTAGATCTATCCTCTATAGGATGTATGTTTGTCCATACTGGTCACGCAATCCTGTTTCATCTGAAGTGAAGGAATGTATCTTTTCTTTTGATTGTGATGTCACTGTGTAATGAAACTCCATTCCCAGCCTGTAATGCATTGAAATCTGCAGATGTCCATGTGCCTATCCCTGCTTTAATTTGTTATTAAAGCAGTACATTTTTCACATTTCTAGACTCCTCTGTTTATTGGGCGTGGGGATTTCCCCCAAGCCCGACCTCTGCCTTTTTCTTCGCTTCAGTGGAAACTTGAATTGTGAAACCGAAGTTCTGGTACTGCCTCAACACTTATGAAGATGTGGCCGGCGTAGGAAAGGGGGTGGGGGGGTGGGCAAAGGGGGCACATTTCATGTTGGTCTGTGTGAACTGTGAGAGCGGTGTTTGGGGCTTGTGGGAAACATCGTGGTAGAGGTCTGTGTGAAACTAGCAGGGACTCTGTTCCCTGCCCAGAGCACCTGACAAATGCCTTCTGCTGCCCCTGATGATGTTGCCCTGATGGGCAAAGGTCTGTCAAGTGTATTGACCCACGTTTGAGTCATTAAGCTGAAACATTTGGTGCTGTGGGCTTAGAAAATCCAAGATGGCCAAAAAGCCCACATGTGCGCCAGAATCCAGGAGAACCGCACAGTTGTGTACACACTAAAATGGTCGCCTAACCTTCCACCCACCAGTGCGAGCGTGATGGGCCAGGGGTGCCATGAGTGGAATGTGTGCCAAAGGAAAAACAGCAGTGCCTGTTAGCTTAAAAAGCCCTTTGAAATCACCTTGGTTTCTCTGAATGCAAGCTCAAAATGCCTATTTTCAAACACTGCAGGATATTCAAAAATCTCACTGAACACCAGCAGACATTTGGCAGAATGAAGTTTGGTGTACATACAAAATCTGGAAAGAAAAAGAGCCCAAAATCATGTTCATAACAAAACTGGCTGAGCTGTGGAGGTCCGCAGCTTAAGTTAAACTGAACTGAAAACCACTAAAATCGAAATGTTTAAATTAAATGAGGGACCTACTTTTGAGTGTCACATATTTTGTAACTGTTGAAATGTCATAGTTTTGAACTTAGAATCAGCATTCTAGCTGCATGTGTAAAAATTATCAGTTTGATTTGAATGTAGAAAACTGGGACAAAAAGGACATTTAGCTGAAACCTGGCTTAATGAAACTGGATTCTGCCTGACAACTACCCCCGACAGGAGAAACCTGCTCAGCCACTCTTCCCAGGCCTAGCTGCATCCTGCTTCCCCACCAAAAGGAGTTGACACCTCTCTGATTAGATTAGGGGAGGGGCACCTGCAGGAGGTTGCGCAAAGCCTTGTCCTGGACTCAGGCAAATGTTATATTGGGGGGGGCGTAAAGTGGCTTCCTCTTGGGGAAACTGGGAGGGGCAGTGCCTCTGCCAGCAGCTGAGCTTGGGGGAAGTGGATAAACCAGTTATTCCACCCTGTGATGTGGGAAGCCACACCCCTTTTTGACCAGGGCATAATTTTAAAAAGATAGATAACTCATAGTGCGGACTTGTCAGAATTATATAAGTAATATCATTATTTTTGTGATTTTTCTGTGCACGTTTTAAGAGGTGTTAGGACCCTGTGGTGTATTCTGGGGGGGTTGCTAGCGGAAAATAGGGTCTTACTCCAAATGTCTGCATGTTAAAAATCTGACACTTCATCAATTAATGTCCATACTCCTTGTGCACATTTGTGTAATTTTGGGTAAATGTCCGATATTGCAAAACCAGTCAAAAAGCGCAAAATGTTGTCATTTTTGAATGCAAGCCCCCAGGAAGTTCAGAGGCGGACAAGCATGGACCATAAGGAATATATAATATGTACATGAAATGTCAACCACTTGTGTACCTGGGAAATATGTATTTGGGTCAGAAATAGATTTGTGTGCAATTTGACAAGGGGAGGTTCCTCTGACCATAAAACCTACAGCATCACTCTGACACTCCATTTCCTTCCCCCAATCATGGGAGAGGGGAGAATTGGGCCAATGACAAGTAGAGACGGGCAGGCTTAGCTAGGCCCAGGCACACACCCATTTTCAAAACACATAAAAAGCGACTGCTGGGACAGGTAGAGACAGTCAATTCCATTTGCTGCGGAGCATGCTGACCGACGACTTCACATCCAGAGATCCAGACTTCAAATCCATCAATCTCCAGAACCTGTAGCAGAAATTAACTCCAGAATTTGTAGCAGAGAGGCCTGAATCCACCAGCTGAATCCTCTTCAGCAGGCCTCAAAACCAACCAAACTATTCAACAGCCGGGCGAGCTGTTTGAAATTTTGCCAAGAATTTTTGCAAGAACCTGTAGCAGTATCCAGAAAGCAGTGCTGTATCCGGAACCCGAGAGAACCACAAACCAGACCGCAGTGAGCAGAACCGGTGCCTGATTGACCCGCTGCATCCAGAGAGCTGACCCAGATCGCTGTGAAGTGCCGATACCAGAACCGGAGTCCAGTCCAAAACCTGACCAGATCCGTGGCGAGGCCCATTCCTGCCCAAAATATATTGTGAGTACCGCCAGAACTGTGCAGAACCCAATCTCTTAGTTAAAATAATCTAATCCAAACTATTTACCCTAAGTAGAACTGCCTCCTAGAAATCGTGGCATCTGTCATTTTTAAAGCTGCACAACTGTCACCTGTCAATTCTGCAGCTGCAAGCTGTCACCTGTCATTTTGAGTTTACTTTAAATCCGAAAATCTACCTTTATTAAATCTGTATCTCTGGAACCGTTTTTTCTAGGAACGAGATTTAACTTTCCTCTGAAAGCTTAGAATCTAAGCTTTCCAACAAGCCCAGAACCGACTTGCTACTCCTTATACTTTTGCCGCAATCACGATTCACGCACTCGCGAATTTACTGCAATTTGCGATTTTGGCTCAATTTCTCCACTTGTCAAAAAAGCAGCTCCATTCTTTCCTTTGTTAAAATCCGTTTGCAACCTGGTAATAACTCATAGGGCATTGCGAAAATGAGCCTGAACTAATACTAACAAGCATCTCTCACTCACCCTGAACCTTTAGAGCGAATTAAAAGCAATTTTAGCACCTTTTCACTTCCTTGCAAACCACATTTAAGTAATTTGCCTGTGTTTCAAACTCCTACCTGTTTCCTCTAAGCTTGCTGGGGGGGAACTGAATTTCGTATTGTATTTGATTGCATTCCTGGGAACTGTGTGCTCCTCTTTCCATCTCCTTCCATTTCTTACATAGCATAGGGGAGGGGGGTGAATTGCCAGAGAAAAAGTGATTATCTTATCTTTTGCTGAAATCATATCAAGTATTTCTGTACAGCATTTTATTCCTCATTGCTTTTCCCTTGAAACCATAAAAGTATTTTTGCTACTTTATCCATCCTATACTAACTCCTCATTGATTGTAAAGAAGTGTGCTAGTGCCAGATTACCCATTGTTGATCAAAATCATATGTCTAAGTGTACTATCAGATATTAATTTATTATAAAGTGTGATATATATGTATATTGTTTACATTTTCAAATTAACCTTTTAACTTGCAAAACAAACCTACTTCTTGGCTCAGTGGGGTCAGAGGGATTCTAAGAGGGGGGTGTTATACAAGGGTTGGCATCCAGAGTACTGAACTGGACATAAAAATACATCAATAAGGGTTTTCCTCGGCATCCCAGACTAGGCATTGACTTAGCTGTGGTGTTCATTGAATATCGCTGTTGCCCTGATGGGCAAAGGTCCCAGCAGGCCACTGAGCACAGCACCTGAGCATGTTAGAGTGAGGTGGCATCTTTCAGCCTGTTATCCAACATACTAACGAAGGTGAAATGGTGCTTGCAGTCTTCAAATGTAAGGAGCCCTTTTTTTCTGAACGAAAGGTTCTTACTGCCCATAGCCTCTAGCATGCAGCCAATGGTGAAGAGTGAAGTATCCAGACTGCCCCCTTTCAGTCTCTTGCCAATTTGCAGATCTTTGTTTTGCTGCTTGCGGGGTACAATGCATCTATTAGTGAGGTAGAGAGATCAAGATTTTGTTTTTACGCCCAACTTGCGAAATCAGTAGGTATGCAAGCAAAAACATCACCCGAAACTCCCCACCAGATTGCAGCAGGGGACAGAGTATGTAGACACATTGGCCTGATCACGACTTTGGCGGTGACGCCGGCGGTATTATCGCCGGCAGTATTAGCCCTATCGCCGAACTCCCCGGCGCTAATAGCACCGGATCACGAGTTCGGCTGTAATGTTATTCCCCATTCCCCATTGAGCCCATTCGGGAATGCCCCATTCCCCATTGGGCTCAATGGGGAAAATTTGCACTCTTACCACCGGAGGATTTCCCGCCAGCGGTAATAGTGCGAATGTTCGGCGGATTTCCACCCAGCTCAGAGCTGGGGCGAAATCGACCAAAGTCCTGATTTGGCGGACCATTAAATCCAGCGGACCCTTAAATCCAGCGGTTATAGCGCTACCACCGGATTTAAGGGATGAGGCCAGGAAATGGGCAGAATATCCCTTCCTGAAAAAGGGCATGCTTACATACAGATATAGTGACTTTTTATAGGGTTTTTAGACAATCGAAATAACACATGGGTGTGCTATATTCAGTTTGTTACTTTTGAACATCATGCTTTCTAATGGAATATCCTTTAACCTTGAGCACTTCCTTAGCAGAGCCACACATCATGCATACTCATCTCTGCCTTTCCAAACTAAAAGGCATAATTTTTTCTTTATTTAGGGCGGGTCGCCCCAATGTATGTAGGCATTAGCTGCCTGGTAAGCACAGACCCACTGGACATTCCTGCAGTGCTTAGAGTGAGGCTGAGCCTCGTTTTGATGCCTGATGTTCCTTTACACCTGAACATGATCTCCCGCTGCTGCCATAGAGCCTTATAGTCAGCGTCATGTTCGCGTCCTTATGAAAATAGGTAAATATTCCTTCACATCAGTATTATGGTATCCGGATTTTCTGACAGTAATTGCTTCGAAGTAATTACTTTGAAAACACTTCAATGAATATAGGGGACTGTGGGTTAACGGGTTAAAAAGGGGGTGGGGAGTGTCTTGGGGTAGGGCTACTAGTATAGTGGAAGAGGAGGGCTTGGGGAGGAACCCCGAAATTGAAAAACAAAAATCAAAGTCAATTTTCCTAAGTAATTACTTGGAAGTGATTACCATCGGCAAAATGGCATGAAACCAGTATTATACACTTGCTTTAAAACCTCATCTGGAGCACTGCAGAGTGCTTTGTCTACATTAACTAATATCCCTAATCCCGCACCTACTCACACAGAGCACAAGCATCTAGGAATCAGGGATGAAAATAGTGCTACTTCTGAATATTTGAGCCGGGGATCTGATTGAATTGAATTGATATTTTATTTCTATCTCGCTCATACACAAGTGTTTCAGAGCGCGACAAGACAAGGGAAGGGGAACAGGGGAGAACAAAATAACGATCTTACTAGGCCCAGTGACATTGAGAACGCGCAAGTGCGCGAGCGAGGGTGAGGGGGTAAGTGCATGGAAGGGGGGAGAAAAAGTGGCGGGCGAGCAGAGGAGATACAGATAAATAATAATAAATTGAGAAAAATGGTGGTGCAGATACGAAATCAACAATATCAGGTGGGAATATTCAGTGGTGCACTGGCCTCCAGGGCTAATTGGGGGTTCCCCAATTGGAGGCTCCCCTGTTTTTCTGCCGCCCTACCCTCTCTCTCATCCAGACCACGCCAATGCTTTCAGACTTTGGTTCCAGTAGGCTATTCCTTACTCTTCTCAAATCTGACATATATCAAATGTTTTATGTTGAACTACTTTTCAATCTACACCATGTGCAGGGAGAAATGTGCTTTAAAATTCACTATTTGGACCATTTCTTTCCAAAAACGTACAGTGGGGGAAGAACCCTCCCAAACACTACTTGGAGAGGTTGGTCTCGCTCGCTACATTCCCTTGCGCAATGGGCCACTTTGACAACATTTCCAGTCCACCCATGGCAAAATCAGGTTGCCATGTTCTGAGCACAAATGCCAGAAGGCGCCGCTTACGAAGGTGCATAAATGGCATTAAGGCAACACCCAATTAGATTGAAATGTTTTTACCGTACGCTGTTTTGATATAAATGGGTGTTTCCATTTTGGTCAAATACAAAAATATCGAACATGAGGAGCGAGGGCTGCGGCGGTGTCTCCTGCTCCTCTTGCTCAGTATTTGGGGGTGCAGGGGTGACCCCCACATCCTTAACATTGGCAGCGGGGGACAAAGATTCCTTGGGCCCCTGTTTTTAATGAACGGTCAACTGGGGACCTGAGAAGTTACAATGCAGGCAGTCCACCCGCGAACAAAGCATTTGCAGGCAGACCTCCCAGATCCGGCATTTACACATCTCACGGCAGGATTGCTTCTCTCACTCCTCAACTTCCATCTCCTAAAACCCTCTAGCAACCCGCTTTACTTGTCAAAATGGACACTAAAAAAAATGTGCATATACAACAGTGTTAAAACCTTTGGCCGTACCAGATTGTTTTGTATTCAAATATAGATTTTCGCTGTTGCCTGCATTTTTGTGGCATCGCCCAATGGCCAACTTCCTTTTAGTGAAAAGCCACTTATTCTCACTAGTCATATTGCAAACATGTCTTTTTCTTGAGCACTGGACCCATTCAGGGGGCCACATCTTTTCCAAACCCTCTATTCATTTCTAGATAAAGTTAACAAATCTGCTGGGCGCCCACAGAACACTGCTCGATGGTTAATTCATCGCCTGAAACAAAGGTATCTTGTTGTGAAAAAAAAAACACTAAAGAAAGGGCATTTTAATCAAGCACGCACAGCATTTGTATGAAAGGGACAATTGGGTTTTGAATGAGTTATCCACACAGCCGCGCTTATTTCAACGGCAATTTGCAATTCATGACCGAGTCCCATTTGAATGTTAGTTTGGGCCTGAAATCATTTCCACGCTAGAGATGGTGTTTGTGGTAAGATTTAGTCATCTGCCTCGAGAAATAAAGCGGAAAGTAATTTTTGCACTCGCAGGGAGAAAATTACAAGCCATAAACAACTTGCCTTGGTTACCTGCTGAAGATTTGAGAAACGATGTCTGTGGAAGGCGTTTGATATTTTTGTTGTACTGCGTAAGATGAATCTGTAAATTCTCCAAGATCTGTCTTGTGTGGAGAAGATGTCATGATGGCCAGCAGTTGATGACGGCAAGGACTTCTGCTGTGCCCACGTAGAGCAAGGATCCATGATTACGCGGGGCGGGGTCATGCAATGGAGGATAATGATGAGATGCCTTGGAGCGGAAATGACCGGACACAAAATAAATACCCTAGTCAAAAAAGGTGGGAAAGGCCCCTTGGAGTCCCTTCTTAGACACTCATTCTGGGATGCCCAACCCCGGAGAAAGACGCTGCAAGCTGCTTTCTGCATTGTCCTCCCACACCTACTAACGCGTCCACCTGCAAGGATATGCCAGTGTGTCTCTGCAAGGGAGACGCCACTGTCGTAGCCGGCAGACCATACACTCAACAACAATTCTATGGTCTGCAGAACTGTCATGATCCTGGACTCTCTCCGGGGAGAACCTGTGCAACCATAGACATGGGAGAGCTCTAAAAATAAAAATAAAATGGGGGGGTGCAATATTTGCCTCGAATGGTTTTTCGGAGAAGTAGGGTTGTTCCTGCGGAGGAAAGTGGCATAGGATCACAATGGCTCCAAGAGAAAGGAAATTAAAGGCGTTGCCTTTCTTTTTATATTGTCGAAACCGTTGATTCGTGTCCGGAAGGTATAGATCGGAGCACCTGGGGAATGAGAGAATCCCTGGATGGGGGAGCGATCATGGTATTCCCTGGAATATGCCGTGTGAGGCAGAATGAGGGCACTAGTGTTTAAGAGGCAAGAGGAAAAATGGAGACCACAGACTAGGAGGTAAGGTAGACTGTAGTATAAATAGGTGATCGACTGGTTGTGTGCTTTCCGAGCCTGCTGCCTTTTAAGTGTCACCAACTAGAGAACCAGCCAGATACTAATTTCATTAAATTACAAACTGGTAGTACGAGTAGCTATTGACATCGTGCACCTGATTTGGTTGCGTGACATTCTGTTACACTCTGATCAATTTCCTGGTGGTCAGCTGTTTACATTCCCACCAGGCTAATGGGACATTTAAGAAGCTTGCTTGGATGAAAATGTATGTCATCCACAGGCAATCAACAGCTTCCTTCACCGCAGCTCTGCAACCCAGTTTCATCAGGAAATGCACGACCTCCACACCGCAGGAGGTAGTGCAGATTTGCACTCCAAAATAAGCGGATCATTTCAAGCCTATTTGTGCTGGTACCAAAGGCTCGGCAATATCTAGTGGCAAATACCAAGATGAGTCACCACCAAGTTTGACTTCTTGTTTTCAGACCATCAACTTTTTTAGTAGGCCAATAACAATCAGCTGTTCCAATACTCTTTAAAGGTTGCAGCTGAGGGTCAACCGTGCATTTTCTCTTGTTCCAAATAGTACAAATGTAACTATGACAAGGTTCCTGGAAACATTTTATATATTCTGTTTTTATCTGCCATTATGTAAAGTCCTAAGTAGCCTTGTAAGATGCAATGCGCCCAGATACCCTTGGGTTAGGCATGCTACATAAATAAATAAACAAACAAATATAACCTAGTCAACCAAGGCAGTTCCTGCACCCCAGAAGCAATTGACAACAGTAAGCTACCAAACCAAAAAGAGTAGGTTATCTTGTACGCGGTGGTGTTTCGCGGCAACTCTTTATATCCAATTCTGATTGGTGTTCCGTCCTACAAAAAAGCCTAAATGAGGTTGGTCTGGTGGGTCATTTGCATTGAACTACCAAGGACTCTCGAGGGTAAGAGTCCTTTGGCGCTGCCTCCTCCTGCTTCTAATGTTTTGCTAAGAACATGCTGCAGCGGTGGCTTGGGGCTGCATGCGAATGGACATCTTGAATAACAGAGAATGGCTAATGAGAATCAATAAATCAATGCTAAACGCCACGGTGGCTGCATTCTCCCGCCATTTCGAGAGGACTGCCTTGCTACCGTGCAACCAAACCGCTTTCAGCGACACATGCGTTTCCTACCTGTAATGGCGTGCCAGGATGTAGGCATTGCGCGCACAGTCATTTGCATTAGTTCCACATAATCTATATTGGCATTAATTAATAGAGTGGCTAGTGTCTGTGCATCTGTTAACCATTAGTCTTTGCTATAATTCATTAGATCTCTATCATTTACCTGAACAGAGCACGGGCAGAAAGCCAATGGTGGGAGGGCGGCTGGGAAAGGAGAGACGGATGAAGGTGCACCAGATGGTGCAGTCGCAGTGGGCTTCATTTGTCAAGCGTTCAACGCGCAGGATCTGGGTTCCACTCCTCTAGCATGCGACAAGCGCAATGGATTTGGGACTTTTAACCTAGTCCATTGTTCAAGACGCCCGTTAATCAATCACAGGTGCTCGGGCGATGGCATGCAACTCCCATCCAATCAAGGCCCTTTTTTCAGAATCCACAGAACACTTATATAAAGCACCCTCTTTCCAGTCATAGATCTTGACAACCAAGCTATTTCTTGCAAGTCACGTGATTTGAGCAATGTTACTCTTCTTTTTTCTATTTCAGATACAGAGATATGATCTGGTTGCTGCATGCCTAAACTTGAAGCATGTGAACTGCTCATTGTAGCAATGTAGATAGTAAACTTGGAGAGGGATAACCTATTGCCTTCAAACATGTACATCCCACTTGCAGAAACTGTTGTCGTTATGCTACCAGGGCTTTATACTATGCCAAATCACCAGTGTAGTAGTGTGAAAGCTGGCTTGTTCCCGGATACCTTGCGCTTGAAAACATTTTTTTACTCTTTACATCTTTGAATAGGTTGTTTATTATTTATTGGGGCGATTTTGGTGGTCAGTCGACACATGTTTCGACCTCTCAGGGTCTTTATCAAGGCCCATACATAAGTTGCCATAGACCAGTTGGCTGGGTGAATCTGGATGTCTGGTTGGTGTGGACTGTTGGGAAGTGGGCCCAGCTGGGCATTTGAGTCTTGACAGTTAGCCTAGTGATGCTTTTACGTGTACGACTGGTTGGCAACATCACTAGCCAAGTCTAGCTCCCCAGTGGGATCTCATCAGAATGCAGAATATCGCCCAAAACTTGCAAACATGCCCTGGGAACAGAGGAAAGATGCAATCTCTTACAATAGCTATCAGCAGGTGGCACAATTATAAGAATAATGTTCATTTGAGTGGTTAAGAGCAAACTACCTCTCATTCTCCTAGACAGTGCTGGAGAATAAACTCTTCTGGCCCAACTCACCAGCCACTAATGTTTCATTGGATGTAAACCATGTTGATCCTTAGAGTTAGACAATCCGTCTATCAGACTTGCCAGTCAATATGGACACAAATGTTCGGTGTGTTGCACAATGTGATGGTTTGATCATCAGTATAAATGCTGGCCCAGCTCATTTACTCACATGGAACCCATATTCACAAATTCTACTGTGCAAACCCGGATATCCATCAGAACTCCGACAGAGAGCTTTGAACCTTCCACCAGGTTGCGGAGGCAGAGAGATGTCGAAGAAGGCAGAGCTGAGTGACAGGGGGGGCAGCGTCCAACAGAGACAGTAAGCTGGGTAAACCCTCCCCGACCTTCGGTTCATTGAGACTACTGGTCATTGGTTTCAAACAGTCTTTCTGAGGGAATTTCGCAACATACTGGAGGAGGATATTCACTGGGGATCTCCAGCGTTCATACCAAGGACTGGGAGAAAACATTCACTCGGTCGGCTGACCACAACACCCTGCACTAGCTCGACTCACAGTGGACTGAAACATGCATCACTACTTGAGGAGCACGTTGGTAGTAATTGGAGGAGAAATGGAGCATATGTCCCTAGGGAAGGCACAGAGTCATGTTCATAACATGAATCTGGGTTCCACAGGTAGGGTGACCGGATGTCCTAGATTAGCAGGGACAGCCACGGCTTGGACTCTATGTCCCCATGTCTCAAGAGTTACTTTAATTTGAAAGCCCTGCACATTTTTGGGGAGGACGACGGGTTTACCAACAAATACATATAATAGCCATTCCTGGGTAGGTCTGAACACCCAAGCTTTATTTAGCAGCCCTGTGCATTAACTGATCGTACCACAGAGAACAAGATCCTTCGTATTTTGTATGCTTACAGTCACCAGCCACAGTTTAAATTCAGGGAAATGTAAGCCATCCATCTCTTAGCGGGCCACCACCCTTTTCCCACTACTGAAGTGTAGTTCTGGCAGCCACCATCAAACTATAGTCCTATGTTTATGCTTGTGGCCTGTCCGTGTGTTTTATTTTGTGAAGATCTGGTTACTCTATCCATAGGCCTTGACCCTTGATTGGAGACATGCCCCTTACTTTGGTATCACAATACTAGTGTTGTTGTTGATGCTTCTATGCTGGACCACACCCATCTTGAAGAGCATGGCCTGCCCTCAGACCATGCTACCTACAAGAGGTAAAGGAGGTGTACCAGTCACGTTGTGTCAGGCTCACCTTTATGACCAAGATCACTGCTGGATTAGCCGCAGCATGGGACTGAGTAGGAGTTTCGAAACCCCCACTCAGCTTCATACTCAAGCAGAGCAGTCATGGTGGGGATTTCATCAGAAGCAGGCTTGGTACTAGCTCTGACCCTTATTGCCTTTAACAGCCGTTGGTAGTGATGCTCCACCTTGCACATAGTGCGCCAATCATCAGCACACAACTATATTGTTGACTCTATCCAGGAATAACTTAATGAAGGATTTTATGATTCTAGAAGTATTTACTCTTTGCCCTCAAAGAAAGCACCTGTAGCTTTTGTAATCATAGCACAACCTTTTGAAATCGACTGCTTTACCAATTGATTTTATTCATTAGCTTGAGCAAAACATGTCTCCTATCCCTTCCGGACTCTTACTGGGTATTATTTCTTCAACAAGATCACCATTGAAACAATGGAAACAGTGCCACTAATGCCCATTATCAAGAGGGGATGTTCCTGGATAAGGGCCCAAATACATGGCCGAGCCGAGAACTCGGAGATCTAATAAATTAAGCTCCCGGCTGAAACCTATTTTTATACCACAAGGATCCCTTCCGTCTTTATTACTTCAGAAGAAACCTTAGTACCAACATCATTTTCGAGCCAAATAATGAAAATGAATGATCACACAACCAAAAGACGTGTAAAGAGCTACGGGGAAGGCACAGCCTGCACTGACACAGCAGCAGGATTTGCCTTGAAAAGATTGATAAAAATGTTCCTCACGTATCTAAGCAACCATTTCCAAGGAGCATGAACCAACAGTCAGGAGGTACAACTCGATCTCTGATACAACTGTTCGCTTAATGAAATGGTATCACTGTGGATGTGGTATCAGCATATTTTGCAATACTGGGAACTGGGCGTTGGTCAAACATTGCGGACGATCATTTAAGAATGCCATTGATCTCCTTCATGGACAAGAGTGATCGAGGAGCATCGGTTTTGGAAAACCGAGGTTCTTCATCTTGTTTACACTGTTGCAAGGCACCCTTAGTATCCCATTGATGCGATGACGAAGAGGGAATGCATAGGAAGCATGCAGATTGAGTGCTAATCCTGATTTCTCGAGTCTTGCCCTTTGGCATGGCTGTTCCCAGTGTCCGTTTCTCCCGCCATCCTACAGGACACGCGCTCACCACGATGGAGACATAATGAAACAGGAGAGGGACTATTGATGCCCTGCTATCGTAATGACACGCGATAGATGGAGGGATCAAATATTTTCGTAAAATGTAAAGGTGAAAGTGTTGACATTGAGGACATTGAGATAGGACATTTTTCCACTGGGTAGATGGGTTCAATTAAGGGTGATGTTAGAACCAAAATGAATGTGTTATCCGGCCATCTGGAATATGTGCAGACTATTTCCCGGCAAATGAGAATCATGTATCTAAATTAGTGCAACCAAGTTTTTTGATGGAATACCATTAATTTTCCTTTGAGAGAATCGAATTCCTCAGCCCACACCCTGCGGCAAAAGATGCGTAAAGAGAAAAGCGCACAAGAATTATGGAGAACTTTGCACAGCCGGCTCAATCAACGTTGCGGAGAGCCAGGACATCTCGTTTTGCATGAAAAGACACAATTTGTTGACTGGTTCCTTCTATTTCTTGGAGAAAGTGACTGTATTAGGCAGATGCTCCTGTGCCCATTAAATTGATGATATGTATTTGGACGGAGAGCAGGTGGCTTTTCCAAACAACATTTCATCTCACAGGTGATAAATCAAGTATCAATAGGCTGTTCTGTCTCCCAAAGCTACAAAATGTCCCTTTATGAAATCATGTAAATTTCAGCTGCTTTTGCTTCCCCGCCTGGCTGTGGAAGGCCTAATCCAGATGAATACAGCAATCTGTTCCCCTGGAAATATTGGTCGCACTGTTCGATAGCTGCATTACTGAGGGCAGTCAGCGTGGCCCGCTTGCACGTGTGGGCTTTTTGCATGCATTATCTTAGACAGAAAAACACAGCACAACAAAGAAAGAAATGTGCATTCATCGCCGGTTTCTGATCAATGCAGACACTGTTTCAAAAAAAACGAAGAGGCGACCAGCGTTAGAAATGAGAACAAGTGCGCCCAGGAAACCAACACCCAGAGAGGTTCGGGGGTGGGTGGAGTGGCATGAGTGTTGGCGCAGGGGTGGCAAACAACTGACGCAGTGTCTGCTTGCCTATGTTATGAACTTCTAGCCGAACTGTAGTGTCTGAAACCTTTGCCGTCTCTCCCGGGTATCTGCCCTTTCCTTCCTTGCAGGTACTTGGGACGCATGTCAGGACCCAGGAGGGGCGCTCATTGTGCTCCGAGGTAAACACACCTCAGAGCACAATGGATCTGTGGAATGGAGAAAAATGACGTCTAATTTCTTTTTCAAACTCTGCCCATGTCATATTTGGCTGTTCATTTAATCCTCTTGCTCCTTGGCTTGGCAATCATGGGTCTCTGTCCACCTCTTTGTCGCACTCTGCAAGTTAAGGGACAGAGGCAGGGGCGACATGGATGATGCTCACCACATAAAAGCAACAAGGCAGAAAGCAGGACACAGGCTAAGCATGTGATGCGGCAGCCATCTTTGTTTGCCCAGCTCGCTCTGCATTCGAAGACTTCCAAAACACCAATTTTAAATGAAAGAGACAGATCACTATAAATAATATCTTCAAGTGGGTTTTGAGGTCTAGATAAAATAAATGGTCTCCAACAGGAATGCAATGCATATGTAAGTGGTTTTCAATAACATTACAGATCAAGATCTCTGCAGAGACTTAAATCAGTAGGTTTTTTTTGTAACAAATTGCACAAGTTCCAATAAGTATTAACTTTCTCAAAACTTGAATTTAAAAATAAATTAATTACTCACACACACACACACACTTTTCATCCTTCACAAGAAAGATTTTGTTGGAATTCACCTAAAGGTTCACACAGACCCAATTATGCCCCCAATGTCCCCTCTTACAGATGCAACAACTGCTCCAACCTCAGATGTAGTGGAGAGATCCGAACAGTCCTAGTTTCCTCCACAGCTGATGAGAATCTTCATCTGAGCTGTGGGGCGGGGTGCAGCCGTGACTGAGCTGACATGTGTCCAATTCGAGTGCGTGCGTTTGGGTTCGGTTGTGCCCTAGATGGCATTAGAATGGGCCACAGGACAAGAAATAAGCCCATATTGTTGACTGGCAGCAAGTCATGCAAGCCCAACCAACGGCATAGCAGCAATTCAAATCTGTCCGCAGCAATCTTTGAATTGTAGGCGCTGTTGGAATGGACTCCCTAAAAACATGGACAAACAGAACAGTCAATATTATTTAAGCTTTTTCCTCATTGGACCTGCCTTCAGTTTGCAATGTATTATGGCGACATACCTGTACACATTCATAGTATTTCTAGGTCCCTTCACTCCCTTTAATTGGTATGGTCTCCATAGTTGTTGGTCGACACTTCAGAAAAAATGCCAAAGGACATTTTGAAAAGGCATACATGACCAGGCCGGTCTTTCTTTACTTTGGGATTTCAATACCATTGGTAGTTTGTACTCGCACTTTTGTTTTCCAGCTCCTCATTTTTCCAGATGACTGAAAAGTTAAGTGTTGATCACTACTCTTGAACGGGCCGGATGACGTGAACCTAAATTCTGGCATCCTTTTTTGCATCATTTCAATAGATCTCCCCTTGGAAATTGCCTCTTGGTGCCAATGACTCCAACGATCAATATGCAAGCCTGAATACCTGCCCTAATAAAGGAGCAGAGATAATGAAAGTCCACATTGGCTCATTCTGGACCAATCAACGGAAGCAGAGAAATAAAATTCAGATCTGTGGCCTGGAGGAAGACAACGCGTTTGCGTTGATGAAGACTCCCTACACACAGCCCATTTGCTGGAATAAGTACGCTGAAGAGAAGTCTTGGAGCAGAGAGGCTGGAGCAAGCTGGCTGCAAATTCAATGTGGAAGATGGGATCTCCAAGTTCTAGTGATGTTTGAGAACTTGATCCAGAAGATGACACAGTCGATGGTAAATGTCCTTGCAAAGCGCATAACATAATATAGATAACGTAAAAGGCCTCCCTGAGGATTAATGGCCCAGACTTCATCAAATAAAGGCACTTCTGGTATCCTCTCTGGTGGTGATTGCTGATAATGCTGCCATGGGTTCCTAGAATTGGGATAATCTCTTTTCATAGTTAGCACCTTTAAATCACCCATTTGCAGATCTTACATGTGTTACTAGCAAGCAGCCTATACAACACATTGCTCGCCAGCCAGGATATTCTATGAAGGTAACACACGTGGACACCACTTCTGCTATCGAGGATCAGAGAGGAGTAGATAAACACAAAACAGCAGACAAACAACTTCCAAGCACCCATGAAAAAACTGAATTCCATCCCTACCACCACAAAGGCAACTATGGATTGCACCAGACATGGTTACAATTGTTCTTAGCATACTGAACTAAACCACAGTGTGGCTATCATCCTGGCAGCTTGTTCCAGAGACATGGGAGAGGCTCTCCCTTTAAATGGCATTGAATGCCTTATTATTCATTAAAAAGATGTGTTAAGTGCAACCCTGGCCCAGAGGCAGCTGAGCGGTGTACAGACCCAACAAACACTTGGTGGAAAGATAGCTCATTGGGTTGAGTGCTCACTGCCGAGTTCTGTGTTTGATTTGTAGGTAGCAGGTTCAAGCCCCGGCAGGGCCAACTCAGCCTTTAATTGATGCAAAGTCAAGAAATTAGCACCAATTTCCGGTGGGTGATACTTTTAGGTAAATATTCCATGTGCAGTGCTCTGGTGGAAGTGCTATATAAATAACAAATCACTATCATTATTTAAAGTCATAAATGGTAGATAGTAATAAAACACAATGAAAAGACTAAAAGGAACAAAACTATCAAAAAGACTAAAAATAAGCCATTTGAAATAAATAGGTTTTAAGAGTCTTCCTCAAAACCAGCAAAGCAGGGAGAAGGTGACTGAACAGGGGACGGGAACTCCAGGTTCGATGAGCCGCCCAGGAAAAGGCTCGAGCTGAATAGCAGACATATTAAAGTGCAAAATGTCAAAACGCAAACCATCAGCACTCCAGCTCGTCCTAGAACTGCACAACCTATGTGCCAGATAAGATGACTGACCCGCCCTCATTGCCTTATAAGCAATGCAACAAATCTTGAAACGTGAGCAAGTGTGCCAAATAAGGGGGGTTGGCGAGACAGAGGAATATGCTCGAACTTCTGCCCATAATTAAGCAGGCAGCTGTGTGGAGTGCTGTCCTGAGAGGGTCTAGAGTGGAAGCAAGAAGGACCAATCAGGCAACATTGCCACCATCTTGAGAAGGGAAAACGAAAGCCTCGAAACCAAGGCAGAGATTACAGGGAGAAATTAGTGCGTTGACCCTGTGAAACAGGAACAACTAAAACAAATAAAGCAGGATTGTATGAGATGAAAAATATAAACTTTAAAATTCAGATTAGAATCTAAAGCGAAACCAAGCAATTTAAAATATGCTTTGCCTTTCCTTTGTTATTTAGTTATTTGTTTGTGTTCCCAAAATCACCATAGACACTTTAATCTTTTTATCAAAAAACTTCATACCAGCCAGTGACAGAACCCAGCCTTCTGAAGCCCAGGTTCCGAATCCTTGATGTTTTTCAAATACAGGCCTGCACAAAGACTAAACCATAGCTTTGTTGGCATTTCATGTAACTAAACCATGAAGAAAATGTTTTCATTTTGAACCTATTTGCAGAACTTTAACCCTGAACACAAAACAAAGAATCCAGAAAAGAAACAGGGGATACATCACGAACGCAGTTCATTGCAAAACCTATACAGTCTAAATAAATAAGCAAAAAAAAGCTGTGGGCCAATTTCACCAAAATAATTGGGCAGCTGTGACATCACATGCCCTTTAAAGTGAAGACATCATGGGAAGTCTCAATGCAAAAGTACTAATGCAGAGGGCTGGCGGTGCGCGTTGTCGAACAATTCGTTAAAAAACTGAAGGTGGAAACATATCGAATAACATTTATTGTGCCTCTTTTCAAACACTTTCTGAAGCTAGCAAAAGATAAGTACATATTTACTTTTAAAAGGTCAGCAAACGGCCAAGATAAATAACGAGGAATGCAAAGCAGTCAATTAACAGCCTGGGAGCTGTTCTGGGCTTTAGCAGAGTGAAATGTGAGGCGGGGACAGGTGTTTTGATGCTGTGTAGTTGGCATCAAGTGACTGTGGATGTGTCAGTGATTAAAGTGGAAACAAACATGTGGCAGCTGTAAGGGGGCATGAGTAGAGCGATGAGTCACGGTGGCATATTGGCTCAGGCTTGGGTGAGTCTCCCTCTTTCTCATCTCAGTCCTTTTAAGAATGTACTCTACTAAACCATAACAAATAGTGGTGTGGGGGACCACATGGATTTGAGTGGGGGTTAAGGAAGGTGTACAGGCATCGTAAGTAAATGAGGTAGAGGGGGACAAGGTGTAAGGATGCTGTCTTCTCCCTAGACAGTCATCCTTAATCCCAATAGGGGGTTCCCTCCTCATGTGATCTACCAAAGGGGGGCTATCGGTCGTGATTGTACGTCTTGGGTCTCATGGAAGGGGGCTACCCCTAGGGAAAAGGGGCCGACATCTGAGGATTCATCACACAGGCAAAGAGGGCCCGGAATGTTCTGGAGGGCGAGAGAGTTAGAGTTCAGCCTAGGGCATTGCATTGCCAATCACTTCCAAATCCCAGTGAGGCAGCTGGTCACCAGCTTGTAGACAGAGATGGTGTGTGCGGTAAAAGCAGATTCACTAAGTTTACATTGGCAAATATGGCATAGAGAGAGAAGAGGGCACCAAATATAGCAACATGGGAACACCTACTTGTTATTGGGTGGGCATTTATAGGAGTAAGATTAGCCGGATGGAGATCAAGAAAACCCGGAAACCACATTGTCTCAACAGCAAACATACCAATCAAAGTCAGGTGACGTGTCAAGGAGGATCAAAATGGAGGACAGCTGGTTGTTCTGGATCACAGCGAGGAAGGGACTGTCTTAGAGTTCTCACATCGAAAGACTAGCAGGAAAAGGATGATACTCTATATCATCGGTGTCTGAAATCTTGAAGAATAGTCTGAGGATTTTGTAGAAGAATCATAAGAGGGCAACAACATGGTAGGTTGCAAAGGTAGAGGTGTTGACTTAATTTTTTTGCAGCAAGGGCAGGAGAGTGGTCATTTTAAAGTGAGGAATGCAACGTACCACGAGGAGTTGAAGAACCAAAAAAACTGATGCAGTCTATGTAAGGAAGGGTAGCTGATGAATTGGTACAAAGGAGTCTGAGAAGATTGCAGCAAGAAGAATGGCTGTGTGTTCATTAGCAGATGTGGCAAGTAATGCTGGGATTATGAATTGGATGAAGAGAGAAGAGCAAAGACTGAAGTGACAGGCATTTGGATGTTGTGAATTTTAATGATAAAGCCTCAGCTTGCTGGCTGAGAAACTGGACTGCTCGGTTAGGTGAACGATGTGCAAGGCGTCCTGGCTATTGCATGAGGTGGAAGGAGATGGGTGTTCGAATGAACAATTATTTGGCTTGTGTGAGGGTACAGATGGGGATAGTGAGTTGTGAAGAGCTCTTAACAAGAGCTTTCTGATATTTGCAGAGCTGTGCATGAATGTAAATTCGCACCTATGGAAGGGTGCTCAGTCAATCAGCGGGTGAGAATACACAGCGAGCCGTCCACTGTTTCCAGCCACCCGTGGCCCTTCCCGGGGTGGCACGATTTGTTTTTTTTACTGTGCCGAGACAACAAGGAGCCTTCTCCTTGTTGCCTCCCCACACACTACACCCCTGTAAACAAAAAATACCCTTTCCCCACCCCTACCTAATTACCTGCAGGTCCCAGCACTCCATAGAGGCTCAATGGGAATGGGGAGGATGCTAACAACGGGCCCATTAATAACGGGCCCTTTGTTAGCACCCTGGTCTGCTCCGGGACCCACTAAGGGCGCCTCCTAACAAGCAGACTCGTAATGAGGCGGTAAGGGGTTGACGGCTCCGGCACCATTACCAGCGCTGTTAACCCCTTACCGCCTCACTCGGAATGACCCCAAGTATCTTTTGGTGAGTCTTTTGGTGTCTAGCAGTTTTCCTCCACCAGCCAATATTATAACAAAATCGTATCTGCTGATAATAGTTGGAGACAGTACCCACCTCCCATGTTCTCTTCCCAAAAATCTCTACTTGGAGTCTTGTAACCTTCCTCGTCTGGGTCACTGACTCTCCCCATCTCTATTGAACGATCTACACCTCCTTTGGCTTCAGTGTCCGAAACGAGTTCCTCCTCAGACCTCTATAATATACCTCAGGCCTACACAGCCTCCACATTCCTTCTTGCACTTTTACTAGATAGTCTCTCCTCTCCACCACCCCATGGTGCTTTCAGCTTTGCACTCAACTCTCCTTCACTTTGTCTTTATAATATCCAACCTTCTCCTCACTCCTCTCCTCCTCCACATGTTGTTCACCCCCTTCAATTCTTTAAAGCAACTCCTGATGTTCTTCAAAATCCTCTCCCTTCTCAGTTCCTCCAACCACCCCCTCTTGCTCTACAACCTGCTCCCCTTACTTCCTGCTCCTTCGCCAATTCTGGACACCAACAGTTCCCCCAACTCCTACTCACCATTCCTTAAAATGCACTTCAACTCTCGCAAACCGCCTGCCACAACCTCCTTTTACAAACTACCACACTGACCGAGAGGTGGGGCTCATATAGGACTCTGAATACTCCCCCTGGTCTGGGACTCCCTTTGTGGGTCTGCGGTCGTGTTGTATGACTGGGAGGGGTCTGTGATTGGTGGCAGATAGGAACTCCGCCTGGGCTTGGTTTGTCCCCAAGAGTTTAGCCAAAGCCTTAAAAGGCCACCTTGGAATCTTCCCCAGTGCCGTCAGGCAGTTATATTGTATTACTTGAGTCCTTTGAATGGACCCAGTGGGGCCGTCCCAATGGTCTTAAGTTTTGGGCAGTGGTGTCTCCCCAGGTTCCGGCCCCTGCCACACAACAGTGACCACATGGGGGTGATCAGGTGTTCTTCCACATGCTGTCCATGTACACATGAAGGGCGGCAGATGTCGCAAGCAAGTGAACAGCCTATGGGATTCAGGTCGAAGTAGGAAGAGTGAGTAGAGGTGAAGAGAATACTCATGTTGCGTTTGGATCTGCCATAGCTTGGCCAAGAGTTTGGGGGGCAAGTAACTAACATGAAACTAGCATCAGGATGGAGGCACCCCTGCATAGTGTTTTTAAATGGCGTAAGGTGAATTTACCGGTTTGTGAAGGCATGGTACTGTAAGTAAGAAGAGGGCGTGGAGGAGCAGAGTGAGGGATATATTGCGAGAGGGCTTTTAATGTGGGCTGGACTGTGTCAAAATTCTGGGCCAGAGGTGGGGATCAGTAGAGAGAGAGTGGCCGTTTTGGACTGTGGGGCGGGACTTGCACAATGTTTGCTTTGCGAGGTGTAGCTCGCGAGGCAAATTTGGGCATCTCATTGGCCGTGACTTCAGCCTCAGCTGCCTTATTTCTTGCCGGGAGTGGTTTTATATCTGCGTCCGCTGTTAGGAAAGTTGCTGCTATATCCGACTGGCTATGTAGAGGTGCTTCTCCTGTGACAAGATGATTTTAGTGGCAGCAACTCGGCTCCGTTTTTCGTGGATTTTTGGCTTTTGGTTTCAAGCATAAATGTAGGTTCTGTGAGAATTTGCTGATGAAACAACGCCTGCTGCACTTTATACTGGTGTGTACCCACTGGAACAACTCTGCCACGCAGTCTTCACTGATGCGCAGGGGTGTTGCTAGGTCTGGAAAAGATCAGGGGCTAAGCTAATATTAGGACTGACGAGGTTCGGGGCTAGCTATAGCCTTTTGGTTGTAGTCCCTGAGCTTCTATCCGGGGCTACAACCAAAAGACCCGGGGCTATAGCCCCCTTAGCTCCCCCCTTATCAACGCCTTTCAGTGATGCGCCCTGCTGAGTCCATATGTCGGCAGTTGCTGCTGCTTCTTCCGTTATGCTCTAATCGGAGAGCGACCCCCGCCATACCCATTGATACTTGACGGTTGACACCCTCCATGCCAGCGCACCAACCCACTAAAAAGTACCTCTGACTACCTGTCACCATGGAAGCTTCCTTTGATGGCACAGCTGAAAAGCTAAAAGCTTCCTAGCATGCAACACTGCCGACGCGCCGCTAGTGTTTCCCCTGTATAACACATTTTCCAGCTAACATGTTCTCGCTCAACCCATTTGTTTACCAACGTTAATACACTGACAAATTCGCCGAATAATGCACTGTTTCCATGCACCATTATTCCTTAAACATTCATTTGCTTTCCCTGGGTGGAGGTGGGGGATGGGTAAATGGAGGGGATTACATGTCGGCTACGCAGTGCACCAGGTGGAGATGAACCTTCTGCCCATCATAGCTCTGACTTGCAATTTTGCTCCAGCCTCTTCTCTTCAGGATCAAGGGATTAGGCGTCACCTGACCCAGAGTAAGAAGATTTCACAGACTGCTTTGGTTTTCTTGAATCTAGCAAAACATCAAAGGTTTCAAAATATTAACAAAATGCTCTTTAAGGAACTCGTAGGCAAGCATGCAGAGGAACGTGAACAGCAGAGCCATCCAGACGCAGTCCCAAGCTACTAATACATGGTGGTGTGGTCTGGGATTCGAGATTGAATCGAGCCATGGAATTTTGTAAGCAAGAGGCTTCGGTTCTCAGTGGAAGAGCTCTTTGGTTGGCTAGTGGCAGAAGTCTAACGCAAGAGACTAAGCAGGGATCAAAGGACGCAGGACATTGTGAAGCAACTCTAGGGGTGTACCGATGTTAGAATAATTCTTAAAGGGTGGGGACCAGGGGGAACAAGTGTGCTCAAGGAAGACTCCGAGATGCTTATAAATTGGTGGTGTGTTGAGTCATGCCTTTTCCTGCACTCTAAGAAGGGTGCCTATGGAACATTGTGGAGAACCTGCTTGGGCATTGACCACTTCCAGAAGCAGCCTTCATTTTTTACATCCGAAGCCCCTTCCTCTTATTAAAATAGTAATATTTTTCCACGGTGAGTGGTAGGAAAATATTCAGTTAAATAAAACATTAACTCAGCATGTGCTTGCAGCATCGCATCCATACAAACTGGGGAAAAAAGTGCCAGTCATACACAACCAAAATCAAGTTTTACAAATGGAAAGGTTTATTCAGGTCAGACTACACAAATTTGGATAAAAAGTGATTTAAAAAAAAAAAAACACCACTGTACTCGGAACTGGCAGCCAGTGGGTTTCCAGTATCCATGGAGGGCAAGGCTGGCGACTAGCCCATTGTCACATGATTGTGCCCGGCAAGCCATGTGCAGCGAAGGTGGTTGACATGATCAGCAACAATACTAGAAGCAAAGTTAGGAGAGCGAAGGCCAATCCAGGTTCTGCCAACTCTACAGCTGGTTCCGCCACTGTTGTCTCATCGTTGGCCAGCTTCACGGAGGCTTATATCACTCCTGCGTCCGCTGCCAGCCCTGCAGATGCTGCTGCTCCCTACAGCTCCTTTGTCAGCCTTGCAGCTGTAGACCCAAGACCGGGTACTGAGGAAACAGGGACTTCTTTGTGTTTGACAGCGTAGGCGATGCGACTGACGTTTCCACTACAAACAACAGTTTCCGCTCGACGGTGTCCAGAACCGCTAATTAGCTTCACCCTGAAGACATCAAAACAGGTCACCTGTGACTGTTGCCAAAAAACATGGAAATGGGGGAAGCAATGGTCATCTTTTGCCCCATGGGCTCAAGGTCCCCAAAAAGCTGTGACGCGTTAGTCTTTCCATTAAAGCATGGGTCAACCCATACGAAAGGAATCAAGGTGTGTCATGGCACGAGCTTGACAGATTCAGTGTCTTGGCGGTGGGAGAGTGGCACTCCTCATCAAAATGGCATGAAGGTGACTTCCAAGAGTCACCACAGCTTTCAAATGTTGGCCTACGTGGCATCCAGCTGCTTGATGCCACAGGGAAGCAGCATGGTCCGCAACACCGCCCCCACCACAGGGCGGTCACCATGATCTGATTTTGAAAAATAAGATTCCATAGGGTTCTGTGTAACTAAAAGTGAAAGGATTGTTAAAAAAAAATAATAAAATAAAATGTTTATATATATTATTTCTTTCAAAGGGAATGCAATACACAACTCGAATTTGGACTCCAGAAAAAAAGAAGACATTGAATACGACTTTATTTATGCAAAGGAAAGATCATTCGGTTTATCTGAACAAAAGGTGGACACTGTCTCAGGAGGATGGCTCAGGGGCAACGCCCTCGCCTTGGTGTTAAGCGCGTTATAAAAAACCAATTACAATTTAAATTTTGTAGTAATTTTCCCTGCTTCTAAAGCGCTCTGCGACATTAAGCCACCTCTCACTTTGCTCTTTTCACTCTTTCTTCTATATTCTCATACATTTCCCTCTGAGAGTGGCTGTCTGCCTGGGCATTTGTTTGCATGATATGTGTGGCATTCTTAAGGCCCTTCCCCGTCATGAACAGATTATGAACCCCTAGAAAGAGAAAAGAGCGGTCCCCCATGTTGTGGGCACGGTAAGAAAATAGTGTTGCAAGAGTAGGTGAGAGGTAGAGAGGTTAGGGGACACAGAATGGGGCAGTGCCGGGAAAGAAGATGGGGGGAGTGAAGCATGCCAAAGGAAAGTGCAGAAAAGTTGAGAGTCAGTGGGTGGGAAATGCATAGCAGCACTGGAAAGAAATCAGGCTTAGGGAAAATTACCGGGGCGGAAAGAGGTACACTAGGAGAGATGGTGGGATTTGGACTTTGAGTGAGGAGCAAGCCGTGTGGAGAACAGAGCAGGACCATCACAGTAATCAGAATGAGTACCAGGTGGGGTGGGGGAGGGGGCTGACAGGGAGACCTTGGTGGGGAGTGATGCCTTAGTGGTGGAAGCACGAGGTTGGGTCGATTGAGTGCCGGTAATTTTATTGACTATGGAGAAGGCATTTGCGACTTTTCACTGCTCTTTCCCCCATGATGCACTCTCGCCTTCACCTTGGGCCCATTACTGGGTGTGGGGGTGTTGGCCATTAAAAGCCAGTAACACCCAACGTGGTGTGGCCATGTTCACTTTGGTATTTTACAGCATGTTGGTGTGAGAATTGGTCACCAAGTGGAACTGAAAGGCCTATGGCGGCCGTCAAAGGCCACTGACGCCATGAGCTCACAATACTAAACCCAAGACAGGAACCTCATTGCAACAACTCCATAAGATCGGGCAGCAAACGGAGCGGCTGGTCGCCAAAGGCTGATCGCATCACACCGTGCCATGCAGTGTGTCGTGATTAATTCTGGAGTGCTGACCGTGTACTACGCGAGCCACCATTCCAGCTGTTTGGGGACAGTTGGATGGGGGCTGGGTGGTGGTGTGGCCACGGGTCTGTTCACTCAGTAAAAGGACCTTCCCTTGTATATACCCTGTCTCCGCCTTCACAGTGCCCACCGTGCCTCATATATAAGAAGCGCAACATCCTTCTGACGTGTTCACATGAATTCTTAACTTGTTACTGAGAAAACTTCTAAGTGGCCTTGCCTAGGTCATAGCTCTCAACTCACACGCTTTTGGCAGTTGTCGCCCATCTTGAAAAGGGCATGAATCACCCGCCAAGCCTCCTGCACGCCCATTCATTCCAATGGGCGTCTCACCCGCCAAAAACAAAATCGGGCGAGCCGACTGTGACGCGTGTGGATGTGGCAGAGAACAGGAGCAGAGTGGTTTTCTGGTGAGTGGCTCTGTAAACACAGAGTCCCTGACTGAGGGGAGTCTGGCTTGGGATTTCCACAGTTTTGTCCTTCCCCTAGTAAGAAGGGGAGACTCCAACCAGATCCTGACAGGAACTCTGTCATTATGGTGATGAAGACGTGATGACAAAAGTCCGTGGGGAGGGGCTCGCTCACGTGCTCAGGCCTGGGTGAGGCGCCCACGAAAGGAATTGCCCTCCATAATGCTGCAAAGACTGACTAATAAAGAGAGTGGCATGAAGAACGAACTATTATTAAGTGGAGAAAGGCAGTGAGGGATGGCAGAGGTGTTATAAAGAGGAGAGTCTGAGTACCTCCCAATACAGATCATGAGAGGTGTATTACCGAGCGGCCAAGATATTGGGAGCCGGTCAATGGCTTCCGGGTGCATCTCTACAGCAGAAGGTTCCACTCCGAGTGCCAGAGGTGTCGCCCCACTCGCAGCAATTGTGAACATTGACTGATGTTGCGATGAAAGCTCTTTTTGCAGACAAGTGAGAGCGCAGAGACTTACCTGGTGACTAAAAGAGTTCACAGAACAGGGTCACCCCACAAATTATCTATTTGTCAGAACTGAGCCCCTGCGTGTCCTAAATGGTGCCAGGTGAAGGATGAGCATGATGTGGTATTGGGAGACGTGTCGCCCTAGGTGGCTACTGCTTTCATCGGAGGTGGTGGTAGGCAGAGTCAGGCTAGATTCTGCATCTTACTCAATCCAAAGCGTGAAAGGGCACTTCCGGTGTAAGCGAAGCAAACCATTGGTCGACAAATCGCCTGGATGTGTGCATCACCTTCTACCTATCCCTATAGTATTATTGTGTGGGTCTGTGTATACAAGTTGCCTGCATTATTTTATAGTTGTTTGCCTGCAAAGACCTACGTGAAAGCAATAAAGGAAACCATACCCATTCTTTGCGGTCTTTAATTGGTTGTGTGGGAGGGAGTCCTTGCATTGCCTAAATAAAAAGAGTTGGGTCCTACTGCACTGTGTTCAAGAGGTAGAGGCACTGCCATATTGTATAACCATCAGTGGGTGGGGCGCCGTTCTCAGCATGGGCATCTGGTAGAGGGGCAGGTTCATGGACCCAGCCATTTCCCTAATCCCCTGTATTTGTCAGGTGGCGCGCCAGTGGAAGACAAAATACTAAAGTGATTCCATAACTCGCTACCCCTTGCACTAAGGTCCAAGCAATCTTATTGGCCTTTCTGCAGAAGCCTCAAGACGCTGCTCTTCTCTCAAGATCTGACCCCTGCCTAACCACCAGCCTTTACCATGACGTGTGCACACCAAAAGAACCTTGCAACTAGCGCCTTGATGGCTAAGGGCTTAGTGCACTCATACAAATGCATAAATAAATAAATAAGGATTTTCCGATGCCTGTGTTTTATGCATTGGATCATTCTGAGCACTATGAAGCATCTGGCCATCACCAAGTTATTACTATGACAATATCTCATTCACAATATTCTTTTCAACCTCTCCCTCTGTAAAGCATGCCCAGAAGTCAACAAGGAAAGCAGTTGTTCTGACAAAAATGAGTCTTGCAAAGTGGTTGAGCACGACGCACGCATCCAAGGTGATTGTGGCAGCGCAGTACTCGAGGTTTGTCTTTCATTTGACTGACGCATTAAGTGCAGCCAGTTTTCAAAGAACGAGATGAAGGTCGCCTCTGCTGTGCTCCATGAAATGGGTCAGTTGGCAGATCCCACTGACACTAACGCGGCCAGGCCTCCTCACCTGAACGCGGCGGTGGCGCAGCCGGGCTCCTGGCCTGGACCCACGCCGAAGGCAACAGGGATCTTTCGCAGCAGTGAAGCAGAAACAGACACACGCCTTTCCTCTTCTTAGCCACAAAATGGATGGCCGTTGGCTTCAGCATAATTCGTCAGACCGACGTGAGGCTAAGAAATGACCTATGGTGGGTCACCCAACTGACAAAATCTCCAATGGCCTGCGAAATTATGTAAACATAGGGGGTAATTCATAGATTTCAGCGCAGAGAGGGAGCGTGCGCCAGCGTGTGCCAGCCGTGTGCACTAAACAGCATTCTGGTGCACCGCGTATTCATGGATTTCCCAAGCCATTTTGAGCCCTGGCGCAGCGAACATCCCGCAGCGCCAGTTACACCCCCAAGAGCGCCCCTTAGGCAAGGAAAAGCCATTGAAATCCCCAATACGGCGCAAAGGGCCGCGCTAACCCTGGACCAGTTTTTACAGGGCGCTACACTGTAATCGCATGAAAATACTATGCGTACCCCACTCACGGCAGCCAAAATGCATGTAAAACTCCCTGCGCACCCCTCGGAATACGCATACCCCACTCGCGGCAGCAAAATTGCATGTAAAACTCCCCACGCACCCCTCCGAATACGTGTACCCCACTCGCGTCAGATAAATTGCGTGGAAAAAGTCCCCCCTGTGGCGTGGGGCATGGGGAGGTTGAATGGGCTGCCTGCGGGGCATGCCCAGGGTGGATGGGCTGCCTGCGGGGCATGACCTGGGTGGATGGGCTGCCTGCGGGGCATGCTCAGGGTGGATGGGCTGCCTGCGGGGCATGGGGGGGTTGAATGGGCTGCCTGCGGGCATGCCCAGGGTGGATGGGCTGCCTGCGGGGCATGGAGATGTTGAATGGGCTACCTGCGTGGCATGCCCAGGGTGGATGGGCTGCCCGCGGGGCATGGGGAGGGTGGATGGGCTGCCTACACGTATTTCGTGGATGCACGGGGAGTTTTACACGCAGTTGGCCTGGCGTGAGTGGGGTACGCGTATTCCAGGGTTTTGCATGCAGTTTCACATGTGATTGGCCTGGCGCGAGTGCAGTATGCGTATTTCGGGGGTGTGCATGCAGTTTTACATGCGATTGGCCTGGCGCGAGCGGGGTACGTGTATTTCGGGAGTGCGTGGGGAGTTTTACATGCGATAGGCCTGGTGCGAGCGGGGTACGTGTATTTCGGGAGTGCGTGCGGAGTTTTACATGCGATAGGCCTAGCATGAGTGGGGTATGTGTATTCCGGGGGTCCGCGGGGAGTTTTACATGTGTGCTTTGGCAGTGTGGGCCCTCCTGGGTGTGCCCCCCCTCCCCATGCCCCGCAGGCAGCCCACACCACAGGGGACCACCCCACACCCCTGGTCATGGCCCAAAGGCAGCCCATCACCCCTGGCCATGCCCCGCAGGGAGGCCACATGGCACCATGCACTTGGGAGCCCCGACTCATGTCCCCCGCCCCACCACCAGTGACGGGCACCTGCCAGCAGGCCCTGACTCATGTCCCCCACCCCACCACCATTGAAGGGCACCTGCCAGCAGGCCCCGACTCATGTCCCCCACCCCACCACCATTGACGGGCACATGCCAGCAGGCCTGACTCATGTCCCTCACCCCACCACCAGTGACGGGCACCTGCCAGCAGGCCCCGACACATGGCCCACCAAACAACATGTCCTAACAAAACAGACCATGGCCCTCATGCCAACCCAAATCACCCCTGGCAACCAGTACAAGCACGCAACCATCCACTGCACCCACTCCCAAATTACCCATGCCATGAGAGTCTTAAAAGAACCACCATGGCCATGCACAAATGTACAACAGAGCCACACAGTGGCAACACATGACTGAGGCAATGCTCATAGAGACATGCACAAAACCAATGAGAATACACAACATCAATAATGGTGATATATGAAATGTATTCAAAAACATAATGAAAAAACATAATGAAAATTCAAACTTGCAAATTAAGAAATAATGAAAGCAAAAAAAATAAAAATAGAAAAATCCAATGTAAAACAAAAGTCCACAACAGGAAGAAAGATAAGTGGTCCATTGCCAATGTTCAAATAAAGTACATAAAAAAATTTCAAAAACCATTTATCCATGGGACGTCCAAAGAATGAAAGTATGTACAAGTCCAGAACTATATACAATGAAAATCCAAAGGGCCCATGATCCCCAAACAAAAGGAAACCTACCAAAAAGTCCTATGAATAAAAAACTATATACATAAAGTGGAGCAAAGTCCATGAACTCCAAAAAAAAAGATAAAACAAAAGAAACCTAACCCTAAAGAACTATGTACAAAGGCGGCGGGCAAGTCCTACTGCTCACTTATTGATGTTCCGGGCCAGGGCATCATCGAACTCCACGTCGATGTTCCGGAGGCGGGCCTGTTCCCTGGCCTCGAGGTCTCACAGGGATGCAGCCATGGAATCCCTCAACTCCCTGCGAGTTTCCTCAAGGCCCTCCACCCACCTCAAAGCCTGTTGCATGGAGTTCTCCACCCTGAACATCCTGAGCCATGCCTGCCGCCTCTCCGCATCTATCTGCTGGCCCAACCGCTGCCACACGGAAGACCCTCCCAGTCCAGGGTCCTTCTGCCCCTCGGCCAATGCCTGCCCCCGGGTTGTTGATGGCCTGAGCCATGATGCCTCCCACGCTGAGCCTGCTGCTGCCTCTGACGCAACTGCCTCTGCCACCACAATGGCCTCCGGGCTGACGTAATACCTCGGCGCTGTCGTGCACATGCCCTGCCCGATGATGCCGGCACATCCTCCATCTGCTGGGGTCCAGTTGGGGGGTGGCCACCCCTGCTGGAACTCTGACTCCCGACTGTGGGAGGGATGGGATCTCCACCAGGCTGGCTGCGTTGTTTGGGGCAGGTCCACAGGGGGCCTTGGTGGCATCTGGGCTGGAAGACGGCACGGAAAATGACTGGCATATAGTGTGCATAGAGGAGGAGAGGGCCACAAGACTGGCCGACACATGGATGAGGAAACCCCCAACCATCATCCCTCCCAACTGGGACACATTGCCACACAGCTCTTCGTGATGACGTGCGTGGTCCCCCCAGCAACCACGCACGTCATCACGAATGTCAAGTGTGCGCAACGCGACCCCAATCAGGACAGAATCAATCCTGACACGGGTGCCCTCGTCCGCAGGTAGAGGAGTGCCCGTTGATGTGGACCTCCCCCCTACCTGCGGACGGGCCTGGGATGGGGCATCCTTGCTGGTGCATGGTGATGCAGTCACAGTGTCAGGGACAGTGACATGCACAGGCCCCTCTGCGGCGATCTGTGCTGCCTCCTGCCCCTGGACTGCACCACTTGCAACCATGGTACCACCCCCACCAGGCCCCATGTGCGGCTCAGTAGCGGCCTCCTCTGCCCACACCACTAACCTGGTTGGCTCTGCACTGTCTTTGCCGTCACAAGCCCCTGTGGGGGCTCACCCGCCCCTTCCGCTGCAGCCGTAGTGGCGGACACGGCACCAGTCCCCTCGCTCCCGAATGATGGAATTTCCTGGGAGGGTGACTGAGCCTTGCATCGCCGGCCGGTGGAGGCATCCCTGCCGCTTTCCTCCACAGCACCGTCTCCACCCTCTATTTCACTCGCCGCTGTGTAAAGGGAGACATTGAACACAAAAGCATCAGGGTACTGTACAATAGTCCCCTAGACATAAAGCACTATCAGATGAGGGGCACTGTTAAACATCACTTCCATCATGTCCCTCCACAATACATGGGTCAGTGCAGGCAACACACATGCAGAAACAGGCATGGCACATGCAACGAACATTTGCATCCATGTCCAAGGCACTGTAGAAACCTCCAATGGTAGGCTGAAACTCACATGCATCATGGGACATGCTGATCACATGCACACACATCACCGGAGGGTCATGCATCTGGCCTGTATACTCCCAGACACAGTAGATACAAGGATGACTAGGCTGTATCAGTGATTCAACACATCGTCACAGACATGTGTCATGCATCCATGGCGCACACACTACTTAGACACACAGACATGTACACTATGCATGTCCATGACGGCAGCACACATCTATCACACCCAAAACATATCAAAGTACTGACACAGGCATGCATACATGTGTGCATTCCGCATGCTGCTCTGCATTGTAACACATACACCATCCATGTGGGTCACGCCTGACTGGACTCACATGCAGCACTGTCATGTCCCTGAACACACATATCCATACATGACTCATGTCACAAATGCAGCCGAGTAGCTAACTACCACCACACTGCAACATGCACTCCAGGCTCCATCTGCTGGGTGGTAAACTGGACCGGGCATCCCACTGCATCCGCTGTGTCCAAGAGGCGCCGGGGCTTCTTGAGGGTCTTGGACTTGTAGTCCTCCCAGTGCTTCTGGATGTGTTTGATGTCGCGGGGTGCCACCCCCTCCGCATTGATGGCACCCACTATGTCCTTCCAGATCCTCTTCTGTCTTTCCTTGCCGGTGCGCGATGGTGTGAAAAGGGTATCATAATGCCCCAGAACTTGCTTCACCAGGATACCAACTTCCTTCTCACTGAAGTTGGTAGCCCTCTGCCTCTCTGCTGGGGGGTTGCCACTGGTGCCGGATGGTGTTGCGTCGGACATGGCAACTGTCAAGACCGGTGGGGGGGTCTGTACTTCCGCTCTCTATATGGTAGAGGAGAGGCACAGAAGACCCCAGCCAAGATTCTCGATTACGGTAGCAATGGACGAGCAATCAAGGCCTAGCTTCTCAGGAGGTGATGCAGGCTGGTTCTTAAGTACAGTGTATCCCCAAGCCCCCACAAAGGAATGTCCACACACTGTATTACTGAAAACACAGTCTTTATATAATTAATATTCAAGGGTTATGTACACTTATCACAATAACGCACTTTGTGCTCAGGAAAATCAGCAATGGTAAATATCTACAAATCTAAAGTGGTACCACTAATATTAGACCTCATTAAAGTGCATTCACAATACTGTAAAAATGGCACACAGATCAATAAGAAGGAAACCAGCAATAGAGAGGGGAGAGATAGCAGATGATTGAAAACAATAGGCAGAATACTGGCCCCTACCACTGGACACAGTTCTGTGTGGAGATCCCCCCACCTGGGCAACCTGCAAAATAAAGAGATATAACACCAGCCCAGTCCATATATTGTTCAATAGTCTATTTCTCTCCTATAATGTTTTTTACCCCCCCAATGTACCTGGTGGAGTCGAGTTCTTCGAAGAGGCGTCGACAGATCCTTCTTGAATGACCCCCTTTAAAGCAGGAGTCACGGATCGTCGAGAGGCGTCGAAAAACATCGAAGACCTCGGGGTTCGGCGACGGGTAATCGACGGCCCTTCTTGAATGCCTTCCCTTCCAAGCGGGAGACACGGGGCGTCGAACGTCCGTCGACAAACGAGGTAGAACGATGTCGAGGAGGCGGCAGCTTCGTCCGAGCGGTGCTCGTCGACGTCGGGGCGTCGGCGTCCTGCAAGGCGGAGGTGTGCGGGGCACCTCGATGACAATAGTTCTGGACCGCAAAGATTGTAGAGACGGGAGCCCAGCAAGGGCGTCGAGTCGCTCGAGTCTTTGGGGTCGTGAGGTGGCGGGAAACCCACCGGCGGATTCTCCTCGGCGCGTTGGTCGTCCTCGACTTTCTCCGGCAGGGCAAAAGCGGTCGACGGTGCGGACGAGGGAGTCCTTCGAGTCAAATGTTCTTAGGCAAGGAGCGGACGGCTCCGGTCGTCGGCGGCTCGGCGTCAAGTGGTTCCCACGGCTGGGCAACACAACTTCGACGGGCCTCCAGCGGTTGCACAGACCTGCGAACCCTGGTCGACGGCAATGGACTTCGACAGCGTCGATGTCCGGGTGCTTTACTTCGGTCTCCTCGGCAGTCCCCTTCTCCGGTCGGCAGCCTTTCGATGGTCTGGCGTCCAGGGAGCTTCGGCGAAGATTCAGCGGTGCTCGATGGTCCCTCGGAGCACGGGAAGAGGGCGCCTAGCCAGGTCCTCTCTCGGGTCAGTCCTCGACGATTTCGACAACCTTCAGTTCCGTCGAAGCAAATGCCACAGCAAGTCTTCTTCTTCCAGCTGGACGTCGAGGATCAGCAAATCCAGTTACTCTTGAGTGGAGACTCAGCTTCTGAATGCTTCTGAACAATTTCCAGTGGTGAGAGGTCCCCAGATATACTATTCTGTCTCTCATCCACACTGCTGGCACACACACAGCAGCCAATCACACAGAAGGGCATTCATGCAGTCAGTCAGCCAATCAGGCACACAGTGCATTCAGGCCACACTCCTCCCTTTCAGACACTCACAACAAGGAATGTGGATTGGGACAAGTACCCAGCCATTCAACACTACACACTGCATTCAGGCCAGTTTCGGGCAGGGCTGTCTCAGTCTTTGTCTCTCATGCCAGAAACCAGACAACCACAACAAGGAGTGTATATTGGTCACACACTCCATTCACCCAGGTCCCACCCACAGGAGGTACCCATAACATACAGTCACTGGGAAGGCTCCAGTCAGTCTAGCTGGGCCTTCACAACAACACCATATATGGAACTTCCACCCAACAGCCAGCCAGGGGGAAGGGACAGAGCCAGGGCTTCCCAGGACTTTGGGAAAAACAAGACAACAGGCAATAGAAAGCAAGAGGCCACAGGGGCCATCTTGTTTCTATCAGGAATCAACTGATCCCAATGGCAGGGCCTGGGTATCCCAAAATGGAGGACACCCAGAGCACCTGTCAAGTTTAGCATGGAGCTGCCACCAGCCCATACCCTGCTCTGTGGGCCACCCACAGGTGCCCAAAAACATACACTAGGGGCACAGGGTTGTACCCCTACCCATGGGTGCCCTAAGGGTATCCCATGGGTCTGTTCACCAAACCAAAAGAGAGCTGCACTGCCAGGAGTCCCTCATGGACTCCTGGGCAGAAAACATGACAGAACACACGGTAAAAACAGAAAAAGGACAAGGATTCAGAGGCCCTGTCCCTCAGATGCATTTCCGGCATCACAGTCGCCCCCCCCAGACTGAGGTGGAGGGTGCCTAATCTCCCACGGGATAGACACCCTCATCCAGACGGTCAACATACCTTCTGGAAAGGCCATCTGCATTATCGTGACTCTTCCCTGGTCTGTGCTCTATGGTGAAGTCTAGCCCTTGTAGGCTAATCGACCACCTGAGCAATTTCGGATTCTCACCCTTCATCTGCATAAGCCACTTCAGGGGCTTATGATCTGTTTGGACCTTGAAGGTGGACCCCGTAAGGTAGGGCCTAAAACGCCTAAGGCTCCAAACTATACTAAAACATTCCTTTTCAACAGTAGCCCACCTAAGTTCTCTACCCTTGAGTTGTCTACTGATGAATATGATAGGATGTTCTCTCCCTTTGTCATCTAACTGGGACAAGACAGCTCCAATTCCGGTGTCGCAGGCATCCGTCTGGACGATAAAGGGTCGGCTGTAGTCAGGCGCACTCAACACAGGTGCCCTACACAGACTTTCTTTCAAGCCATCAAAGGCCCTCTGACAGTCTTCAGTCCAATTAACCTTCCTAGGCTGTTTGGGTGAAGTTAGAGCTGTCAGGGGTGCAGCTATGGTTCCATAGTCTGCCATGAAATTGCGATAGTACCCAGTGAGGCCCAAAAAGGCTCTCACCTGGGTTTGAGTAGTGGGAGTCTCCCAGTTCTGTACGTCCTGTACTTTACTGGAGAGAGGTTGGATTTGACCCCCTCCTACCTCATGACCAAGATAGGTAACTTTCCCCTGAGCTATCTGGCACTTGGTGGCCTTGATAGTGAGGTTAGCCCTTTTCAAGGCCTGCAACACCTTATCCAGATGTGTCAAATGCTCTTCCCAGGTGGAACTGTAGACGGCAATGTCGTCTAAGTAAGCCACACAAAAGGCTTCCAGCCCACTGAGCGCATGGTTGACCAATCTCTGGAAGGTGGCAGGGGCATTCTTCAACCCAAAGGGCATGACCCTAAACTGGTAGAGTCCCCCAGGTGTGGAGAATGCCGTCTTTTCCTTGGCATGGTCCGTCAGAGCTATTTGCCAATAGCCTGAGGTAAGGTCAAAGGTGCTCACAAATTTGGCAGCACCTATAGTGTCCACGAGCTCATCAGCCCTGGGCAATGGGTGCGCGTCAGTTTTGGTGACGGCATTGATTCCTCGGTAGTCCACACAGAACCTCCAATCCTTGGTACCCGCCGGGGAACTTGCCTTGGGGACAAGGACCACTGGACTGGACCAGGGACTGGTGGAGGGTTCAATAACACCCAGATCCAACATCTTGGCGACCTCAGCCTGGATGTGGTTTTTGATGGTATCTGACATACGATAGCTCCTGCTTTTGACAGGCACACTGTCACCAGTGTCAATTTCGTGCTTACACCACGGTGTAAGGCCCGGTGTCAGTGAAAACAGAGGGGCATACTGCTGGAGCAAAGCCCGGCAGGCCCTCTGCTGCTCTGTTGTCAAATCTGGAGAGAGTTGTACTCCCTCCACTGAGCCATCCTGAGGGTTGCTATGCAGCAAATCAGGAAGGGGCTCACTCTCATCCTCTTCTTGCCCTGAAGCTAGCAAGAGACATGAGACCTCTGCTCGCCGGTGGAAAGGCTTGAGCCTGTTGACATGGAATACCTGGGGGGCTACCCCAGAGGCTCCCATGTCCACCAGATAATTGACTTCGCCCATCTTGGAGATGATCCTGAAGGGTCCAGTCCACTTGTCTGCCAAAGCTCTAGGCTTGGTAGGCTCCATCACAAGGATTTCCTGTCCCGGAGTCCAATCCACTTGCGAAGCTTTCAGGTCATGCCAGTACTTATTCAATTCCTGGCTGGCCTTGAGATTTGCTGTTGCCTGACCCATCATTTGTGTCATCCTCCGCCTGAGTCCTAACACATAGTCCCCCACTTGCTTGGCGGGACCTGGAGGGGTGGCTTCCAAGCCTTCTCGGATCAAGGCGAGGGGCCCCCTCACGGGATGTCCAAAGAGTAACTCAAAGGGGCTGAAACCAACACCCTCTTGAGGTACCTCTCTGTAAGCAAACAGCAGGCATGGCAGGAGGAGATCCCATTTCCTCCTTAGGGGCTCTTCCAAAGCACCTAGCATGCCCTTGAGAGTTTTGTTAAATCTCTCAACCAGACCATTGGTCTGGGGGTGGTAAGAGGTGGAGAACTTGTAGGTTACCCCGCACTCTTTCCACATGGTTTTCATGTAACTAGACATGAAGTTGGATCCTCGGTCAGAGACAACCTCCTTGGGGAATCCAACACGGGTGAAAATGCCCAGGAGAGCCCTGGCAACCACCTTGGCAGTAACAGTCCGAAGGGGTATTGCCTCAGGGTACCTGGTGGCATGATCTACCAAGACCAGGATGAACCAATGTCCACCTGAAGTGGGAGGGTCAAGGGGACCGACGATGTCGATGCCCACCCTCTCAAATGGTGTGCCAACCACTGGTAATGGCTGCAGTGGGGCAATGACCCTGCCTCCAGTCTTGCCAGACAACTGACAAGTTGGGCAGGTCCTGCAGTGGGACTCCACCTCTACTCCCATCCGTGGCCAGTAGAAATGGGCAGAGAGCCTCTGCTTAGTCTTCTTGGTCCCAAGATGACCAGCCAAGGGCACCTCATGCGCCAACTGCAGTAGGAAGGGCCTGTAAACCTGGGGTACCACCAACCTCTTGCGGGCACCAGGTTCGGGCTTAGTGGGCTCACTAACAAGGAGCTCACCCTCCCAATAAATCTTGAATGTCCTAGGCACTTCACCTTGTGCCTGGGACAGGGCCTGCGTCCGCAGACCCTCGAGAGAGGGACACTCTCTCTGTCCCTTACAGAAGTCTGCCCGGGAGGGTCCCCCTTCAGCTAACAAGCATTGAAGGTCGGGATGATCCTCCGGGTTGAGAACCTCTCCCACAGGAGAGTCTTCTGTCTCTTCTCCCACAGGAGTTGAGTTTGGGTTTTCCACTGGACCCAGCCCGTCCGGAGCATGGATCCCAATGGGTGCTGTCGGAACAGCAGGAAGAGAAGGTGTTCCCTCCACAGAGGTGGCCTTCTTGGTCTTCCTTCTTCTTGCCTTAGGCCTCGCCTTTGGCTCGGGTACCTGACTCACAGCCAGACCCGGTGTCACCTGTGACCTAGTGACTGCAGCAGCAGTCATGGGAAGACCATCCGAGATCAACCCCAACTCTACTAGATCATTTCCTAACAGAATGTTAGCAGGGACCTTGTCCTGAACCAGGACAGGAAGCTTTGCTGTCTTGTCTCCAATCATGAGTGTGACTAGGGCTACAGGCGATAATTTGGGAGGCCCACCAGCTAACCTGGTGGTTTGCAGAGGAGCACCTTCATAGTCCTCTGGCTTGAGCAGGGTCCTGTCCACCACTGTCATGCTTGCCCCAGTGTCTCTCAAACCAGTAGAAGGCTGGCCATTCAAGAGGACACTTCTCAAAAACCTACGGGTGTTCTGCGGGATAGTTGCCAGTACTTCTGCGTACTGGTCCCAGGCCCCAAGGGACACTAAGGAAATCTCTACCGGAGCACCAAATGTGATTCCTGTAGAGGAGGGGAGGACAGTGGCCTCCACCTCAGCCACGGGGTAAGGGTAGGTCAGGCTGACAGCCTGTACTCCAAGTGCCTTACCTTTACACTTGGGGTCACCCCTTTTGTGATCCAGAGCCCCACAATCCCAACAAGTGCCAGGAGTGCGGGGTACGGTACTGGAACCACTGGGAACCTGCTTTGCAGCAGGTGGACCACTACTCTTATTCCCACCCACAGAGGACTTATCCCCACCAGATTTTTGGGTCTTAGGAGAGGAAGGTTTTGGTTTACCCGACTGTGATTGCTTTTGGGACTCCTCAGCTTTCTGAGAGGTCCCCTTTTCTTTGTCCTTGTCCTTCCCACTGGAGTCCTTAGGGGACACCCGGTGGGAGACCCACTTGTCAGCCAACCTAGCCAGCTTAAAGGGGTCCAAAATGTTCTGGTCAGCCACATACTGACGCAGCTCTGGTGAACAGGCTTCAGAAAAATGCTCAAAAAACAAGAGGTGGGACAACTCAACAAAAGTTTTCACCTTGTAACCGTCAATCCACCCCATCATGTTCATGTGCGCAGTACTCACCCAGTCAACCCAAGACACATTCTCTCTTTTCTTAAAATCCCTGAACCTTTTAAGGTATTGGGTAGGTGTCTTGCCAAACTTGGCAATCAAAGCAGACTTCATACACTCATACTGACCCCTTTCCTCCACACTCAGCTTCAGAATACAGTCATATCCAGTTTGAGGCACTCTGCTTAACAAACACTTAGCCCAATCTCTTTTATCTACATCATGAATTGCACATGCCATTTCAAACGCTTCAATCCATTGGAGGATATCTGACCCTCCACAAACACACCAACCAAATCTTTCATAAACTTGGTGGCTGGGGACCTGCCACTCTCAATTGGTCTAGCTGAAGTCTCCACTCTAGCTCTCTCTAGCTGGATTCTCTGACATTCAGTGTCCTTGTCTTTGAGCGCAAGATCCCTATTCTTGAGTTCCACTTGCTGTGCCAGCTCCTCTTTCTTAAGCTCAGCTTCTATTTCCAACTTGCGATATTCAAAGGCCAATTTCATCCTTAATAACTCAAGTTCCATGGAATTGCTGGGGTTTGGAACAGAGGCAGCAGGAATGGTGGCATTCCCAGAAACAGATTCAGTGACAACCCCAGGGGCAGAGTCCTCACTGGTTGCATCCCCCCCTTCATCAAGGGTTTCACCATCAGTCTGGTAGTCCACCAGGGCAGCTATCAGCTCAGCCCTAGACTTATCCACAAAGTCTAACTCCCTGGCTTCACAAGCACTCTGGAGAGCCTCTAAGCTCATCCGAGTCAATTTACCATTTGCAATGGGCTCCATTGCCTGTAATGCAGTTATTGGGTACACACCCAAACCTTAATCTAATAAAGTGCGGATATTTTGTAAGCGGCACGGTTATACACTGAGTCTTAAAACCATAAGCATCCCACCGCTGCCACCAGCTTGTCAAGACCGGTGGGGGGGTCTGTACTTCCGCTCTCTATATGGTAGAGGAGAGGCACAGAAGACCCCAGCCAAGATTCTCGATTACGGTAGCAATGGACGAGCAATCAAGGCCTAGCTTCTCAGGAGGTGATGCAGGCTGGTTCTTAAGTACAGTGTATCCCCAAGCCCCCACAAAGGAATGTCCACACACTGTATTACTGAAAACACAGTCTTTATATAATTAATATTCAAGGGTTATGTACACTTATCACAATAACGCACTTTGTGCTCAGGAAAATCAGCAATGGTAAATATCTACAAATCTAAAGTGGTACCACTAATATTAGACCTCATTAAAGTGCATTCACAATACTGTAAAAATGGCACACAGATCAATAAGAAGGAAACCAGCAATAGAGAGGGGAGAGATAGCAGATGATTGAAAACAATAGGCAGAATACTGGCCCCTACCACTGGACACAGTTCTGTGTGGAGATCCCCCCACCTGGGCAACCTGCAAAATAAAGAGATATAACACCAGCCCAGTCCATATATTGTTCAATAGTCTATTTCTCTCCTATAATGTTTTTTACCCCCCCAATGTACCTGGTGGAGTCGAGTTCTTCGAAGAGGCGTCGACAGATCCTTCTTGAATGACCCCCTTTAAAGCAGGAGTCACGGATCGTCGAGAGGCGTCGAAAAACGTCGAAGACCTCGGGGTTCGGCGACGGGGAATCGACGGCCCTTCTTGAATGCCTTCCCTTCCAAGCGGGAGACACGGGCGTCGAACGTCCGTCGACAAACGAGGTAGAACGATGTCGAGGAGGCGGCAGCTTCGTCCGAGCGGTGCTCGTCGACGTCGGGGCGTCGGCGTCCTGCAAGGCGGAGGTGTGCGGGGCACCTCGATGACAATAGTTCTGGACCGCAAAGATTGTAGAGACGGGAGCCCAGCAAGGGCGTCGAGTCGCTCGAGTCTTTGGGGTCATGAGGTGGCGGGAAACCCACCGGCGGATTCTCCTCGGCGCGTTGGTCGTCCTCGACTTTCTCCGGCAGGGCAAAAGCGGTCGACGGTGCGGACGAGGGAGTCCTTCGAGTCAAATGTTCTTAGGCAAGGAGCGGACGGCTCCGGTCGTCGGCGGCTCGGCGTCAAGTGGTTCCCACGGCTGGGCAACACAACTTCGACGGGCCTCCAGCGGTTGCACAGACCTGCGAACCCTGGTCGACGGCAATGGACTTCGACAGCGTCGATGTCCGGGTGCTTTACTTCGGTCTCCTCGGCAGTCCCCTTCTCCGGTCGGCAGCCTTTCGATGGTCTGGCGTCCAGGGAGCTTCGGCGAAGATTCAGCGGTGCTCGATGGTCCCTCGGAGCACGGGAAGAGGGCGCCTAGCCAGGTCCTCTCTCGGGTCAGTCCTCGACGATTTCGACAACCTTCAGTTCCGTCGAAGCAAATGCCACAGCAAGTCTTCTTCTTCCAGCTGGACGTCGAGGATCAGCAAATCCAGTTACTCTTGAGTGGAGACTCAGCTTCTGAATGCTTCTGAACAATTTCCAGTGGTGAGAGGTCCCCAGATATACTATTCTGTCTCTCATCCACACTGCTGGCACACACACAGCAGCCAATCACACAGAAGGGCATTCATGCAGTCAGTCAGCCAATCAGGCACACCGTGCATTCAGGCCACACTCCTCCCTTTCAGACACTCACAACAAGGAATGTGGATTGGGACAAGTACCCAGCCATTCAACACTACACACTGCATTCAGGCCAGTTTCGGGCAGGGCTGTCTCAGCTTTGTCTCTCATGCCAGAAACCAGACAACCACAACAAGGAGTGTATATTGGTCACACACTCCATTCACCCAGGTCCCACCCACAGGAGGTACCCATAACATACAGTCACTGGGAAGGCTCCAGTCAGTCTAGCTGGGCCTTCACAACAACACCATATATGGAACTTCCACCCAACAGCCAGCCAGGGGGAAGGGACAGAGCCAGGGCTTCCCAGGACTTTGGGAAAAACAAGACAACAGGCAATAGAAAGCAAGAGGCCACAGGGGCCATCTTGTTTCTATCAGGAATCAACTGATCCCAATGGCAGGGCCTGGGTATCCCAAAATGGAGGACACCCAGAGCACCTGTCAAGTTTAGCATGGAGCTGCCACCAGCCCATACCCTGCTCTGTGGGCCACCCACAGGTGCCCAAAAACATACACTAGGGGCACAGGGTTGTACCCCTACCCATGGGTGCCCTAAGGGTATCCCATGGGTCTGTTCACCAAACCAAAAGAGAGCTGCACTGCCAGGAGTCCCTCATGGACTCCTGGGCAGAAAACATGACAGAACACACGGTAAAAACAGAAAAAGGACAAGGATTCAGAGGCCCTGTCCCTCAGATGCATTTCCGGCATCACAGCAACCCCTGAGGCAGGTGTGGGTGGGCAGCTGTGACCTGGCGCTGGGCTGTGGAGTGATGGAACACCAGTCGGGAGTCCTCTGCAAGGGTGGACATAGCAACTGGACCCCTGCAGATGGCAGATGTGCAGGCACCAAATGGCAGGGCACGGTGGCAGCAGGCAGCAGCAGCATATGGCTCGTGGGAGGCTGCTCGGGGCTCTGGGGGGCAGTAAATCAGCCTTCTGGGCAGGAGCGTGGTCTTCCTTTTTTTGTTGCGTGGCAAGCTTGATACGGAGTGATTTGGCACGTGATAAACAGCACGTTTGCATGAATTCCGAGGAAAGGCCCTTAGCGCGTAAGCACATAGGTGACATAACGTGCGCGCAGGTATTTCCCTTGGCAAAGGTTAAAGGTCCCACGTAGGTTTCCATTGCTCTGTATGTGCTTTTCGTGGAGAGCGGTGCGTGTGTTTTCCAGACGTTGGGGTTCACACGCGATTACTTCACAGCGGCTACAGTGCGTACTTCTTCTTTTGGCGGGGGTGTTGCCTACGCGTTCTTCTACACACAAGGCAAACGGTGAGTGGCGCATGCTTTTTTTCCCACTGCGGGTGTCCCTGTTTGTCACATACCCCTTTTTTTCAGTCATACTAGCCCGCATGTTGATCACGTACACATTTTTTGTGTTCCTGGCTGCCACAGCGTACTGCGTGTTTTTTACACGCACGTGGCCTACAGGGGTCACGTATCTCTTTTTCATGCTTTTTTGGGATGTCTGAGCCTTTTGTGACCCATCATTTTTCCATAGGGGTCACAGGCAGCCTTGCAGGAGCACAGGGGTGCTGTTTGCATCACATACCATGCCCCATCACCCAAGTTGCCCAGGACAATTGTTCTGTGCACCTCCCATTGGTACCAGTACATCTGTGCCATGGTTGGGAGGCCACAAAAAGGTGAGGGGCGCCTCAGTTGGGCAGCCTCCACTTGCCATTTTCCCTCCCATGCGCAGCACCTGTGCGTGTGGTTGGGATACCACCATGTCCACCGGTACGCCCGCCGTGTTGCAACATTGTCCAGGACACATGCTGCCACAATGATCCTGCACACTACTGGGGGTGCAGAGAGTAGCTGCCCACCAGAGCGATCAAGGGAGCGGAAGCGTGACTTCAGCACTCCAAATATGCGCTCCACTATGGCCCAGGTTGCAATATGGGCTGTGTTGTATCTTACCTGGGGTGGGGTGGTGGCATTCCGTATTGGCGTCATCATATGGGTGCTCAGAGGGTAGGCACTGACCCCTGGGGAGGTTAGGATGGTTGTCATTTGTTGGGTTTGTCTATTTGTCTGTGTGTGACATGCATGCATGTGCACAGGCATTTGTACTGGCCAATGAGCCATGTGTCAGCATGCTTCACAACTTCCAGGTCCTGGCTCAGGGCGGACATTCTGTATATGATACTGTCATGGGTGGACCAAGGATAGTTAGCACCTGTGCATCGCATTCAACCTGCACGTTGATGCGTTTGCTATTGTGGTGGATATTCTCCGTGGCCCTAGGTGGACGTAGGGCCACATGAGTGCAATCTAGGGCACCGAGCACTTTGGGGAAGTGTGCCACCCTGTCAAAGTCCAGGACCATGGCCTGCCTTTCTGAGGGTGTTCAGGGCATGTAAATGTGCCTGCGGACTGAGGAGCGTGCATTCATGATTGCCAACACCTGGTGTAGGCAGCGGGACTGTGTGGGCTGTGAAACCCCCCATTATGGCAGTGGTGCACTGAAATGACCCAGTGGCCAAGTAATGCAGTACATTGAGCACCCTTTCCAAGGGGCTCAGTGGTTGGGAGCACAAGGTGGGTGATGTGAGGTCATCCTCCCACTCCTGGACCAGGTCTAGGATGCTATGAGGTGGTAACCTATACCTGCCGTAGACCTGGTCATCAGGCATCCCAAAAAGGCTGCTCCTGGGCAAAAAAATGTGGGGCCTGGCTATTCTCCTCCTCCTGCGGTGTCCCACGATCAGTGCTGCAAGAAATGGGACATTCATCGTAGCTGTATATACGTGTTTGTTGTTTGCACTCACTTTTATAGAGCGCGGGGATGCAACCGCCTGCCTTCGTGTGGCAGATGTATTTGTGCCTGTGCGTGTCTTTTGGCGTGCGCGGATTTCCCCTATTCGATTCCATGAATACGTGTTGTTTGCACGCATGTGGGCGTTCCGTGTATTTCCCAGCAGTACTTCCCCAGTTACGCCCTTATTTTCATACGTTGTTCCCCATTCCGCGTGTTCCGCCCCGTGTTCCAACCCCTTTTTGGTGTGTGCGCTAACGTTGTGCGCTTTCGCTGTGCACATCGTGCACAGCGTTCAGGATGATGCAGTGACGTGTGCGCCACCCACGGACTTGGCGCACATCCGGGAAAAACACACGCAGCGCATTCCATGAATCGACAAACGGCTGCTGCGCGGCTTTAGCACGGGTGCGCTGTGATTTTCATGCTTGCGCTCCCCTTTTCAGCGCACATTAATTCCATGAATTACCCTGATATACTATTACTAAAATGACTTAAGAAAAACTTTGAAAAATCCATCTCACTATAATCTAACCATGTGTTATGTTATTAATCTTATATAGTGCCACCATCCCATTGATGTAAGCACCTAAGTGTGTCTGGATAGTGTTGTGCGTATACCATGGCTTTATCGCAGTCAATTACTCTGTGGTCATTTACTTCGGCAGAATCATTTTGTGTGACAGCAAACATGTTTTTAAGGGTTGTGGCATAGGGTGGGATAAGGTGTGGCGATGGTGGCAGGGTGTGTTAGGAGTATGAAGGGGCCGTCCTCATGAATCCCCCAAAAATCGAAGTAATTCGGCCAAAGAAAATGACCACAGAGTAGTTTACTTCGATGACACCACACAGAACCTTATTGTTTAAAACTGTTGTGTGGGGCGCGGAGGCGAGTGGACAGGGGGAACAGGTTAGAAACAGACCAACAACTGGAAAGGTACACAGGGAATTGGTGGAGGGTGTACAGAGCCCCCCCCTTGCTAGACAATCCTAGCTACGCCTCTGAGGGTGTATTATTGTGGTAGCAGAGTGTGAACATGTATCTGAATTCAGTGAAAAACCTGTGGCTAAATGACTATCTTTAAGTTTATTTTTTTTAAAAACACACATTTAAATTCTGTGGAAAGCACTTTAAGGGGATGCTAGGGTTGCAGTGCAAATCAGTAAAACCGTATGAATTCTCTGGTTATGGTTCCTAAAGCACACACTGTTTGGTCATCACCATTGCAAAACAGCTGTGCCTCGGGCACCAATGTCTCTTTTTCGACTTCCGGGGTAATGTGAAATAACTTTTCAGTAATTTGTGGGAGACTGGGAGGCAATTGATGTCTGGTTCAGCTGAGACTTTTCCTATTGTAATTTTAGCAATTTAACTCTGGTTGATGGCTATATGTAGTTGTACAATGTGGTGAAACAGACGCTGCAGTGAAACATTCGCACATAAACAGCCTTGGTCAGATCAGGCAGGTTACATGCAATACTGAACAGTGATGGCTGGGAGGTGCTGAATGAATCAAAAAACACTGTCTTTCCTCTGGGCAATAGGGAAAGACCATATGCACTTCAGGCTGGACTGCCCTTTTCTCCTTCTCTAAAGGCATGGCAGACTTACAAATAATATAGACTGGAGGGTTACCCTGGGTAAGGCAAGAGGCTGCGATCCACTCAAAACCTTCCAGAAAACATGCTTCTGTTTTTCAACAGTACAGGGCATGTCCATATGCATTTGCAAAAGGTTAAAGTGAAAGTGTGCAAAACTAAACCCTTGTATGGAAAAGTTGCATATTCAATTGAGACCCAGAGAGGTTTCCATTGAGAGGTATACTAGTGGACCAAGCACTGGCAAAGCCAGACGTGTTAGCTTTTGTGTAGGCAAGGGATTCACATTTAGCCTGAGATAATGGGCCTACCTGGCCATAAGACATGCTGAGGGGCAATGTGTGCTAGTACCTAGGCATAATGTGACAGTGTCTGTAAAATGCCAATCCAATATCTATACCAGAGCCAAAACTGTTGGCTTTGCAAATCCCCACTTTTAACAGAAATTCAGTGAAAACATCAAATGCAAGGACAGACATACTCTTATAAATCAAATAGTGTCATGCACCATCAAACTCGCCCCTTCTGGGCCTCCTGGTCCCTGACACGTCGAGCCTTACACTTCATAATACTACCAACATGGCGGCAAGCTCAGAATGCTGCTCGCAAGTCTTCAGGTTCTACGCAGTGTCCTCTATAAAGAAGCCACACCCCTGCGGCCCCTGCGGCCCCGCGCATCTCAACGCTGCTACTAGCTGTGATCGGACGTGTGTTCCGAACCTTCTCTAGTGCTACTTGCTATCCCCTGGCCCCTGGATTCTCTTCTCCCGACTTCTTCCCTCTTTCCTAACTTCCCGGAATCCCTGTGCCGCTTCCGCGTGCCCCCAACTCCTTCTTGAATACTCCTGGAGTTCCCCGTGATCCTGGACATCGAAGCTGAACGTATTCTGGAAGCCGAGGACGGCCGAGAGGGCTTATTTAAGTCCCGAACCATTCGAAAGAAGACTCCACCTAAAGAGGACATCAGGCAACATAGACAGGTGAGAAGGGGGGAAACCTGTGACAGATTGAGACGCCACCTGACCGAAGTCGATACAGACATGGAGGCGGCCATCCAGGATTTTATGCATGGCATGCAAGAACTATCGACCGAAGTACAGAACTTGAAAGCGGAGAACGCCGCGCTGAAACAATTGGTACTTTCACGCGACTCTGCCTCAAAGGACAGTGTGCTATTGGGCGGCATTGGTGACAAATATGATGGCTGTGCAAAAACCCACCGAGGATTCCTGGATTCTTGTTTGGTCCACTTTACCTTTAAACCTTATTATTTTTCCACCCCCAGGGCTAAAGTGGGCTTTATTATTTCTCACCTCTCCGGGAATGCCTTAGCCTGGGCCACACCATTAGTTAAGACCGGAGATTCCCTTTTGGACGATTATGATGGATTCATTCAAGCACTAAAGACTATGTTTGACCGCCCAGAAAAGGTCTTTAGTGCTCAAGAACGTTTACTCGATTTCCAGCAAGGCTCTCAGGACATGCTCACCTACGTAACTCGATTCAAGCAATTGGCTAAAGAAGCGGGTTGGCCTTCTGAAGCTTGCTTCACCCTCTTTCGAAGAGGGCTAAATGAAGATGTTAAGGATGAATTAGCCAGGGTAGCACGTCCTAGCTCTTACCAGGCACTTATGGATCTTGCTCTACAAATTGATTTCCGCATCCAGGAAAGAAAGGCAGAGAAAAGGAAGACCAAGTCAACCATCCAAAAACATCCTCTTGTGAGCCCTTCAAAATCCGAAGATTCTCCTGTTCCTACAAATGAACCCGAACCCATGCAGCTAGGGGCCTTCCGTGGACCCATATCCCCCCAAGAAAGGCTGAGAAGGATCCATACTGGCTTATGCATGTACTGTGCCTTGGACAAGCATTTAGTCAGAGAATGTCCCTTAGCCCCTCCACGGCGTTCCGGAAACGCCAGCTCCCGATCCTAGATGGAGCTCAGTTTCGGGAGAGAGATGCAGGCTCCACATCTATACCATCCTTGAACTCTCCTGGACAAAACTCCCTGGTAGTCTTACAGGCTTTTCTATCGTCATCTAAGAAGGAATCCTACCCCATTCTGGCACTAGTGGAATGTGGGGCCATGGGAATATTCATAGATCATGAATGGGTCCTTAAACATCATATTCCTTACGAATCCCGGAACGTCCAGCAACCTGTAGTAGCAATTGATGGAAGACCTCTTTCTTCTGGACCCATAACCCTTCAGACTTAGGAAATTGAGCTTGCTATAAACCATCACCAAGAAAGGATAAAGTTTGACATCATAAAATCTGCCCATTACCCAATGGTTTTGGGAATGCCCTGGCTACAAAAACGCAACCCATACATCAATTGGACAGCTGGTTCCCTGTTCCTAGGTTCCGAATTTTGCATGCCCCATTGTCTGCTCCAGGATCCTTCACCGACAACATCAGAAGAACATTCAACAACTCAGCAAGATCCTCTTATGGTCTCCAACATCATCCAGGTTCCTAAAACCTACCAGGAATACGCCGATGTGTTCTCTTCTGCTATTGTCCAAGCTCTACCACCCCATAGGCCTGAGGACTGTGCTATTGAAACCGAACCTTCAGCCGGGATTCCCTTTGGAAGGATGTTTTTCCTGTCTGAACCAGAGAAAAAGGCCCTTCGTGAATACCTAGATACTAACCTAAAAAACGGCACCATACGCCCATCCAAGTCTCCGGCTGGAGCTTCATTATTTTTTGTTCCTTAAAAAGACACCAAGGAACTCAGACCTTGTCTTGATTATCGAGGTCTTAATCAGTGCACCCTTAAGGATCGTTACCCATTACCCTTGATCTCGGATATCCTGGAAGCCTTAAGAGGAGCCGTAATATTCACCAAATTGGATCTTAGGGGTGCTTATCACTTGATTCGTATTAGAGAAGGTGACGAATGGAAGACAGCCTTCAGAACACCCTTTGGTCATTGCCAATACTTGGTCATGCCCTTTGGACTCTCTAATGCTCCGGCAATCTTCAAACGCTTCATGGACCGGGTGTTTTCAGATATGCTATTTCTTTTCGTCATCGTCTACTTGGACGATATTTTGATATTCTCTAAGGATCCTCTCAAGCATGAAGAACATGTTAAATCAGTGTTACAACGGCTGCGTAAACACAAGCTTCTAGCAAAACCCGAGGAATGCCTTTTTCATGTTTCCACTGTTCACTATCTAGGATTTGTCCTTAGCCCAGATGGCATAGGCATGGATCAATCCAAGGTTAAAGCCATACTATCCTGGCCAACTCCGACCTCCGTAAAACAGATCCAATCTTTCCTGGGCTTGGCCAATTTCTATCCGATGTTTATACCATCCTTCTCCGAGATTGTTCAACCGATCATCTCCTTGTTGAAGAAAGATACTCCCTATTATTGGACCCCAGCCCAGGAGAAGGCCTTCCAACGCCTGAAAACAGAATTTACACAAGCCCCCATCCTGGTTCAACCCGATATAAATCGACCATTCCTAGTGGAAACAGATGCCTCTAACTATGCCATCAGAGCAGTTCTGAAACAGGAACAAGATGACGGGCTGGAACATCCTATTGCCTATCTTTCACGGACATTGACCTCCAGTGAAACTCATTACTCAGTCTTAGAAAAGGAACTTCTAGCCATCCGACAAGCCTTCACCGAGTGGGGTCATTTACTTCTAGGAGCTAAACATCCTGTCCAGGTTCGGACGGACCATCGAAATCTCCAAGTGTTACAGGCCCTGGAATGCAGGAACAGCCGTCAGGCCCGTTGGGCGTTCTTCTTTGCTCAATACCAGTTCCAAATCCACCATGTTCCTGGAACACAAAACTTAATTGCTGACGCCTTGTCTCGGAGCCCTGACTATGAACCTCCTGATGACCGAACATTTCCCAAGATGTTTCCCCACACAATAATTGTAGCCCAGGCAACCAGCCTCCTAGATGAAGTCCGCAGTCAGACTCAATCCTTGGAACTCTGGAAAGATATTTCAGACAAGAACCAGTGGAAACTGAAGACCAAAGATGGATACTTGTTCAAAGACAATGCCTTGGTCATCCCAACACAAAAACTACAGCAAAGGATAATAAATCTCTGTCACAATACTCTTTACTCCAGGCATTGTGGTATTACCAATACCCTCCGATTAATACAAAGGCAATTTTGGAGGCCTGGGGTGAAAGCTGATGTACAAAGTTATATCCAGGCATGCTCGGTCTGTAATCAAAACAAACATGACAACAAGAGACCAGCGGGTCTATTGCAGCAACTTCCACTTCCAACAGGGCCTTGGGAATTCATAGCAACAGACTTCATTGTGGAATTACCACCTTCCAGGGGATACACAACCATCATGGTCACCATTGATTTGTTCACCCATGTGGCCCATTTTACGCCTCTGTTTAAACTGACATCCTCGTCAGAACTTGCTGGAATTTTCCTGGAACACATATTCCGACTGCATGGACTTCCTTCAAAGATCATATCAGACAGAGGGCCCCAATACATTTCTCAGTTCTGGAAACATCTTTGCCAAATACTAGGAATCCAACGTGCTCTTTCCTCAGGATATCATCCCCAAACCAACGGAGCCACAGAGCGTGTAAACCAAACCTTGGAACAATACCTCCGTTGATTCGCTACCAAGGTCCAGGACGATTGGTCCCTCTTAATACCAGTGGCAGAATTTGCCTATAATAATTCGGACCACTCTGCTATTAAGACCAGTCCTTTTTTCTGTAGCCAAGGATTCCACCCTTCGGTTCTACCCTCCATCCTTCCTCATCCTACACCAGTTCCAACAGTCGATTCCTGGATTGAAATGCTCATTAATGTTCAAAGAGAAGCCAAAGAACAATTAGAAAAGGCCAGGACCCAGACCAAACTGTATGCAGACTCCAAACGAAGACCAAGCCCCTCCTGCACAATAGGCGATAAGGTTTGGCTGTCCTCGAAACTGCTACCACGGCATTTGCAACCAAATAAATTGGCTTCTCTATATTATGGGCCATTCCTTATAAAGGAAATCATCAACCCAGTGGCCTACCGACTCAAGCTTCCAGACTCCTGGAAGAAAATCCACCCAGTCTTTCACACGTCCTTAATAAAGCCATATGTTCAGACCTCTCAAACTAACCTTCGGCCCAAACCAGTACTCAATGACCAACTGGAGTATGAGGTCTCCAGGATTTGCGATTCTAGATATAGACGTGGCAAACTCCAGTACCTGCTGGAGTGGAAAGGATATCCCCCCAGTGAACGCACTTGGGAACCTATTTCAAATCTAAATACCCCCAGGCTACTCAGAAGGTTCCATCTCATACACCCGGGCAAACCCGGTGGAACGAGTTTCCGGAGGAGGCATGCTGTCATGAACCATCAAACTCGCTCCTTCTGGGCCTCCTGGTCCCTGACACGTCGAGCCTTACACTCCATAATACTACCAACATGGCGGCAAGCTCAGAACGCTGCTCGCCAGTCTTCACGTTCTACGCAGTGGCCTCTATAAAGAAGCCACACCCCGCGGCCCTGCGCGTCTCAACGCTGCTACTAGCTGTGATCCGACGTGTGCTCCGAACCTTCTCTGGTGCTACTTGCTATCCACTGGCCCCTGGATTCCCTTCTCCCGACTTCTTCCCTCTTTCCTAACTTCCCGGAATCCCTGTGCTGCTTCTGCGTGCCCCCAACTCCTTCTTGAATACTCCTGGAGTTTCCCGTGATCCTGGACATCGAAGCTGAACGTAATCTGGAAGCCGAGGACGGCCGAGCAGGCTTATTTAAGTCCCGAACCATTCAAAAGAAGACTCCACCTAAAGAGGACATCAGGCAACATAGACAGGTGAGAAGGGGGAAACCTGTGACAAATAGCTGCAAATAAGCCATTCACTTTCAGAAGGCTGCTCAGAGAGCACAGAGCTAGACTCAGGTCCCAGGGGGATGTGTTTTGGGCAGGGAGGGAGCAGTAATGGGTGGGAATGGCCACCCAGACTAGCATGGCCATGGGTGGTCAATGGGTGGGTAGAAACCAACACACCAAACACAGGCAGTGTATCCCTCCTCACACATCTCTTTGCCTAAATTTGCTTCTCTTGACAATAGTTTTGGCCTCCAACTAATAGCCAAAACTAAAAATGAGGAGACTTCGATACACTCGGTTAACTAGTGATGTGGGATACATTGACACACTCATCAGAATTCCCACCCATAACCAAGCTGCACTTCAGCAGTTAACAGCAAAATGGGTGCGCTGGCTCCTTTGAGCACCACTGCCTCACATCAAAACTGCGTTTTGCAGCTACAAAAGGATGGCTGCACTGTTTTGCCAAGCACCATTGGACAAGTTGGAACAAGGAGCACCCCGAGAAAGGCGACCAGGGTATGTTCTTGTGTGTACTAAGGAAGTGAAGTGAGAACCTTCGCTGCTTTGCTGCTAGCCCAGTTTCTCATTGAAAAGGGGAAATATTTTACATTTAAAATGATGCCACTCTGAGGCTCTTCATCTGTTCTACATTACTCTGCCTTTATCAGTGAGGCCCTGCCATGCCCATCCATATTCAAATTGTTTGTTTGTTTGTTTATTTATTTGTTAATGCGCACCAAACCCTCAGGTAGCTGGGCGCAGCAGGTACAAGAATATTTGGAGCTGAGTTACAAAATAATAGGGAAGTACATAAAACAATTACAAAGCATACAGTAGGGGTGCAAAATGCAAGTACGGGTAAGGTACAGGTACAGGTGCAGAATGCAAGGACAGGTACAGTGCAAGAATAGTGTCAGTAGCATAAATATCAGGAATCACTCAGGAATTTTAGATATCCTTAGATCATAACCAATTCAGCAAGTTGCATCTAAATCTAGCATATGGCAGTTCCACTCTAAGGGTCGTGGGGAGAGCATTCCAGTAGAGAGCCGCTTTGACTGGGAAACTGCCTCCTCCAGCTTTGGCTAGTCTAAATCTAGGAATTTCAAGGCAGAGATGGTTAGATGATCTAGTATGGTGAGAGGGGATTTTTCTAGTCAGTCATATGCCCTTTGAGCTAGAGCTTAGATTGTGCCCAAGCAGGAAAGAGCTTTATTCCTGAATGGCAGGCTGTGCCAGACCAAGTCTGTGAAATCAACAGAAGCTTTACTTTCAGCTGCACAGAAAAACGCTTGACTTTTGGGCTACAAAATGTCAAAAATCACTGCTTCAAAAGAAACCCTAGCTCTAAGGGCATGTGTCAATTTCAGTGGACCTGTGTCGTAAACAGATTGCTGTATAAGTGAAACTGACTAGGGAAAAACAATGTTGAGAAGTCAGAAGGAAGGGAAAACCCTTTGAAATGATCAGTCCAGCAGACCTCACCATAGGTTAAAATGCGCTTTTGCAAATAAGGAAAAATGACTGTTTGAAAAGTGTAATGTTGAAAGAAGGTCATGTCTTGGCCTAGCAATGTAAAGGGGATTTTGCTGGGAAACATATATGGGATGTTTTATTTCAATACATTGCTTCTGATTCAGAACAAAATTAAATAAAATAAAGAATTAAATGCATTTGGCTGGACTGTGGAAGCTCCAAAACAGATTTTTCTGCTGTCTAAACTGAGGCCTTGCCCCAAAAGGAGCCACCATACATTTCTGGGACACATGCATGTTAATTGCTACCTTTGAAAACTGTGAATGGACCAAAAGAAAGAAATATCACATGCTCGTCAGACATTTGTCTGTGCTTCAGCTTGAGACAATAGATTTGGAACACCTATGTGACAATAAACATTCAATCAAACTGGGAAAACCCCATGGCCACCCTGGGCTGAACTGACAGTTGGATGTAGCCTGGAAAGACATGACCATATTTGGAGGACAAAGGCAGCCCCATATGTCTCAAAATACTATTTGATTAATAAACTTTTAAGACGGTTAATTCTGTAACCGGACAGTGCAGAAATGTAAAAGTTGTACAGTTTAAGTGTAATTTGTGTGGATTTTAAACAAGACGTGTTAGCCTTCACTGGCATATTGTGGACAGAAATGCCAGAGAATTGGATATTCTGAGGAAAGTGTATATGATGCCACTTTGAAATTAAATATTCACATGCATTATGACTATATATCCACATGTACAAAGTTATAGAATTTTAGGTAAAGTAATTTCATTGAAAAACTGAGAATCACTATTAGACAGACAAAACAAAGTCCTACCAAGATGAGAATTGGACTGCAATGCTCTGCATGAAATATGTAATATGCCTATGTAATTTGTTAAAGGGCCACAACTGTACAAATGTGTAATTTATGTTAAAAACAGATTTTTAGCAAAAGTAACTGTGGGATGATCCTATGCATTGCAAAGCACATATCATAAATCTGACATCATGCCCCTGAAACCCAACCGGCTGACAGCAAGGCGGTAACAATTACCCCTGACCAATCCAGTTGTTCGGGTTAGGCCCAGCCGAAACCTGCCCCATCGTATAATACTATGATGTTACCATGCCTTATAAATAAGATAGACTGACAGAACTCTAGACACTTTCCAGCGCCTGCGTATCCTGACATTCCAGATCAACCGTTGCAAGATTCCAGACTCTACTTCAAGGCCAAAGCATAGCTGATCCTATCCCAGCAAGGCCAAAGCATAGCTGAGCCTATCCCAGCAAGGCCATTGATCCAGAAATTCCACTAAAATCCCAATAACAAAGGGGAAACGCTGTGGTACCCTTTTGAGGAGCAGCCTGTGATCAGACCAGCTTTTTGCCCACTGCCTGCATGCCCGCTGTACCCTTGCCATCATGCAGTGACCAGACTTGCCCAGCTGTTTGCTGTAAGGGGCGCCCGCTATCCTGCGACCAGAGCTTTTGAGTCCAGAACCGGTTGACTGTCCAAATTCCCAAACACAAGTGCTGATTGGGAGTATTTCCCCATCCCATAGCAACATATAGTCTACCCATCATGATACCTTGTCTTGGCCCTACTTTCTAAGTAATCCTATTCATACCTTGATTACTTGTTTAAGACTGTTAGACTTCTCTGTGCATCTTGTCATTGATCTCCAAGCATTAGCGCCACTTTTCTATTAATTTCTGTCTTGCATAGATCATAAGTCCTTAGTCATATTCGGAATAATCAAATTAATTCCCACATAAAATTGAAAGCGGGGTGAAAAGGTTGACATCGCAAATCAATCTTGGAACGTACCGTGTCTTTCTTTAACCATATAGTCTAGATAATTTAGTTTAAGGAAAACTTGCCTTTCCTTTTTAAAACTGATTTTCTCTTTTTAACTGCTCTATTTTCCTAAAATCGAACCTCATTCCACCTTAAAAATCTAATTTCATTCTTCAGCTATAGTCACTCTTTCACTTCTATATTGTCCCTGAGATGTACATCTATCACACAGCCTAAAAACCGCATTCCGATTCTGTGTTTTTCACCCATTTTAAAAAAAAGGTTTTTGACATTTAAAGCTGAAATAGAGAAAAATGATTTTTTTCCATCCATGTGTGATTTGACTGCACTGTGTTCACAATTTCAACCTGCTTTGTGAACCGTTTGCCTTTTGAAATACCTTACCTTATAGTTGCTAGTGATATAACATCCCTGATACTGTGATAAAACATATGTACATCATTATTTAACCACACATATAATTAATTATTTGTTAAAATCTGAGTGTCATTTTAGGCCATTGAAAAGGGTTATTTTGTGAGGTAAGGTCGGATTTTGATTCGGTTTGCTGCCTCATATCCCTGACTACCTGCTGCTTCTTTCTATCCACTCAGAATTTGAGTAATTGTGGGTTGAGGGAACGTTGCAGGGGGAGACCGTATCTTGGGTGCAATCTATCCTAATTTATAAAGTGCTCCTATTCATTTGTGCTTTGGATATGTTCTTGTAGAAGTTTACCCAAGCAAATTTCAGTGGTTTTCATTGTAATTATCACCCCATTGGTGATTGCTGCCCATATAAAAATGGTGTGATTTCCTTTGAGATTAAAAATAAATAAATATTGTATTCCCACCAACCGGCCTGGTTCATGGTCCATTGTGACCCGGGGTGTTTGTAAAAGGGGGTGTGAGATGGGTTGGGTATCAGCTCAATTCGAATTTGTTGAAAATAAAGAGAAAAAATAAAGAGAAAGTATTCTAATTGAGCGCTACATTCTAGGCTAGGAGCAAGAGTCCTGATCCAGCGTGTGACACCCGTTTAGAATCCTTCACAGTGAAACTCGCATACCTTCATTCCGCTGTCCACCTACAGATGCAAATGGTAGGTTTTCATCATCTAAAGACTACAAAATGCAACCTGTGATATTTCTTTTTTAGTTACTCAAGTCTGTCCAGAAAAAGGACCCATTGTACGCACCTTTCACCATCAAGACTTGGCGGGTCAGATGGGCGTGAATGTAGCTGTTGCTTTTAATGTACCTTCAAAGGGCATTTAAACATTTTCATAGACATCATGGCCATTTCAAGAGTATGAACTTGAGGCAAATTACAGGACAGCTCACTTTGCAGGTAATTTCTGAAAACGCACTTCTGCTGGGCTGGGTGCCATCGAGGCTCGAAAACTCAAGTCTCACGTGCTCGTACAGCAAGAACGTCATTTTTTAAACCCCACTGCACTCTCCTCTATCAAGGGGCTGAATTCAATTACACTGCCTGTGGCTTTTCAGGCCTTAGCATTCTGGCCCAAATCATAATAGGGATGAACGAAGGCCCAGCTTTACAGATCACAGGCAGCCTCGCGAGAGCCTTCCCTGATACCAGGAAAGGGCGGAAGACTGAGCGGCAAAAATAACGCCACAGATCGAGTCATCAACTCTTCTGCGGGATGCTAACAATAGGAAGCTGCGCGTTGCTCGCTTGGCGCCCCCGCGGTCCCTGTCAGCAGGCAAGGTTATCTGGAGAATTCCCCCACTGCCTTATTTAGTCAAGTCTGCGGATGCGAATTACGCGCGACGACTGGTGCTTCTATTTGGAGGCACCGCTGGCTTGTCTGGCCCTATTGTTTACTCATAAAACAAGCCGAAGGCGCGCTACTGAAGCGTCGTTTTAGCTAATGGGGCTTCTTGTTAGACGCTCTCGCGAGAAAAGCCGACACATTTCTCTGTGGTAAGGTGTGCGCGCGTGTGTTCTTTTTTTTATTTATTTTTGTCGCTGGCAGCATGGCGAATCGGCGGCGGCATGCAAATTCTCTGCGCTTGTACATTCATATTTCAGTAATGAAATGCAAGTCTCAAACCGTACCTCTCTCCAAATTGCTTCACACATTTCTCTAGCCCCCCTCCTGCCACCTTCGCGTGCGCGTTCTCCCTCCCTCTCTCTCTCTCTCTCCTCAGAGCAGAAAGATTTACTGAATTATAAACCGTCTGCCTGTAGAGAGGATTTGCCGAGATCAAAAACAATGCATTGGTGGCTGGTGGAAAGGCGTGCTCCGATTCAGACCATAAATACAGCCAAGCCACATTAAATCTGCCCATAAAACACACACAACACGGAAAGATTTATTCTGCTGTTCCGTTCGGCGTGTATGCCTTGACATTACACCAGCTTATCGGATCGACTCATGCATTCCAGTAGCAAGCTGGAATATGATTTTATAGACAACTGTGCCCTAGTGAATATATTCACATGTTGGTGGCCTAAATGCCTCCTTGCAGCAAAGGTTCTATGATCAAAAACGTTAACCTTTGGCCTCCCCCAGGACTGCCTAGTTTATTCTCAATGGACTATTTGAAGGAATGGGGCTCTCTTGGCAATAACACATAGAAACTAATGTTCTTACTTGCGTGGAGATGAGAAACACGTTACAAACAATGCGGCACACTTTTAGAATGATCAATGTGTGGGTAGCAACAGCAAGAACATTTTTCAACAAAGGTGTTCCCAATGACTGGAAAATCAAAGCAAGGGAACCGAAGGCAGCTCGTTCATAAAGGGCAGAAGGGCTCCACCTTGCCAGCCCGGAGTCTGTGCCTGTGTTTTTAATATTGTCTTACACAAAGGGCTTACATAACGCACACCGCTTCCAACTGCAGAGTGCACTCTGCACAAGTCCAAGAGCACAGTCTGTGCGCCCCTGGAACATACATGCCTTGTGTTCTATCCATTCATCAGCTGAGGGGCAGAGAAAGGGAGCCGACTGGGACCTCAATGGGCTTGTGTGACCACCTACAAGCTATTACTGACTCATGTAACACATTAGGATCTCCTGAGGATTCAAGTTCTTCCCCCCACCACCACAATCTTTACAAATCAATCATGGATCATCTTTACAAATTCCGCCCGTGGAAGCCCCGGAAAGTCCCGTTAGCCGCGGTTTGCTCTTCAGTCTATTGTGGATTTGTCTACATTGTTCCAGCGCTCTATTTGAAAGAAGGCACTTCAACATCCACAAGGTGAACGACCACTACTAAAGGACTTTAAAGGACTTTTTAAACCTTATATGGAGTTCACATCCATTTATATTTTTTGTCTTCCTCTGTTTAGGCACTGCACACGTTACTTTGGAGGCGTGCCTATTTAACTTTGATCGCACTCGCGCACCCGTGGAAGCCCCGGAAAGTCCCGCTTAGCAGCTTTGCCGCGCTTGTCGCGGATCGCGGCTGAGTTGTGGTACGACCCGGTCCTGTTTGATTTCCTGGGTATTGTCTGTTGTGATCGGTGTTTACCTACGTTCAATAATGAAACGGGGCATAACGTCCTTGAAATCAGGCATGCCCGTAGTGACGGCTGCCCATTGCACTAATGGTGCAGGTTCTGTGCTAAACTCGCCGCAATGCCCAATAGAAAGAACTCGTTTAAGCTCGACACCACGCATGGGTACACTAAAGGTCAAACCTAGCACAAAGGCTGAAATATTATTGGGAATGGACATTCAGCCTTTCTGTCGTGACCTAAGCCATCTGGACTCTATTGATTTATAAAATGAAAATATGCCAAGTGTGTCACCTTGTCCGGCATCAAATCCAGTCGACTTAAATAGATGCCCTCAAAATGGACCCCCATAGCAAAAAGGGTATAGAGGACGTGAAAACATCAGAGTGCCAGGTAAATCATGCCTCGATGGCTGCTCCAATGGTAATTTTTGCGAAAGAAAATGTATCATTAACGGATAGCATTCTGCTAAAAAATTTGCTAACCGGCCCTAGTGCCATTGTTGACAAAGTGCCTGTTCTAGGTGGTCTGTCCGATGATATTTCTAATTCCAAATTGTCCAAAATAACTATTACTGGTGACATGGCTGTCATTCTGTACATACTCTGAAAATGTATCAAAATCACTGATACTATTCACAAACATCAGTGATGTGAACTCAGTAGAGGAATTGTCTTTTATAGCTCCAACTCCACGGAAAGCCGTGGCTAATCATTTTTCGTCGGTTGAACCGGTAGAAAATACAACTGGTTTAACTGAAATTGCACTTACATCAATGAATACAGCAATACTCTCTCTGGCAAAATTGTTTGAAGCACTCACTATTAAAGCTGATGTACATTCACATCAACTCAATCAGATGTTATCTTGGCAGCAGTCTATCACAAATAAATTAGAGATATATGGCGAATCACACACCTCGCCCATTTTGAAAATTTCGGTAAGCACTCAAACTAGCCTGCTGCCTTAGGAGCCTCCACAGAAATTCCAAAGCATAACTTTCGTACAGAAACCTATTATTGATATGGCTTGTGCTGCAAATGATTCTATTGCTGACATACAAAAAAAACAAATTACACACTTTTTGCAGGCGTAAATACAAACGAATCAGATTTGATCTCTAAAAATGGGCAAAACAAGGGCGAACTACCAAGGTAGCCTAGAAATAATAAAACCATGGCCAAGCGAACATCCCAAATTAAATTGTTTGTTAAAAATCTTACGCTTCCCTCAAAAGCAACTAAAACTGCATCCAAGGCTATTGCAAGAAAATATATATTGCGTTTTCATACGAAGAAGAGTCAGGCCTCAATTGAAAAGAGCACCCCTGTACAATCCTATAGCCCTTTGAATGCCCTGGTAAGTGCTGCCTCAGCAGCCTCTGCTGACAACAGAGAAAAACAGAATAGGGATAAAAATTTCCCTCCCAGTGTTGGTGGATCAGGCCTTAATTGATCGCCGCAGAGAAATAAGACTCGCAGTGGATGAATATATGGCCTCCAAACCTGCCCTTAAGAGCCTCACTTTTCCGGCATGTGATACTAAAACATCCTCTTCAAAAATTCTCGGTAATATCGTAACTACAAACATGAGCATGTCTTACAGTTCTCCATTACAGAATCCCCAAACAGTCCCATCTCAAGTTCAATCTACACAGGCAGTGATAAAGACACAAATCCAAAGTAAGTGTAATGAACAGTTGGATCATCTCACTCCATCTTTGGATATTGAAAACATGATTAAATCCACACTTCAGAGGTTCCTCGATGACCGAAATGCCCTAAATGGAAAGGAGTCTGGGACTAAGGCCACTGAGAATCGAAACCCAACTGATTTACGAAACTCAATGAAACAAAAAAATTCCATCCTCCCAACTAAAGGGCCAGCAGTCCACTCACTCAATCTGATATGCCAGCTTGCTCCGCCTCCTCAGTACAATTTGAAGAGAGCCTCGGTTCTATCCATATTTAGTGAAATTCCTGAACTTGATGACATCGGTACCATTGATATCGAGCAAGTTGAATTCACGGATGCCTCAAAACGATCCTCTGTGATTTTGTGGATTAATTCCCGAGTCGTACTTAACACCATTTGGGCTGTTAAGTCCCAGTTGTATGACCTTGGATTTATACTTTTGTCAGGGCCGGACCCGCATGAGCACACCGCTCTATAATCAGCTACGCATTTGACACAACAGCAAATAATTAAACAGAGGAACACATGTTCACATGATTGCAATTGTAATACAAAAGTGACTCAGCCTTAGCATCTGGTTCCTCAAGAAAATGTCCTGTAATTGATTAGCTGGAACTCCAGAGGATATAAGCACCTGTTAAACAATAAGGCAATTCATTTACTGCCTTTTGATGTAATACTAATACAAGAATTGTGGCTTACTTCTGCTCCATCTTAGAACAATTATGATATCCTCCTGAATCCAGCAGTCAAAGGTTCTGCAGGGCGTCCAGTATTGGGTATGTTAACTTCCATCAAGCAGAGCGCATCCCTAAAATCAGAAGCTTGGTTTTTACCTAATCCGTTTGTGCAAATGTGTAAGCTTACAAGAGATAACTTCCATTGTGCTCCAATTAATGTGTACTGGAATCCTTTGGGCATCACAGATGATGGGTTCCTAGAGTCCATGAATAAGGTATTGGATCTTATAATTATGGATGGTAAATTTGATTCCTTCATTATAGCGGGAGATTTGAACCTACACTGTTTAGGTCCTAAACGGAAAACTGAATCGATACGATTAGCCAAATGGGCAAGCTTTGTGAGTCCAGAAACCTGTTTATGCTAAACGGAGCTTTTGCTACTGACACTCCTGCAAGGGTTACTTGGCATAGAGCCACCAGTAAGGGAATCATAGATTACATCTATGTGAATAAAAACATATGGAATGTTGTAAAGTCCTTTCAAGTTCTCCATACTGAGGCGAGTGATCATACATGCTAAATTTGATCTGGACATCCAAATTCGATACTACTCAAGGACAACTTCATTATACCAAGGGTACTATCACAGTTAATTCGGCAAGGAATAGATTAACTTGGACGGAGGCTTCATTGGAAGCATTTAGGTCATGTTATGATGATCAGCTAAAGTATGAAACTATGGGGACTCAGGGCTCATCAGTAATCTATCATGAATTAATGCAGTTGTTTCAGCCAGCCTCCACTAGACAGAGCCAAAACAAACTCCTCGTCCCCATGTTTTCGACCATGAAGTAAAACACAAAAAATCATTGGTCCGGTCGGAAAGGAGGGCGGCCTATAAACTCCCTGCTGATAAACAAGTTCTTGCCCTGACTCAAATCAAAACTAAATATAGGAACTGGATGAGGGGTATGAAGGCTAAACATTATCAATGCGATGGCAGTAATATGCTAAAATCGTTGGCAAGTAAAAACACTGCAGAATCCTGGAAAATTATAAATCAAGCAACTGCAGGTCACCAAGTAGCGGTTCAGACCAATGATGTGACTGAGGAGACGTGGGTTCAGTATTACACATACCTATATTCTGCTCCAACATATGAATTAAGCCTGTCTGAGCCCTTGCAGCATACCAAATTCCATCTAAGCTTTGATAAAGATGATATCCTATATTTCATCAATAAAGCTAGTCGCTTCAGGGCGCCTGGACCGGACGGGCTGTCAAATATGACAATTAAACAATTCCCGATGATATGGGCTGATATCCTATACTCTATGTTCAAGAACATACTTGCATCACAAAAAATTCCGGCCTCATGGAAACATTCTATTACTATTCCAATCTATAAAAAAGGAGATTGTGCGAGCCCGGCCAATTACAGACCCATTTCCCTGTTAGATGCCCCTGGGAAAATCTATTGCCATCTAATTTTAAGAGACCGGAACAATTGGTCGAAGAATCTTCTTAAGAGAGATCCTTTTCAATCTGGATTTGTTAGTGGGCTGGGCACATTACCTAATATGCTTGCTATTTACATGCTTAAATCCCAGTATGCCACCCGGAAACAATCCTTGTATCTAGCATCGATTGATTTTCGGACTGCTTTTGATTCAATCAATCGCAAATTATTATTTTGAAAATTAGAACTCTTTGGTTGTCCAGCGCCATTGTTAATGTTGATAATTCAGTTGCATTCAGAGACAACTATGCAGGTGAGATTATCCCTGGAGGGACTTTTGTCCTCAGCATTCAGTACACATTTAGGCCTTAAACAAGGTTGTATTATGGCCTATATTTTGTTCAATCTTTTTATTTTGGACATGGGCACATTTTTCCTTCAAGTTGTCTCCGATGCTCCTGAACTGGGCGGTCAGCGAATAGCTTGACTTTTGTATGCTGATGATCTGGTTCTGATATCACGAACCCCAAAGGGACTCCAACATTTTCTAACTGCTTTATCCATCTATGTTGAATCGAATCATTTAATAGTGAATCTGAACAAATCTCAAATATTAATTTGCAAAAAGCAAGGTAAAAATCAAATCAGCAACTGCATTTGGTCTATTAGAAATGAGCCTCTGAAAATAGCATCAGAATATAAATGGTTTTACCAGGCGCCCTTTGCGTGTCCCGCAAGCAGACTCGTAATGGGGCGGTAAGGGGTTGACGGCTCCGGCACCATTACCGGCGCCGTTAACCCCTTACCGCCCACCTCGTAATGAGGCCCTTAGTGTCCATTTTCCGGTTTTCAATATTCTTCAATATTCTTACCGTGGAGAGGGCCCTTCCTCCTTCAGAAATCAGTTTCAGCAATACGATCCTTCCAGGTCCAGCAATGCAGCACTAGCACTAGTCCCAAACTCCAACAAGAAACGGCAAGCAGGATTCCCTTTTTTAGTTCTAGCCACAGAAGTGTGGATCCTCCTACCCAAATCTTTCAGCCTGGAGGAGAAACACCTGACTTTCAGGTAACAGCTCAAGGCTTGGATTTTCATATCCATCCACTTTGAAGGAAAATAAATACAATAGCAACCGATTAAAAACGGTGCACCAGAAACGGGTTAATTTACGACAAGCATTTTTTAAAACTCTTGGCACTACCTTCGGTAGGAAACCAGGCTGACTCATGAAACCACTCCTGCGTGGCACTGATCCGCACCCTTAATCTCAGGGAAATCTGCCACCAAGAGTCAGAAAATGACAACAGCTTCACCCCCACTCTCGCCCCCCTCATCCCTCAACTAACTCCACACTACTAAAATCTTCCATTCTTACACCTCCGACACTTCTATAGATGATCTAGGTGTAGTGTATAGATTCAGACCCTATTCTATCATCAACCATGCTGTTAATACTTGCACTCCACTATCGTCGGCTGCCCATATGGCTAACCTGCCATGTCGGTATCAACCACAAACAGATTTTCATATCAACACACAGGTAACAGGTACTTTCAACCTGCATCCATCAACACCAAAGGTTTCCTCATCTGCCTTCCCGCAATCCGACTAACACACACCAACACACCCCATCCTCCTTTCTCACAGGGCCATGTGCACTGGAGCCAACATTATTTGCACATGGGCACTATATAACATCACTTCACATTAAATGTAAAGCATCATTTAAGGCAGTTATCAAGGTGCTGCAGAGCCTAATCCTACCATGCCTTTATCCCAAAATGGTGGTCAACCATGCAAGTTTAAATGGAGATGGCTTCTGTGTGCAAGTGGATTTATACAAGAGATAGCAGGTGTGTGAGTGAGAGCACCTCTTAGTGCCGCTATTCCCCCACTCAGTTCATATTTGACTGAACTGATCTAATCTCATATTCTGATTCCGGCATTGTATAATGTGTTTTAAGCAGTTGTACTCCCAATTTCCAGTTTTTCTTTCACTTGTATTTTAAACAACAAAATTAATTAAGCAAACATTTTACTACTAGCTGCACTTTAGTCAACCTAAAGACAGGTATGGAAACAAAATCCTCAAAAACACCTGTAATATTTCATCAGAGGGACTGTGGTTATTCGTCCTGCAGTATATGTGATCTTAGAAGAAGAAAGTCAGGCTTAGAGGAAACATGTGTAGTGTGTAAATGTGTGGGAAAGCTTTTCATTTTGTGAAGCATGACCTGTTTATTAGCACAACTAAAAATACTGACCCAAACAGCAATCAGTACCAATGCACTGTATTGAAGCAGCAGGTGTGGCAGGTTTGCCTGTAGTAAGTTGATAAGATTGTGCCTCAGACGTCATTGAAATGTGTGTATTCCTGGGTAAATTACATCATCTCTCTTTGCCTCACTCAACCACTTTTAGGAGGGAAATTATGGGTGGTCTGTTTTGAGTTTGAAATTATTTTAGATGGTAAATTGGTGTAGGAGGTGGTTTAGGATTTGCACTCAATACACCTAATGTCCACTGCCAGTTTGGCAACTTCATCCACAAAGTATGATCCTTTTCTGGAGATTGCTAATTTATACTTTGGCAGTAGCATAGCGTACAGATCAGAGCATGTGCACTATTCTTAGAAATACATGAAATTCAAGCCATTACATTCCAAACGCAGAGTTTTTGTGTAGTTTCACAGTTTGCGGGTCACAAGTTCAAAAGCCTTAGTAAGGCTGCTTCAAAAAACCAGGTATCTATAAAATTTGTTCAGCACATTTTCCTGTTAATGACGAACTCCAATCAACATGCAACGTACAGCTTTTGAAACCAAGCATTTAAAGTTATGGGACCACCTTTAATATTGAATTATTTTAAATAAACCTAAATATTCAAATTAAACACAACCCGTTTCTTGCCCTAAAATGTTGGCATGGGATTGCCGTGGTGGATGATGTTAGATCATGGGATGTTCCTCCATAAAATGAATCTTACAAAATGAGATGTATTCCTTAGAGTTAAGCCAGTGCATGATTTACTAGTTAGCACAGCAAGCGTGATGTGCATTAAATCTCCTGGCACAATATTTGAAATTGCTGGATTTTCTACTGGCATAAGCTCTGTGATTGCCATTTCTCCAAGTGTGGTACCAGCACACTGCAGCCGCTGCTGCTTTTTCGATGTGGCACAAATATGCCTTCAGTGCTTTTTTCGGTACCACAGATTACACATGAATATGATGTACTGCTGCAAAAGGCTCCAGTGTTCTGTTGGTTAACTGGCCTCTGACATTTTGGAATGTTTAATGATTTCCCATTATTGGGCAGCCTTCAAATCCCATCGCCTTTTTTCAATGTACTTGAACATGCACCATTGTGAACCAATAGTGTAAAACATCTATCAGTTGAGATCCTTTCCACTCCCAAACCCTCCAAGAATGGTCGAGTTTGCACCAACTACACAACTTTCAAACTTCAGCAACAGCCACTACCTTGGAGTAGAAAACATCTGACTTATGATGATTTCCCATCTAAAAACCAATGTGGCATATGATGGTGATTTTAATCACTATAAAAGCTACCATTTTATTTTGATGCAGACTGTGCTCCTGCCTTCGCCGACTCAGTGATGCCAACCAGTTCTACTAAGATGGGTGGCTCTTACTAGGGTCTTTATTTATTGATCGGTTTATTGGGTGTTTATAATGCGCCCATACAGCAAGTGGCAGTTCAAGGAGCAACAAGACAAAAAGTGTGGGGGTGGGAGGGTGAAGAATAACCAAAACTATCCTACTAGGCCTTGTGTCATTTGGATCGTGCAAGCGCAGTAACAAGAAGTGCAGGGCAGTGGGGAGGAGGGGGGAAGTGGGGAAGTGCCGGTCAGAGCGGAATGCCCTAATGCTAAAGAGGGAAAGGAAGTGCAGGTCGGAGTGGAGAATGTGCAAGTTGTCGGGGGGAAATTCTCCCGGAGTCGGCTGGGCCGTTCGCGGACCTCCGGGCAGGGAGGCCCCAACTCCTCCCGTATATCCCAAAAAATGAGTATGAGACACACGCAAGAAGCAAGGTGATTCTGCCGTTTATTAAACAAACGGCAGGGATGGGTCAAGGATCGTACGCGTCCGTCCTGACCCTCTCTTTCTAATCGTGGGGCTCGCAGGCCCTTTTTACCTTAGTATGACGCGCTACTTGCGTCACCTGGGAAAGTTAGCAAAAAACCTATCGTCACTCTGGATTGGCTCCTCGAGTGGTAGGGTTAGTATAGCATACGTATAGAGAGCGTTATTAGTGGTCGAGGGTTAGTCAGGTGGTATACTTGGGTTGTCCCTTCAATTTGATACATGAAAATTGTTACATGAAGACCCCTGAGGATTGGCTAATGTTAATGGCGTCAGTGATAAGAGCCCCATGTTCTGATTGGTCCACTCGCGAGCCCCCCAGTCTGGGACCATCGCTGTTCCCAGCTCGCTGTGCACCTGTCATTTGCAACAATGTATCACTATGGGTATGTGCAGACAATGTGAGAATTTATTCATATGCTGGAAGGCAGACTGCTCCCACCACCGCAGATGTCCATTGAGTCGCTTAATTGTATCTGCCTGTGTCTTGAAACGTGGGATCCAGGCGCCTCCCTCCTCCTGGGCCTGGCACCCTGTCAGGTTCGGCTTGCTCACGTGAGGTGAGACCGTGGTTGAGGCAGAATTCTGCACAATTAATATTGCATTTTCCACTGTGTGCCTGGCTTAATTTGCAGGTGTGGCCTTGGCGTCGGCTTGCGGCATTCAAGTTTGCAACATTGTGCCCTTGACTGTCTGCTCTCGCCGGGCTCATTCTGCAGGGTCAGCAACTGTACTTGCTTGCGGCCTACTTGGGCCTGGTGCATAGGTGGAACCGTTTGATACACAGCGCTTTGGGTTATGGTATCATATTGCTTTATCCCCAGTATCAGGTCTTCGTTATATTTCTCATTGTAATGCAGGGGTTTAGGAGAAGCGTGAGAAAGCATTTTAGATGAGTTCATTGTGCGTCTTGCGTTTCTGCATTTTGAAAAGCCTATGTGAAAAATAATAAAGATGCGCGTCGGTGGGTGTGTCCGTCACCTACGTCATAGCACTGAATATGTTCTTCGTGTGGATTGGTGTGGGAGTGTCCAGTGTGCATGTTTGCACGGGTGTGCTGACCGTTGGCTAGGTCGTCATGGCATCTCTAACGATGTGTTGATTTAGTGTTGGATGGTTCAGTCGAGTCCATCCATGCCACAGGTTTAGGCATGGGCAGGGCAGGCGGGTGGGCACGTGGGTGGGCACATCCGTATGTTCCTGTACCAGGGTATTTGGTCGTCTGGTAGATGGGCAAACTCCTCTCGTGGCGGGTGCCTGGGCCGTGATCCTCTAGGCCAGGGGTGTGAGGGGATTGGTGGGAGCTTTTTGTTCCATTCTCCCACTTCAAAGTGCTGGCGGGGAGGTAGAAGGGGGGAAGAGGGCCCCTGGGCTCGGCAAGTGCTAAGGGGAGGCCAGGTGTGACAAGCGCCAGGGGAATGCAGAGTGTGCATGGGAATGAAGGCCCACATGCTAAGTGCGAGGACTGGGCATGGTGGGCTCAATAGGGGTGCAGGCCAGGCCAGTGCAGGGGGAGGGAACCCAGTTGGGCAAGTGTAGGTTGGGGGGAATCAGGGGAGACCAAGGTACGGGGGTAGACCGGACGAGGAGGGCCTGGTGCCCTGTATGTATCGGCGGGAACTAGGCAGCCAGTCAAATGTGGCAGAGGGGACATTATCATGGGAGGGGGAGAGGGAAGGAAGAAGAGAAAAGGAGGATATTGAGAAGCTTCTGGAACTTAAGGAGTTCCGGCTGAGGTCTGAGAGGGGCAGGCTGAGATGAGCAGGGAGGCCATTCCAGAGGGAGGCTCATGTAGAAGAGAGAGTTCTACCCCCCCACTTTCGTCTTGGAGAAGCTTCTGGTCTGCAGATGATAGGGAGGTGTTTAGGGAGAGAGAGTTGGATGAAGCAGGGTCAGAGGACCCAAAAAGCCTTGTGGGTGATGCAGAGGGTCTTGAACTTTATCCTTGCAGCAACCGGGAGCCAGTTGCCAGATTTTAGGGCTGGAGAGATGCAGTCCCTGGGCTTGAGGCCATGGATAGGTCTTGCAGTCCTATTCTGGATTAGGTGAAGGAGACAAAGTTAGGATTTAGGCAGATAGAGGAAGTGGTTGTTGCAGTAGCCCAGCATAGAGAGAACAAGAACTCTGGAGACATTGAATTTCTGGGGGAAGGTGAGGAAAGGGAGAATGCCTCGGAGTAGGTGCAGCTGAAAGTGGACCTTCTTGGCAAGGTCAGTGATGTGAGGAGAGAAGGAGATGTCGGAGTCGAAGATGACACCAAGGTTTTTTGCCTCACAAGAGGGTAAGGGGAGGAGGCCCATGGAGGGAAGCCAGAGAGCAGGAGAGAAGTATCTCAGACTTACTGGCATTAATGCAAGGATTGTTAGCAGCACACCATGCTGAATAGCAGTCAGACAGTCAGGAATGAAAGAGGAAGAAGAGAAGGTAGTGGATGGAAGCTTGACAGAGAGCTGCATCTTGTCTGCACGACACTGGAAGTGAGGAGAGACGGTGGACATCAAATGGGCTACAGGGGAAAGGTAGATGTTGAAGAGCCACATCAATAGGATAGAGCCCTGATGGACACTGCAGGTGGAGAGTGTGACGGGGAAGAGAAAAGAGTCTAGTTGAACCTGAATGGTCAGTCAGAGAGGAGGAGGTCAACCAGTCCAGTGCCGGGTCTTTGATGCCAAGGGTATCACAGAGATGATTTATGAGGGTGGCATGATTTACCATATCAAAGGCAGACGAAAGGTCAAGAAGGATGAGAACAGAAGGAGAGTTGGAATCGGTATCTGAGAGCAAGTCTTCACGGGTGTTCAGGAGTGCAGTGTTTGTGCCTCTGGTGGCTCTGAAATCAGACTGGTGGTCGTGGAGACAACAAACAGATTCAGTATGGTGAATCCGCTGGGAGATGACCAGCTTCTCCAAATGTTTGCCCAGGAAAGGGGTAAAGGAGGTAGCGCAGTAGTTAGTCAGGCAGGAGGGATCAGCAGAAGACTTTTTTAGGAGAGGGTCACAGGAGAGTGCTCGAGGAGTAACGGGAAGGAGCAGTGGCAAAGTAGTGATTGCAGAAATCAGCCAGGGGTCAAGCAAGGGAGGTAATGTTGTCCTTGATAGTTCTGGAGGAGCAGGGGGGCACCTGTTTGGAAGAGACTTTCATAGAGAGGACTTGTCTAGAGACCTCTTCCAGTGATATGGGTGAGAAAGAGGAGAGTATTAGGGAAGGGGAGAGGGTGTCCAAGGGATGCCTGAGAGTGGGTGAGGGAGGAATGAGGGATGTAGAGGAGAGTGAGGACAAGATGTCATGAGTTTTGGTTATGAAGTGAGAGGCCAGTGCAGTGCAGAGGGTCAGGGATTGCAGAGGAGAAGTGAAGACTGCAGTAGGATTGACAAGTTCCTTGCAGATTTTGAACCATTCTGCCATGTTGTTAGTGGCCCCGGAGATGCAGGCTTGGATATGAGCCTTCTTCTTCGAGCGGATGGAGAGTTTGTATTGCTTTTGGAGCGGGCAAGCTCAGAAAAGAGCTGTCAAAGGATGTGCTCAAAGCCTGCCAAATACGCCAATTCTGCCAATTCCGCCCAGCAGCTCTGCACTTGCATTTCAGAGAGGCTAGGCCAGAATCATGCCAGACGTTGTGCTTGGAGGCAGGATTCATACAGATCCTCGGAGGAAGAGCAGGATTGAGTGGGTATGATAGTAACAGGGACCTATTCAGGGAAGATAAAGGCCACTCCGTCCTCAGACCCGTTAGACCAGGGTTTAGATGGGATCTTGTAGCCATCACGAAAGAGTATAAAAGATAGTGACCGAGTTGGCCGGGAACCACATCTTGGTGAGAGCAAGGACGTCAAGGTTGAAGTCTTCAAGAAGATGGCAGATGTCAGAGGAGTGTTGAACGGCAGAGCGAGAGTTGAGGATAGCAAAGTGTAGCTGGTTGCCACCTTTGAATGTCTTCCGAGGAGGGCTACAGGAATGTGGTATGCCCGTCAGTGGTGGCAAAGGGGCCAGAAGGGTGGCAGAATGAGGAGTGGCAGGAGAAGGGAGGACGTTGATGAGAGACGCAAGACACCTATCAAGAAGGAAGAAGTTGGGCTGAGAGCCCTCGGCCATGACACTGTCATTCTAGATATTAATGATACCCCTAGAGGATGGGAAATATGCCAAGAGTAGTTCCCATCAGGTTCCACCATTAATGAGTGAAGAAGAGAAAGGGGGAGCATTGAGACCATAGAAGGAATCCAGAATTCTGGAGAGTGAACAACAAATAGAATGTCAGTGACAGTCTGCCTGGAAGAGGCATTGGCATAGGTGTCAGCGATGGGCAGGCCCAGATTGGCGACCAGGAGATCTTTCTTGAACTTTTTCCTTTCAGGCTTCGAGGGGGATAGGATAGGTGATAGAGTAGCAGTTAGAGAAGATAGGGGAGATGGAAAGCACCATGGAGGGAGAGAGCAGAGAGATGGAAGGGGAGAAAGAGAGGAAGGGAGAAATTGCACAATGAACGACAAACTCACTAGGTGGCCTAGCATCAAGTCAGGCACTGACAAGTCAGGTACACAAGAAAGGAAGTTTAGACCGGTGAAGAGAGCCCTGTGGCAGGCAGAGGGCGAGCTCAGTGAAGAGGCTAAGAGACTAGATCCTTTACCAGCCTTCCATTGACAGCCACAGGAGACTTACTATGCAGAGGCTTATTTCTTCCGTTGTTTCACTCGCAGCACAGCTGTAACCCTAGGGGGCAGCTCGGGCTGGACCCAGTAGAGCCAGTGGAGCACCGAGAGCTGGGAGCATGGTGCTGGATGGAGGGGAGGATGTCTCGATTTCTGAATAGAGGGAGGAACACCTAAACTTCAACACAACAAAAAATGCAAAACAATTGCTCCAATTTAAATTTTGATCTGATTATGCAGTTGGGTTAGGCTACCAAAACGGGGACCGGGCACAGCAAAGACTTCTTGTGATGGGTACAATACTGCACTTGGGCTTGTTAAATACCCACACACAATGTGGACAAGCACAAAGACTATTACAGACTCTTCAGTGCCAGCAATCATGCAAGGATTTATGATGCGGCAATGGGCCAGACTTGATGCTCTGGTGCCTGCTGGTAAAATTAAAGGTTGATGACTAGAAGGTTTTGTATTAATCATACCTCTGGCAAGGTTCTGGACAATATTCCAAATCAATGTCTTTCAGCCTTAGACGCCTTTTCAGAAGGAGAAAACCCATATGAATATGAGGCTTGGATCCATCTTGCAAGGAGCAGTCCAGTCCAAACTGCTAGGTCACTTTCCTTTTGCATGGGACCACAAGCATCCCCAGATAGGTTTCATTCTCGCTGGGCATCATCAGTGAGGTGGTAGGGCAGGGCTCTAGATTTTGAGTTTGTGAACTTACTAGCTAGGGCAGCTAAATAAGTCAGGCCTCACCAATAAAGTTTTAACAGGGAAGGCTGCTTGGTTCTCACCGTAGGATAAGGATGGCTCCTTCCTTTGCCCCCATTCCCCTTGATTGTCATAAATCGGGTCACTTTTCACAGACGGCCACCCAACATTGGCTCCCATAGAGGCAGAAAATCAACCATCCAGTTGTCCTTCAAAAATGGCAACTTGGGCTTTGAAATAGGAACCAAAAAGGCTTAGCAAATCTATTTTGCTAGTGAAACCTGTCTTGGCAAAGAGTCCATGTAAGGCGAAAGAAGGGATCATATGCAAGTTCTTAACATCGAAGAGTAGTCGTACAAGCCTGAGGTGCAGGTAATTTGAAGAAGGCCTTGCTTAAATGAATGTGATTCAGGGATCTTTTCTTCAAGAGTTGGATGTACAGAGGCATGTGATGGAGTTTCCTATGCTACACATACTGTGGAGGAGTAGGATGAGAGTATGGATGCAGCTATTGAGCTGACTAATGGGGTGAGTAGAGAACCCTCCTGTTGAGGGTACATGCAGAGACTGATATGCAAATAGACATTTCTTCTCTGTGAAAGGTACAGAGCTAAAACATTGCTCTTGGCCCTCCCGACTGGGATCCATACCATAGAACAGGTTATTTGGCCATGTTTATTCTCATTCAAAGGGCTCTCCCAATTCTGCAAATTTGGAAAATCTTTGCTTCAATACTAAGGGGAATGGAGACATTGGGGGTCATTACGAGGTTAGAGGTAATCATGGCGCTTTACCTCCAAACTCGTTCCAATTCCGCCCTGGTGAATGGAGCACTTACCGGCCCATTCCAAGGTTGGCTGGACCGGTAATTGCCCATTCACCAGGGCCCTTCCCCATTCCCATTTGAGCCCCCATAGGGCTCAATGGGAATAGGGAAGGCGCAAATTGCGGTACCATTATTAGCTCCAAGGTCCCTTTGCGGGTCCCGTCCTTAACGCCTGGTAAAACCAGGTGTTAAGGGAGGACCCGCAAAGGGACCTCGTAGTAGGGTGGTAAGGGATTACCGGCACTGGTGCCCTTACCGGTGCCGGTAATCCCTTACTGCCCACCTTGTAATGGGGCCCATTGACTGATTACTCAATGTGCTTAAAGAGGCACAGCTTTACCTCACTAATCACGGCCAGCAAGAAAGTAAAATATATGGGGTTGGGGTTGGGCTGCTGTTGGAACCCTTGTCAAGAGGTAAATTGCCTAACATTTCAGTGCAGGATTGTCCTTGTGAGTGGGGCCAGACTGATATTCTCCTCTGTTAAGGCACAGTGAGCAAAAACGTGGTTGTAGACTATCCTCAGTGCCAAACATCCAATAGAACAGGTTATTTGGCCATGGTTGTTCTCAGTCAAGTTTGTCCCACATTCATGCAAAAATATTTGAAGTGAGTCATATGGGAGGTTACACCAACCCTACTCATCCATTGAGCAGTCAGGTGGGATCATAGCATGGGCACTGGAAAGGTTAAACCAAGTTGATCATTTATTAATGTGTGTGTGGAGCACTTCCTGGCAAGACATTATCACCTCATTCACATCATGTCTTCCACTACAACGCATCTCTGTCTGGAATTGCGTTAATATGTAAGTGGTTCTCTCTGTCGTTAAAGTCTGGTGTTTATATTGTGAATTTCTTCCTTTGTGCTTTTTTGCTGTTTATTGTGACAGCTGGAAACCTAGCAGGTGCAGCCCAGGCCTAACATGCCCATGAGAGTGTCAGATTCTTGCTAAACAGAGCAACCTTCAAACTATGTCATTTTCAACCTAGCAATGTTCTGATGGAGCCTGGTCATCCGATCCCGACCAGTAGACAATTTAGGTTCATAAAGGTGGATAACCAAGACAGGCACTGTGCAGTCAACACATTGACAACAATATTAGAGGAGTGGTCTTGGATATATACAAAACTCAGAAAGGCACAGGCCCAACTTCCTCAAGCAGAGATGGTGAAGGTCAACATTAGTAAGGGAATTCAAACAGTTGGGTGGAGCTGGAGGCTAGATTGAAACATCAGTTTTGCAGCCACCCGTTCAGAGCTCCTATGCAGTTTGCCACAACTTGCCCTTTTTATGCTCAATTTTCTAAAACGTTATGCATTTGCCTTCCATATGTAGGCTTTTGCCATACAAAAGCTTTTAAAAAAACAAACAAAACACCCTCACATTTTGTCACAAAACCTGTTTTTTATTTGGTGCAAAATGCACTTACTATATGAAACTGGTGATTATTAGTGAACTAGTTCTAAGATAACTAAATACCTGGGTGGAACAAGGACCTGCAAACCTTTCAAACCTTTATGCAGATTCGTTCAGAAAACTTTGCTGTGCCCCAGGTATAGAAATGTTGGAGCAGGAAACCCCAGAAAAACCTTAACACACAGAACTCTCACTATATTCTGTAATTCAGAGGATGAACATCAGACACCATACAGACAAAAGTGTACTGCCTGATGCCAAGACAGGAATTTAACTCTGTACGCTTGGTGTGATAGAATGATGGTACCCTCACCTTGATGAAAGACACTGATACAATACACTGTGTACCACAAAACAACACTAAACAGTTTTAAAACCATTTTACAACAACCTGTCAATCATCCACAAGGTGAGATCTACCCAAATCCTATGTTAAAAGAAGTCTTGGTTCATTAAGAAAAAAAGAGAAAAAGAAGGAACTGAATGTAACTAAGCAGTGTATTTCTTTAAGACTGCCCCGAAGGAGGCAGTACTATTTAGATATCCACCGAAACTGGGTGAGACACACGTAGAGATAGTCAGGGAAAGTGCCTGCCACAAAGCTATGTTACACCAGATGACATGAGCGGTTAATATAGTGCTCTACTCTCTGGTAGGTCTTCCTAGCTATCAAAGTTTTCTAGCTATTTTTTTAATGAGGTTTAGACACCCAGCATAGTGGCTAATAAAGTGAATTTATTGCCAGAGATACTAGACTGGGTGATCTATCCCCTTTTTGAAAGTAGTTTTCCTCAACATTGATTTTTGAATGAGATGCTCTGATTGTTGTTTTCGGACAGTGGCATTCTGAAGTTGATAAAATGAGGTTTCTTGACAACGGGGCATAAGAAAGCAACTCTTGCTCTTTTTGTATCCACTGCCGTTGGGCCTTGATGATTGGCTGCCTTTGTTCTCAACTTCCAAGCAGTGGCACCAGGAGGCGGGAGCCGGCCTGTTGGCCAAAGGCCCACTTCTAGGGCCCCTGTCTGTTCCCTGACCGCATACCGGGACGCTACACGATGGAACTACCACAGCATGTCCCTCCGTGGGGCTGACAACTCACTCACGTATGATTCTGTACTACCAAGATTCTCTTACTTCCCTTTCTATTGGTAAGCTCCCTCCCTCTGCCTACCCTTTTGATTTCACTTCATGGCCCTTCACTCTACTTTCTCTCTTTACCAACTGGTCTTCCCTCTATGCTCTCATCTCAGCACTCACCTATAATGCTGCCTCATTTCATTCACCTTTTGGTGCCTTAGCTATTGCCTTTGGAAGTCAAATTCTGGTGTGTTTGGGAAAGTCAATTCTGGATGTGTCTGGGAAAGTGAAATTTGGGTGTGTTTTTTGGAAAGTCATATTTGGGTGTGTTTGGGAAAGTCAATTTTGGGTGTGTCTGGCAAAGTCAAGTTTGGGTGTGTCTGGCAAAGTCAAATCTGGGTGTGTTTGGGAAAGTCAAATCTGGGTGTGTTTGGGAAAGTCAAATCTGGGTGTGTTTGGGAAAGTCAAATCTGGGTGTCTTTGGGAAAGTCAAATCTGGGTGTGTTTCGGAAAGTAAATTCTGGATGTGTCTTGCAAAGTCAAATTTGGGTGTAATTGGGAAAGTCAAATTTGGGTGTATTCTACCCTCTTACCCCCCGTGATTGTACCGCTGCTGTACACCCACCCCACCCATGCACCCCGTGAGTGTGCTTCTGTCCCTCATCTACCCCCTGACTCCTTGTGATTGTCTTGGTTGCCCCCTACTTCCTCTGGCCTTTCCCTCCTTCCTGTTAATTTCAGGCACTACCTCAATTGCCGTCAGACATAGTAATCGTAGCCGCCTGTCTTTCGCAGCCACCTTCCCCTCGCCCTCTCCCTCCCCTCTCTGTCTGTCTTTGCAGCCACCTTCCCCTCCCCTCCTCCACCGCCCTTTTTTATTTCCATTAGCACGTACTCCTATCATTTTTCCCATGACCTCTGATAGCAGCTTGTCTGTCACCCCTTTCGCTTCTTGACTTCTCCTCCCTCTCCCCCAGCACTATACTGAATCGTTGTCTGACCTATTATTATAGTCGCGTGTGTTGTTCCTCTCCTCCTCCCTCTCTCCACACCCCCTTTCCACCCTTCTCTTGTTATTCATACACTACATCAATTGTCATCAGGCATAGTAATGATACTGCTGGTTTTGTCACATTCCTTCATCCCCCTCTTCTCCTTAATTGTTCCTTGTACTTGCACTATCTGAAATGTCGCCAGGCTGATTATGATAGTTATTTTTCACATTCTAAATTGTTTCAAGGACTTGTAAGAATGTAATTGTATTCTCCCATGTTCCCTCCCTCTTTGAAATGCTTTGAAACACATTGGGCCTCATTCCGAGTGGGGCGGTAAGGGATAACGGCACCAGTAAGGAGACCGGTGCCGGTAATCCCTTACTGCCCTATTACGAGTTCCCTTAGCGGGTCCCTCCTTTAACGCCTGGTCTGAGCAGGCGTTATGGACGGGACCTGTTAAGGGAAATCAGAGCCAATAACGGTACTGCAAATTGTGGTGCCGTTATTAGCTACTTCCCCCTTCCCATTGAGCCCTATGGGGACTCAAATGGGAATGGGAATGTTTTTTTCAATGGGTCCTTACCGATCCCGCAAAGGTCGGACTAGACCTGTAAGTCCCCATTGATTGAGATGGATGCCGGTACCGTTATTGGAGGCAGTCATGGCGCAAATTGCACCATGGCTACCTCCAATCTCGGAATGAGGCCCATTGTGTATAGGCACTATACAAATAAACAATCAATTCAATTCACTCTTAGATAGGCAGCTCACCAGTGCAGACTAAAGAAACATCTAGCCAAGGAAGGGACAGTTAGAGATTCTCCTTATCCCCTCTTTGTCCTACAAAAACCAACTGTACAAGTACCCCGGAGTCTTGAATGTCTGTGCAGTGTCTGATGTTTATCCTCTGAATTACAGAATATATTGAGGTTGCTGTGTATGAAGGTTTTTCTGGGTTTGCCTGCCCAATCTGTTTGTGTAACAGTTATAACTTGGGCATCATCTATATTGATTTGTTTGAGTATTTGTCCCCCCTTTTGGTTTCTGGGTAAAAATGTTAAGCCCTGCACGAATGCTGCCTTCCCTTAGAGCCAGGATCTCGAACAAGTAGATTGCGAGCAACTGGTAGATTGCCTCAGGCTTCCCAGTAGCTCCTTGTACCAGACACCAACATTAGCCTGGTGTGTTTATTTTGGTGTCTAAAGTCCCTGGGCCTCTTACCCTGCCCCATCCTTCTTCCTGCAAAGCAAACAGTCAAAAGCTGTGTGCATGGTGAGAGGAGAGGCTACCTCTGGGTTTGAAGGGCTTAGGACATTGTCCCAACAAGTGGTTAACTATCAATAACAAAAAGTAGATGGGAGATGTGTTTTGTGGCCATTGTCACCAAGCGGTGCAAATGATGGCTGATTAGAAAATGAAAGGGTGCATAAATCTGCATGCAATGAACACAGCTGGGGCTGTGATCGTTTCAGTCTGTGTTTCTTTCGATTTATTTCAGTTAGCATTACTTTGCATGCTGGTAATTAAAGGCTTCCAATCAGAATGGGAAAAATAAAGCTACAGCTGTAATTGTTTTTGCTGAATGTGTATGTGGAAAAAAAGACAATCCGTGTGAGTCCCAGCTTGCAAGAACAAATTTACATCCAGCGATACAAGTTGCTGTTTATGATCAAACTGAATTATTGGTTTTATTTGAAGATTCTGGGTTCTTTGTTTTAAGGCAGTAATATCCCATTTGCATTAAAGTTTGAGATGGAATTTGCTGTGATATGGAGGAGCCCACCTCCATTGGTGTCCCATTACAGCAATGTTATTTTACATTTAAGTAAATGTGGAAAACTACTGGATGCACTGCATTCTGGTGCTTGTCCAATTCAATTTATGATACTGAACAGGAATGTGAAATGACATGTACCATCAATACCAGGACTTAAAAAATATGATTTGAGAGCTCTTTTTCAGTCTGTGTTTTATAAAAGTGTTTTATAAAACAAGAGTATTAATGATGTAATTAGGTGAGAAAGGTGAACAGTGGTTTGTATGTTGCTATGTATAGGACTAATACAGCTTAAACCTAGTTACTAAGAAATAAAGCACTGTACAAAGCAGGCTGGTGAATACAGGGAGATAATATTGAGGAGAGCCATGGCATGACCAAACAATTAATAGGGTAGATCACCTTTGGCTATATACAGATACCGGGAGATCTAAAGAGATCTGTCGAGAACCTCGATGAACATGTTCGAATTCTGACAGGGTATATTCAGCCTTTCAATACTGGGGTGAAATGGCACCATTTATAAGCACTGTTTTTGCTAAAGATTGGGGAAAAACACCATACAAAGTACAAGTAATTCTCTAGCACATGGACAATTCGAATATATACCTGGTCACCCATATTATGCGGACTATGCCGGCACTCCTAATGTAAGACACATGTTGATGCCATTCCAAACAATATGTCATAATTATCATTTTTAAACCATTTTTGTGAGGCAGGAGCCCTAAATATGTCTCGGGGAGCTGTATGTGCAAACCATGATGGCTCATTGGTCATGCATCATAATAACTGGCATGATTCCTGTATGGCAAGGCAGAGATACTGTCAGCTTTTCTCTGTGACACTGCCTCCTTCATAAAAGGGCAGACAGGTGGCAGGTTTACACACAGTATGAATAAGTTACCCCTTGCTACAAACATACTTTTTATTTGCTCAACATGTTTGTATAATGTTATGTCATGTTATTTTGCATTTATATAGCGCCTTATATACCATTGGTATGGTCTGAAGGCGCTGGTAGGTTGAACGCCCTTGGGAACCGAAGTTCAGATCAGTAGAGAGAGTAGAGGGAGTCAAAAGGTGCGTGTGAGCACCGGGTATGTGTGCAGCTCATGCGGTATTCGTGTGATAGCTGCTTCTTAGCTGTAGGTGAGGTGGTTGAGAGATCAGGAGTATGTGTTTGTTCTGGCAGGATTTATCCAGACCGGATGTGGCTGCGTTAGGCCTGAGGAGAACGCCTGGCTGGTGGGTGTGTAACCAGCAGTGTTTACTTAGAATGATGTGGAGTGAGTGGCGGATGTTGGTATGAGAACAGTTATACCGAATGGTGTCATAGTATCTCTGTGTTCTAGTTGAGTGGTGATGTACAGGAGAGAGCAAGCGTGGTGGTGAGATATAATGGGTTATATGCTCTTTCGAACGTTCTCTGCATTCCAAACCATACTATATACGTACATATATGCAATTCTAAGTGCTTGTTTGCTCCAGGCACTAATCCGCTTTATGCCCTCATACGTACTATGCACTCACCCCCTCTACGCACTCACCCCTACTACGTACTCACCCCCTACTACGTACTCGCCCCCTACTACGTACTCGCCCCCTCTACGCGCTCACCCCCTCTACGCATTCACCCCTTCTACGCACTCACCTCCTCTACGCACTCACCTCCTCTACGCACTCATCCCCTCTACGCACTCACCACCTCTACGCACTCACCACCATTATGCACTCACCCCCTCTCAGCACTCACCCCCTCTACGCACTCACCCCCTCTACGCACTCACCCCCTCTACGCACTCACCCCCTCTACGCACTCGTCCGCTCTATACACTCGTCCTCTCTATACACTCATCCGCTCTATACATTCATCCGTTCTATACATTCATTCATTCATTTATATGATTCATGTTGTCTGATTAGGTTGTTATATGATTTGTGCACGTTTCAAGTCATCGCTAAAAAAACAGATTATTATTTAATCCCTGCGATTTACAATTTTTTTGCATATAACTTGATGACATAGTTTCCACCTATACATTTTTTCAATCTTGAAAATTATTTTGACATAAAAACGTTTTGCAGTAGTCAACAAAGTGGACATTGGCTTTCCTTTCCTTGGCTGAATTCTGTGACTTGGCATGTGAGCAATTTGCATGAATTGGGGGGGATATGCTAAACCGGCAGTGTGTTATATTTTTTGACAAAGCAGAACATGGTGTATGCTGATGTTTTAAAAATCTGTATAACACATTGACTGTAATACTCCTCAGACTGTTTTTGCACATGCAGCCCCAAAAGAAATAAACTACCTTTGTTAAAATCCTGGATGCATACGCACCATCCAACAAAAGGCAAAAGAGTTACCATTTCCAAACAGCGCAGGAAACTGTTTTTTTTTCTTTCAGCGTAAAAAGAAAATGTGCATCTTTAATCTACAGTGCCCAGGTTACAGTTTTAAAAAAGGTTAACGATAAGAGCCATTTTGCAATAATAAACAAATTATAAAAATAATGTTCCCAAAGGAAGATGTCGTTGATTCCAAAATGTAGGTAAACCAAACGCTACATTGCAAATGCTGTTATAGAGGCATCCGCCAAAGTTGCTAATTGATGAAAAACAGATGTACTTTTACAGATGATGCAATTGTGAAGGGGCCGTGACTCCCATGGCTGAGTCTGTTGTAAGAGATTTTAAAAACGGCCTTGTATTTATGTTTGCCATTTCAAGTGTGCAAATAGAGTATCTGCACTATCAGCCAATGTGATCTCTGAGAACCTTCCTTTTTCAGACATGATCGTTCAGAAACCAAAACTTTGCTGATCCCGCCTGACAGCATCCGCGCGCTGCTGCGGTTTCATGCTACACCCCAGATTACTGAGCATTGGTGGATAGCATGCACTGTCAGCCTTCACATTGAATATGATTGCTTTCCTACATTCTGATACGCTTGACCATTTTTCGAGACAGCTATTAATAATAAATAATGAAATAAAGATGGTTTTGAAGTTATTGCTATCTTGGTGAACGCATATGTTGTCCCATGTTTATATAAACAGAACATAACTTGCCCTGTTTGCCATAATTCTTGGACATCACCACCCCAGCAGCTCCCGCCTATTAACTGCTACTAAGGAGCTCTTGCTGCTGTAAAGGTTTGAGAGCCCTGCCTTAGAGTACCCCATAGCATGACACACTGGCTGACTGGGACAAGAAGGCACCCACATGCCAACAGGACATAGTCCTCCTCCTCTCTTCCGTTGGATACACAAACACGTTCAAACAATGCCTGGGGTACTGTGGGGGCCCATGGGGACACGTGAAGGGCCTAGGAGTGTTTTGGAGGGATGCACTGGTGGGAGTGGGGTGGGGCTGTGTTCCACCACAAAATCCGACCCTCAAATATTCAGTCAGCATCTATTTGGTTCTGCGAATATTCATGGGTCACTTTTAGGGGACTTTGCCCAGCTGATTACATTGCCCACAATCAAAAGTTAGGGTTCTCTGTTAGTCAAACTAGAGTCTAGCCCATTAAGTAAAAAGTTATTGGCTCCCAGTGATTCAGTGTATGTTATATGTGCATTTACACAAGAAGCAAAAAAGATGACAGTGCCACCTTGCACGTCTTGCCTCCCAATGTGGTGTCTACTGTAAAACCTTTGCATGCTGCTGTCTCCAGCATTATGCCGAGTTTGGGCCAATCTACTGCCATCTGGCTGGAGGAGTTTTTTTTAATATTCAAGGCTCATAGAAGCTCCAATTCTATACAAGGATTGTGCTGAATGATATGTACCTTGCTGTCACCCACAACATCTGGATTTTGCATGTGTCTGGCTGGCAAACCTTGAACCCAATTTTAAGGGGTGGTTGACCCCTCTTACCCAAATACAACCAAATTCAGGTGAAACACATGCCAGTTTCTGGCCTCACACCCCATGCTGTAGTATGCCAACTTTTGAAAGTGTAGGTGAAGAGAGAATGATAGAACAATATTACCCACCCCCCACTTGCCCATGGCCCATGCTGCCATGCTCTGTGAACAAAGCTAACCTGGCTCGCTTTGGACCAGCCGTTCACATTGGCCTTTATGCATCACTCAATCATTCTAATTGCTCAAAATGGTTTAATTCCCGGGCCTCATAATTTGTTTGCCGGTCCGGTAACAACGGAACTGGTAAGATACCGGTACATTGTTACCGGACCGGCAAACTACGAGTTCTGCCCGCGGGTGCCTTCCTGCCCGCCAGGACTGGCCTGACGGGCATACCAGCACCCGCGAGCAGAGCATGTCGGATGCACCGGCACCATTCTGAAGGGTGGCGGTGCACCCGAGCTCCCCATTCCCATTGAGCCCTATGGGGCTCGAATGGGAGGCATTTTTTTCCGGCGCCCGCGAATGTGTAATTACTGGGTCCGGCAAGGCCGTTATGACCTGGTAAGTGCCCATTCATGGGCTCCGGAAAACAAATGATACCGACGGCAGCAGTGCAGGTTTTACTGGCACGGCTACTGCCAGTATCATAATGTGGGCTACAACAGATGTAGGGCCATTCTTTAACAAACTCTTTAGAAGTTATTCTATGACTAAATGGCTAAATGTGAAAGCAGGCTGTTCGCCCACACATACCAATTTTTAATGGCCCACACGTTCGTCTGCTGAGGTTTTCTTTAAAAAAGCACGCACATCTCCATGACAAAGACCACACACAACCAGTTAACTATTGTTACCCATCCCATTAAGTACCCACACACACCACCCTGACGAAGACGCGTGAGCCGGGAACACCTTGTTACTGATGAGCGCAACATGATTGTTGGACTCTCTGATATAGATGCATTATATTGTATACCATTCATAGGCACTCCCCAGAGCGTTGCAACGCCTGCTGGCGTAAAAGAGAAACTACTGTGTGCAAAGGAAAACTTTTTATTCTTTTTTGAACAGTGTGGCGGATTTAGGGGTGTTGCTAGGTCTGGAAAAGATCGGGGGCTACTCTAATGTTGGGACTGTCGGGACTCGGGGCTAACTAGCCTTTTGCATGTAGCTCCTGAGCTTCTATCCGGGGTTACAACCGAAGGCCCCGGGGCTATAGCCCCCTCAGCACCCCCCTAGCAACGCCTCTGGGCGGAAGTAAGAAACCATTGTGCAGACGAAGGATCATCAACGGCTCTGTCGAGACGGCGCATTAGCCTCACACATGTGACGGTGGCAAGAAACCTGTGTGAGGATTAGGAAAGATTCCTGCTCTACTCATAATGAAAAGTAATTGCCTTTGTTTGATCCGTGGGGTCAACACAACGTGCTTTATTTAATGTAACAACAGTAACAAAACCTGACTAATTGGTTTAATAAAATATGATTCTAATATATCAATTGTTCGTGTGTCACTTCATATTTAGTGACGGCTAAATAACCTTTTCCAATCTTTAGTTAGAATTGGTTTCGGACAAGTGGCGCATTTGCCACTCCTTACACCGCCTTGTTTTTGTTCTTAAACTCTTTAAGTGCACCGGTGCATCAATGACTTGTAATCGCTAATCGTAATTCGTTATTTATAACCCGCTTAATACCCAGAGGTTTCTAAGCACGGTTGCCCCTGAGCTATCATCCCGAGACTTCTAACTTGGTAGACATGCATACAGAGCAGCGGTCTCACAAGCCAAATCTACTTCTAGTTTTAAGGACACCAACACAAGATGCATACGAACATTGGGCCTCATTACAAGGTTGCCGGTCTGGTAACAACAGTATCGGTAAGCTTTCCAGTACCGTTGTTACCAGACCGGCAAACTAAGAGGCCTGCTCACGCAAGCAGCCCTAACGGTGCTGGTGCTACCGGCCTCCCCAAATAGGAATGGGGAGTAATTTTTACCAGCCAAGGGGAATTACCGGGTCCGCCGGGGCTGGAATGCCCGGGCACATCCCCATTGCCGGGTACCGGTAAAAAAATGGCTATGGCGGTTTTCCCCGCACGGCTACCGCCAACCCTGTAATGACCCCAATTGACTCAGAATGGAAATGAATCGCACAGTTCAACTCTATCTCGAAGACCGGGTGTAGTTGGGGCTTTTTCAGCAGCGAACGGGACATGAGCAAGCACTGCTATTGTAATGTCATTGTAATTGGTTATTTATAACCCTCTTAATACCCAGAGGTTTCTAAGCGCAGAACTGGGGATCAAACTCTGCGTTGTCTTGCTACCAAGGCAAGCGCGTTGCCCCTAAGCTAACCTCCCGGACCCTAAGCTATCCTCCCTTGCTGCAATACGAACACAAAGCACTGGAATCAAAAGTCAGGAAGAACCTGGCAGAGGAGTAATTCTTTTCTGCGTTTGACTTTACTTTAGTGACCATCATCTTCCTCTAAAGAACATTCGAGTGCCGAGTTTCTAAATCCCTGATTTACAACACGTTGCAGCGTTTTCCCCCTTTAGGCGATGGGATTAAGTTCAAAATCAATATCCCAGTTACGGTTTTCTTCTTTGCCAATGGAACTCTCCAGTTTTACACAAGTAACCTAACAACGCAATGTACATAGTCGGTCAGAAATCCTATGGCTGCCCTTGAAAAATAATGTACACCAGTTAAATGCCCTCAGTGGGCGCCGCGGCAACTGCACGCACGCGGCCTTATCAAATCAAACAACACTGCTTCAGGGATCTGTGCTAAAATAGAACTCGCTTCAAAATCCATTGGAGATTTCGGAGACTGCTTCAAGTATGGAACATTTCTCTTAAGAAATGATACGGAATCTCAGTACTTTTGTAGCAGTGCAGGTTAAGGAACGTCAGCATTGCCATTTTAAGGAAAACACCCTAGACCCCAATTTGAGGCACTTACTAAAATAGAAATGCACTCCCTGTTCAAAAAAGGGCCTTAAGCCTTGCCCTGGCAATGCCAACTCCGCCAGTGTCCCCCTTCCTGAGGTCACCGAGGACCAGGTGCCTCTCCAGTCCCAGAATTCTCGCATGTTTGGTAAACGTGCTAAACGTAAGTGCTAAGGGCGTCTATGTTCGTCATGAATTCCTCAACGGGATCATTGTAGGCTGAGCCCAGTCCTGCAGGGTTTTTTAAACTGCTACCCTTCAACCCCCAAGCGTAGTACATAGACATGCAGGTAAATGGGAAGGGGGGAGGGTTATATACTCCTGTAATAATACTTCAACCGGACGATGGAAATTGACGAGGAGCGCGGCAGAGTTCAGAAACCTTTGTCTTTTCCGTTGGTAGAGTTCAGAAACCTTTGTCTTTTCCGTTGGCAGAGTTCGGAAACCTTTGTCTTTTCCGTTGGCAGAGTTCAGAAACCTTTGTCTTTTCCATTGGCAGAGTTCAGAAACCTTTGTCTTTTCTGTTGGCAGAGTTCAGAAACCTTTGTCTTTTCCGTTGGCAGCGTTCAGAAACCTTTGTCTTTTCTGTCCTTTCTGAAAACCCCTTTTGCAGATTGTCACGTTCCACTCACATAATTCATGATGGTTGCATACCTTCAAATATTTGCTGTGAAAGGCCTACTTGTTAACTGTATTTAAATGAGGGGCACGGAAGACAAATGCCATCCATGCAATTTAGGGGGCAAGGTTTCCAGTGAATTTGTGAGCGCATTCTACAGGAAGAAGATGGTTATTAATCAAGGGGGTGCTAGTATTCTGTCCATGGAACTGGTTAGGGACCAGTCGATGGTCAATTGATCCAGAATTTGGATTTTACGAGACATCAAAGCTTGTCAAAAGGTCCACACTACAAGAGATCATGTCCGTGGTGCACCGCCACGAGATAATCCTAAACACTTACACCACAAACTTCCCTGCGACAACTGCTTGTAAGGCAGTGAAGAAAAAAGGCAGAAACTGTTACGCTTCCTATGGTTTGAGTATCGTAAATTGGTAAATTCATATAGGTTCTACTATGCGTCCCCTGGATTTATGTAGTGACTATTTTTATTGAAAACTAAATGGTAATGATGTTAGTTGAACTGTCTTCATTTTAGTCAGGTTTATCTGCATTGTTTGATGGGATCAGCATAGGTTGGCTTGGATATGCCGACATGTCATTCTGGCTTGCACCCCACAAGCGCTGCAATTTGGGGGGTGTCTAGGCCCAGTAGTTGTATGAAATGGGCATACAGGGCTTCTGTGTATTGGACTAATCTCAGGGGAGTTACTACTGATAAAGAAAGGGTTAAAACTCATGGTAGGCAACATATGGAAATTGTACTATTGGGATTATGTGGCCAAACGGACTAAGAAACCTAACTATGTGCTTATCCTGATGCTAGTACTGCGGTGCAATGGATGCTCATCAAATTTAATTGTGTTCTAAGCTACGAAATTACAAGTGCATGGATTGGTATCCCACGCAAGCAACGGCAATGCAGGCTCTCTGCTTATACTGCAATGGAAACAATAAGGCACCTGTGGATTGACTGTGAGAGTCTTAAAACTGGTAGATGGCATTTGTATCCAAGTATCGGAACAACGTTCTCAATCTTTCCAATTGGGTATTTTGGGATCGCTTCATGAGCGGTGATGAGTTTAACATTATTTATTTATTTATTACATTTATACAGCGCGCAGGCAGCCCAGGGGCATTGTGGCGCTGTTATCTGTAGGGGAACTTAGTTACAGGTACAGGTTGTGCCATGGGTTACAGTAAGGCAAGATCCTGTGTTAAGCGATAAGGAGTATCATACACCATAGTACATCATACACCATAGTACATCATACATGTTAGTCATGAAGGTTTAAACATATGGGGTTGGTTAGGTGTTATGGTGTAAAATATTGTGATTATTTAAGATTCTTAATGAACTTGTAAACTGGGAGGACTGGTTTTATGTGGGATTTTTGCATGGCTTTAACATGTGGATTTGTAGAACGTCAGTATTTGACTAAATGTATAATAAAACCAAAAACAAAAAACGTTGAGAACCTGTGTTGGAATAAACAGAGCATGCTCACTTTCTGTATAAGACTGCTAAACAACAGCAGAAACAGTACGGTCAACTGCCAGATAACAGACAGCAGAAGTGTGCTAACATTATTTGTTTTTTGTATTGCATGAAAGACCACCAGTCAATTGCTGGACACCAGCATTGGGGATGGATAAACTCCTACGGGGCCATTATCAGCACTGTGAATGCTTGCTCCAGGCCCAATCAGGAGCTCTGAACAATGCCATACGTGGATGACCAGATATGGAAAAGATACTATGGGTTTGCCAAATACAAATACTAAATGGAGTTTATTGGATTCCTGAACTCCTGTACAAAAGCGGAATGATAGACTCTTCTGGGAGTAAACGCAGGGGGAGGGGACCCCAGTTGACACATTGTGGAACTGTATCAAAACAATACCATTTCGAGAGATTGGGGAGAGGACTATGTGTGGTGCTAGGCATCGATGTTCCTCCTAGGTTCTCTTTGCTGATCTTAGAGGATGACTCCACACTGGCCACATACAGATAGGTCATGGCTCTTCAGGAGAGCCGATGGCGACAGAAAAATGACCTTGCAGCAATGAAAGTCAGACATTCCACTAATTTGTTCATAGTGGGCTATCTCCCTCCTCGCGACCTCTATAATCAGACCTTCCAGGATTTTGCGGCATGAAATGGCAAATTTTGTGGCATGAAATGGCAAATTTTGCGACACAAACCTTTATTTTTTGCAGCATTTTTGCGGGACATTTTGTATTACATGGAGGGTGTTAGATTGCCACATTGTAGGAAAGAGGCAGAATGCAAGGCGGAAAGAGAGTCAGGGTGTCATTATTGTGTATCTTTTGTATTAATTTAATAGGAAGAATCCCGTAAGTCTCTGGATTGGCAGAACAGTTTTTCAATTTTGCCGCAAATAGATTTGCTCTTTAGCCAAACAACCCAAAATGTACCTTTCACCACCAACCAACCCCCTCCCCTAATTAACTGCTTGGTCGCTGCCACTTCCCCTCCAACCCTGCGGTGTCAGATCAGTCCCACTAACGCAGGATGGATCTGATGCCGCAGGGTCCCTTTTTAGTTTTTTTTTGTTTTCAGTCCCCACCTCCAATTTTGAGAAAGCGGGGGACACCCCTGCAACCCTTAAGGCCGAAATACTGAACACATTTTGGATATTTATAAAAATCGATCGAATGGTACTGGCGAAATAGGTCAAATTTGACCATTCGATCGATTTTTGGTGGTCAAAATGGGTAGTATCTTGAATAGGAGCGCTCTCCCGACAGTGTTCTTCAAGGTCCCAGCGCGTCCAATGTAAAATTCGACCGAAAAAATGCATTTCTGTCCTGTTTGAGGAACAGAAATGCAAGCGACATAGCAGCGGTTCATATACCTTAAAAAAATGCATGACCGGGTCAAGAAAGACCCTGGGGGTCATTATGAGGTTGCCGGTTTGCAACAATGGCACCAGTAAACTTGCTGCTACCGTTGTTTCCGGACTGGCAAACTCTGAGTTCTGCGAGTGGGTGCCTTTCCCCTGCCAGGTCTGACCTGCAGGGTGGAACGGCACCCGCTCGCAGACCTTGACGGATGCACCGGCACTGTTGCACACAGTGCCGGTGCATCCGTCCTCCCCATTCCCACTGAGTCCAAAGGGACTCGATTGGGAATGGGCTTTTTCTTTTTTACAGCATCTGGCAGGAGGGACTCCCAGAAAAAGAAAAAAAATGACTCCGGCGCCAGCCGTGCCATTTTTACCGGCACTGCTACCGCCGGACTTGTAATGAGGCCCCATGTCATGCAGTGGCACAGCTCCCGTACGCGTAGGGTTGCCTACAATTTCTGCACATTTAAAAGTGCATTGTGCGTAGAAATTTAGGTTGCGCTTTTAAATTGGCAGAAATGCCCCCTGATTTATTGAGAGGTGAAAAAGGCGATCTGAATGGGCGCGCATATAAAATCCACAAGGGACACCTGAATGGGCACATTTTTCAAAAATGTGCCCATTCAAGTGGCCCTTGTGGATTGGGCTGCTCTTTTTTGGGCGCAAGTGATGAGATGTGTTTGCGCATTTAATTTCTTGCATTTATACGTTTTGAGAATCTGGGACCCTGAGGATTTTTGTTTTTAATTTTAGTTCTTGCAGGTTTTTTTCAAAAACTGCTGTTTTAGCGCAAAATGGTCGTTTTTGCAGCATTTTGCGCAAAACGGCAGTTTTCGCGCATTTTGCAGTATCGCAAAATCACTATAAACTGGAGGGTCTGTATAATGCAAAAGCCAGTCCGGCAATCTAAAGGGAAAGAGAAATGGTTTCTGGAGGTCTAGGCTAGATGTATACACTGCAGATCGGGGCTGCTTATGGCAGGGCACTGCGAAGAAGACCATGACCCCTAAGTCCCATTCTGGTTCAAATAAAAGGTCAGTATTTTACACAAGCGGCCGTAGTTCTGGTTAAGTTGCTCAACTCATAGGAAGAGCACTTTTTGGGCGGCTTAGAACTTCGTTGCCCCTGGATGAATCCTTACCAAACTTTGCAAAAAAAAGTATATGGTCCAGTCTGATTTTTTTGGGAAAACTTGTTGAGATTTCGTCAGAGGTTTCGTTATAGGTGGGTCCCAAAAACTATTTTTTTTCAGAAGCATTATGGATTTTTATTTTGCTCACGCCTACAGCCCAAACAGCTGGATGGATTTTTACCCAATTTGGCCCAGGAGTGGCGGCTTGGTCCCAAAGCGTGCTTTTGTAAATTTGGTGAAAATCCATCCAGTAGTTTATTTTTTTTTTAAATGACCAAAAAGTAGGTAAAAAAACACACAACATTGCACTTGTCAAATTTATCAAACAATCTCTGGGGAGGTGAGGGGTGAAGAGGATGGGATGTGATATGGCCCTAAGAAACCAAAGAATGTGTGTTTTCCACCCCCAAAGTCTAAGAACAGTCCAGATGTTCGGGTACAGTCCTGTGATGTTCGCGGACACTTCAGATGTTCAGAGGCATCTCTGCCTAATTCTGCAATACATGGTTGGTGAAAAGCAGTTCTTGGATGGCTTATAACGTTGGCACCACTCAATGAAACTGCATGAAATTTTGGAATTTTATTTTAGACTTGATTCTGAATGGTTTTGGAAAGTGTGGAGCTGTTTTGTCAAGAGGAAAAAATTTAGAGGGGAGGTCCCGAAAATATTTGAAACGCTTATAAAGGTGGTGCCATTTGACAAATCTGCAAACCCATTTGCAAAACATTTTAAAATCTAGATATACATGTTTTTGTTAACTTTGGTGGGATTTTCTCAAGAGGGGGCTAAATTAGAGGGGTGTCTCAACATTTTTAGATGGCTTATAACTTTGTTGCCGTTTGACGAATGTGGACAGCATTTTTCAGAAAGATTATAGACCCAACCAATATTTGTGTAAAGACTGAATCGGTTTTGTCAAGCGGGGGCTAAGTTATATGACTATTGTATGTACATACATTTTGATACTTTTGAAAAAATAAAACAAGCAAACTCGTGTAAGGAGCATTGGCAAGGATCTGAAAGCATGATTTTGCAAATGTGCCTGTTTTTTTTTGACAAGTGTCATAATGTAGGTACATAAAATAGTGATATATACCGTTGGTGACTGAAGTATAGCCTGTGGCCATGGGCAGTGGCTAGATTGTCCGGGTCATGGCATAAGGTCATGACCAGGACAATCTGGCTATTGGCCATGACCGCGAGGGACGTAAAATGGTGTTAAAGTGGCCATGTCCACCTGGGACTGGCTATGTGGTAAAGCTATTCAAAAGTAGCATAGATTTGAAAGGGAGCAATATTTGCTCGTGGTAATATGGTCAAAGGGTTCTGACTTTGCCTTTTGCAGGCTGCCATGGAAAGGGAAGAGGGGCTCTGTACAGAGCTCCACCTTCTCTTTCCATGGCAGCCATCTTGGAAAAAGATTTTCATTCCTACAGCGGGACGCTGCAGGCGTCCCACTGTAGGAAGAAAAATATATTTTTTAGCACCCCGGGTTCCCGCTTGGGAACCCGGGGTGCTAATGGTCTTAATCCCCCATTGCTGGGGCTGCAATGGAGGATAATGGTCCAGAGCCCTCGTTATTTATTTATTTATAACACATCGAAGCTCGCAGGTATCAGGGCGCACACAGACACACTTTGCTCGGGCCGATAACTTGGGCTGCCGGGCCATTATCCCCATTCAAGTCCCTGGAACTGGGGATGAACCTCACATTATTCCCATTATGATAAAACAAAATGCTAATGGAAATGTTGGAAAAACGTATTGAGTCTATGTACTTTACTGACAAATGTAAAGTGGATGGCGTCTACAAGATTTTTTTTTTAGTTCTATTTTTTAACTGTGAAAGGTGGTTCCTGAAGGAATCTTTCTTTTGTTGTCGTTTAAAGAAAAATGTTTTGCAGGAGATGTTAGAACGTAAGGTGAGGAGGGAAGAGGCACCGAGCACTAATATGTAGTGGCAGGTGGACAGGGGAAGATGTTCTCCGTGTGTTACTTCTAAGGTAGTGGGCAGTGTTTCTCATGTTCTTTGATTACAGCTTCAAGCGCACGTCGAAATTGCTTGCTCCTGCAGAGTGGTGTGTTGCATTATATACAGAGGACTGTTGTCTTCCAAAGATATGGATCAACAGCCTCTTTTATTGCTTGCAAGGTAGCTGGTTGGATGTTGTGCCCCACAGAAGTAGGCTGTTAGATGCAGTTTCAGTTGAGGAAGATGGTGTGGCGGAAGACAGCCTACTACTTGCTGAGAAAGGAGCAATCTTTCTATGAGCATTGCGGTAGTTGGATTTAGTGTGGCGGCGCATGGAGGTGGTCCCGTAGGATTAATGTCCCGGTAGTCAGCAACTGAGTGCAAAGTTGCGCTCAGTGCATTTCACTTTTGTAGCTTTAACCTTTGGTACATTCCCAACAGTGGTAAAGAACTGCACACCCATGATTCTCTCTGGGTGCTGGAGGTAGGCACTTCCTCCACCTCAACTTCTTGGTCCTCTTCATTGTCTTTGGAAATACTGTGCTTTTATTGTTGTGTGGGTCCTCCAGCTGGTGGTGGTGGCTCTTGGGGAGGAGGCAATAGCTAATGCCATTTTTAAGATAAATAGCAGTTTTGCTAATATTCTTCCAAGTATGTGCTCTGTACTAGATTGTTAATGGATAATGAGTAATAATAGGTATAGGAGCTGTGCAAGGGTACATTTTGAGCTTGAAAGTTCCTAGATCAGTAGAAAATGCAGTTCCAAACTGTCCTCGAAGGCAGGACCCGAATGCAAAGTGCAAACGCGTTCATGGACACGTTGTAACGCTCACCTGATTCCCGTAGAGGCGCCGGTCTTGACTGGGCGTATACCGTATCTTCAAAGGTGATGTGTAACACACGGCTGGCTCTTTGGGCTGGACCTCTGTGCACTGTATGTCTGACTCGAAGGGTAAGATGTCTGCAGATAGAAAATATGGGATTAATGAACTGGGTTATTGAATGTCTCTCTCTTCTTCCCTTTCTCTTCTCCTGTAGAACCCCAAAGGTTAACGCTCTCACCTTAGCTAAGTGAACGCCGTGCTCTCCATCTGCCTCGGGGCAGGGTGCTGTAACCAGTTTCTTCACTGGATAAGGGGAGCAGGCCTCTTGACTTCAGAGGACTGCTGTCCGTCGTTTACTGCACGAACGGTAAGTTTCGAGTAATTCTAATGTCTTTAAAAGTCTTTAGTAATGATGTCTCTTGTTTTGCAGGGTTCCGGCGATGGCGGATGACGGGCTGAAGTGAGTTGAAGCTGGAGCCCGTGTGATGAATAGAAGCGCCTGGAAGCACGTAAGTAAGCGCTTGTTGCCTGCTTCACGATGCGCTCTAACTGTCTTTTTATTTTGCAGGTACAAGTTCGGAGTGGCTGCAGGGTGCCGGAATACCCACTGGGTTAGATGTGGAAAGGAGTAATGGCACGTGAGTATTAAAGTTCCCCAATGTCTTTAAACGCACCTTGTTTTGTCTTTCAGATGCGGGATGCAGCGCCGAAGGCCTCCGGAGCGTGCGAAGAGTTGGTAAGCTTTTGTCTTTCAGATGCCGGAATGCAGTGCGAAGACCTCCGGAGCGCACGAAGAGTAGGTAAGCCTTTGTCTTTCAGATGCCGGAATGCAGCGCGAGGAGTTGGTGACAGCCGATGGACCAGGTAAGTGAAGCGCTGTCACTGAAAACCGTAATGCTAACCTGTTCTTTCTTGTCTTTCTAGGTGTTGCTGAAGACTGGATTCAGGATGGTAAGCCTTTTTCCTTAGGCCCAGGATCAGATGCAGAAGACACGATGAGCGTTCTGCTGCAGAGGATGCAGAATAACGCAAAGCAAGATTCATCCATCGGGTGTGGTTTAAATAGCCTCCTGTAGTGCTTATGTGTCTCCTTCCACAGCCACGCCTAGGTAAGAAAAGAGTTCCTGCTTTCCAGAAGAGTTCCAGTGTTCTGAACCTAGGGAGTGGCTCCTGCCCCACCCAACAGGAAAAGTAGTTCCAAACAGAAGAGGATCAGAGGCTCAACTGGCAGGCAAGTAAGCAGCATGGTCTGCTGCAGGTAAGTCCACCCAAGCATTATGAGCCCGGCGCTTCCAGCGCTGGGACTGGGCATATTTATGAGCCTGGTGCCACTGGCGCCAGGACTGGGTCCAAAAGGTCCCAATTGGGACTGGTTGGCACTCGGAACCTGGGTTATGGATCTGCTTCCAAGGGAGTTGGGAAAACCCTGACCTTTTGGAAGCAGAGATCATGACACACGTCATCATGCCGCACGCAAGCGCATGGTCACGTGGCACTGTACGGAAGGTCCACAATGACATCAGATGTTTACGGACATCGACGGTAGCAAAAAATATGGAAAAAGCATATAAGTATTAAAAATAATGCTAGAAAGTGGGAAATGGCAGAGTTTTAAGGTGAAATGTTGTATATTGGCCAAAAATGTTGCTATATTGGGGTAAGTATGATATTAGTAAGTTGTAGGAAAATAGCATGCACTGGTTCAAACCCATGGAATTCTCTGATAAAACTTTGTTAAAGAGACGTTATGGTTAAGTTGCACCAATAAAAACCTATACAATTCACTGAAAAAACATTGTTGAAAGGAAGTTATGGTTAAGTTGCACTTATAAAAACCTATGAAATTGAATGAAAAAACTTTGTTAAAGAGACGTTATGGTTACAAGTAAAACCGGAAAACCTCAGAAATTCGCCAATTATGGTAAGCTAAGCAACGATAACTCGCGCCACCACCGTGCACGGCTAAGACTAACACCCAGGACATCAAAGATGACATCACAAATGTCAGGAACTTAAATTATATACATGATCGAAGTTTAATATGCAGACTTTCTATAAAGTTGCAGACAGCTCACCCAATCAGTATTACCACATTATCTGCTGGTAGCAACAGGAATATTACATTCTGACTGAGTGAGCCATCCACAGCATCCTTTTTGACTGCCTCTCCACTCCCCTTGTGCCAGAATGTCACCTTGTGACCGTGCACTAGCCCAAGCTTTTTAGATTTTGGGAACTAACAAGATGCAGAAAATTCTGTTTCTGAAAGAGAACTCTTCTAATCAGACCGCTCTTTTCAGAAATGCTCCATGCCGAAATGATAGTGCAAACATGTGCCCGTGCTGAGACAGCCTACAGGTGCCCTCTGTCCCAATTCTGCAGTGGCACAGAGCTAGTTCAAATGTCATATGTGCATTCTTGGCTGCTGCTGGAATGCAAAGTTCCTGCAGGCAGACGTGGCTTTTTTGTTCTATTATGTCTTTTGTAATAATGGTATGGCTAATTCAGTCTGGTGGCATGTAAATCTGTAAACATAAGCCATGCCTGGTTGTGGGATCGTAATTACTAAGAGTACACGATTATTCAGCCACAACAATTTGATATCACACTAGAGTCAGCTCTCAGAGCAGGGATCCACTATGACAGAATTGATGTATATCAACTACTGGCTCATCTCCACAGCTGCTATGTGGAATAGCCAGGATGCTGCCTCTTTTATTCTCTTGCAGGAAGGGTAATACCTACACAGAGGGACTAGGCAAGTATGACCTTAGCAGATCTCCTTTGTACCAGTGATTCAGAGGCTGCCGTGACATAAAAGAAACCTACCTTCACACAAGGGTGCAGACCACTGCGGTCCCTTTGAAGTCAGGGGGCAAGGAAGGGGCAGTTTTAATGTTGCCAGAGACGCAACGTAGACCTGGAGAGGGGTCCTATAATCTTGGTTTGTGCTATGACTCATTGCTTGCGATATGTCGGCTAACATTTCCCAGGGGTTTCTGCTCTGCTCAGAATCCCTGCCAAGTGTTCTTCTTCGACCTAGAAATACATATACCCCCATTACTGTCATTACTCATCCTCAGATTACCAGTCTCCCTTCTCTCTCCTACTACCATTTACTCACTGTGCCAATCTGTTTCTCATGTGGAACGCGAGGCATCCAGCCGGAAAACCAGTCAGTGCCCCGCGTCCACAGATATGTTTACTTGGTGTCCACGGAGACCACTTCTCTGAGAACAAGTCTCGGCTCCCATTAACAAGGTGGACATTTTAGCCAAGTTCCTGTGGCCGGCATATACATAGGTCTTTACCTTTCTATTGTGCCTCTTTCCTATTCCGTAGCTAACTCACCAGTAAACATGTTGGTACTATCATGTACTTTCAATGGTGCATATTTTCACCATCCCAAAAAGTAAACCTTATATCTCTTTATATACTATACATCTTATTAGTAATGTTGCCAGAATCACTTCTAATATACTTTGAAGTTCAGGAAATACGTGCACTCTGTTCTCAACCCTCTCATGTTCCCAGCTCTTATTCTCACAATTTGACACCATCCCTTGCCCTTGTTCATATCGTAGCTCCAGCTGTACCAATTACGGTTGCTGTGATACAATTCAGTGGTGGTAAGAGGGCGCAGTCTCATGTTTCGCCCCCTGGGCACAAAGTTGGTTAGAAACTGCCCTGATTACAGCACACACCTTCTTTTGCCGGGATGACCAGCCCCTCCCATCGGAATGCAGAGCAGGAAATCACTAATGATGGCTCATTAGTGACATACAGCCCTACTTTCAGATGGGAGGGGCTGGTAGGGGCGGAGAGCAACAGCCCCTATGTTGCCAGTCAGAATTCATTTAGCTCAGCAATGTATTCAGTTCTCGTTTTTTTGTCCTGGTGCTTAAAATGTGCGCTTTGCATTACAAGCTGTGTGCCACAGACTGGTTCCACTCTAAGTGGGGGGGAGAAATTAAGACTTTGGGGACTCTGTACAAGTGATTAGAACAAAGACCCCATGGTCCTCATTTCTCCTGCAGCAGCAGTGGCCAGGGAAGGCGCCACGGCATTTCATCCCTTTCAAATTAGAGGCGCCAGGGCATTTCAACCTTTTCATATGAGGGGCCTTCACTGTGCCCGATAATCCCAAAATTCTCTTTAATTTCATGCAAAGCTGCATTTTATTTATACATGGTTATTTTACTCTCTGAATGCTGATCAAGTCATCTAACAACATTAAAGGTCCAACTTTGATCAATACTTCCCTGAAGAAAATGCTGGCATTAATGACTTGGTGATACAGCTTTTTCTGGCAGAGGAGGTGGTGCATCCTCCATTTGATGTCCGGGGGGAGCTGATTGAGGTTCAGTCAGACACAACTCTGCAATCTGAATTTAGGAACATTGCAGTGGGTGACTTTTGGCTGAAGGTAATCCTGGGGTGTCCTACATTGGCATGGTCTGCAATACAGTTTCTCTTACACTTTGGGTCTTCCCACTTGTTGCGAAATAGGCTTTTCAGCATTGGCTGTACTGCAAACGAAATACCACACAAGGCTGGAAGTGGAGGACAACCTCAGAGTGGTGGTCTCAAAAATAAAGCCACACATTGACTCACTTTCTGCAGCGAGAGAGGCCCACCCATTCCATTAGCACTTGCTCTGTAAAATCAAATTGCCTTCTGCTGAATATACTACTAGGAATGTATTTTGAGAAAATAAAAGCCCCACTGGAGAATTGTATGTTTACTTGCACGGTTTCTATGTTTGGATTGGAAGTGATTGTCCTACTGTCTTGGACTGTCTCCCCAACAACATATCCCTTCAAAATATTGGCAACACACATTCTGAAGCCTTCTCTATAAAGAAAAAATAACACCAACACAGGGGGGCGGGGCAAGGGGCTTCCCGAACAATTTATTTTTTGCTCATGGGGCCTTGGCATAAAAAGTTTGAAGACCATTAGCCTAGGGTGAGGCGTCAGGAATCGGTCCCTCAATAGATGTATGAACACAGTACTGCACATTATTGAGCCTCACATGAGCACTCAAGCAGGGCTTTGGCGTGCCTGCAGTTACATGAATGTACCACATCAAGGTCGGGTGTCTTGCAGCCGTGTGGATAAGAGCATTTTTAAGAGTTTTAAGGAAATGCTCTTCTTCAGCAGAGTAATTAACAACGCGGCTAATCAAGTAAAGCGGCGCAGCACCACATCCACTGATTGGGCCTGCCGGGCCCCCATACTGGGAAGAAAAGGGATGGGGTCTACAGCACTCATGCGGGCGTCGAGTCAAGGTTGTGCGGTCCCTGAAAAACGTACCATAATTGCTGTCTTCACATACATGTCACGCGCAAGGAAGGCCTCTTTATGCCAACAACAATGGATAGGCAGTGTTCAGCAAGGTTGCACTTCAGTATAGTCAACGTATTGTTGTAGATATACGACATGCCATCTTTAAATGTATTTTTAAATATTTCCTGAATCTGTAGAAAAAAAAACTGTAGGGAAAGTAGCACGTGCATAGCAGCAACGAACTTCTGGCCTACATTATACTGACGTGATGTTTAGCCAGAGGCTGATGCGAGGTCAGAAAAAAAACGTGAGGGCCATTTGGCAAAGAAGACAACACGATTTTTTGTAACATTTTCTTTTTTAATTAAACAGTTGTGCATGAAGGCCTGACAATATTCTCTGCCCAACAACAATCCACGAGATCCAGCCTGCCCTGGTGCACGACCAGAACGAACAATATCCAAAAGGTGCACAGGAAGGCAGGGGAGTTGCTAGGTCTGGAAAAGACCCGGGGCTAAGCTGATGTCGGAACTGTTGGGACTGGGGGCTAGCTAGTCTTTTGGCTGTAGCTCCTGAGATTCTATCTGGGGCTACAACCAAAAGATCAGGGGCTATAGCCCCCTTAGCCCCCCCCTAGCAACGCCCCTGCAGGAAGGTCTCTTTTCACACAATGAACTTCCTCTATGTTCGTGGGAAAAGTGAAACCTGCCCATCTCCGAGCAGAAACAAACATATCCAATTCAGGACTGGCGCACCAGCACGCCAAAGTAATTCTTAGAGGGGTCAGCTGCCAATTAAGACCCGCCGGGCCACGAGGGCAGTGTGTACACCTGGTCGCGAGACAGAGACCTGCGCAGGGCCACGCGCCACAGGCAGGTTTCCCGCCTTCTTTTTGTGGCGGAACTCGACCATCAATACCTGTAGGCAGGGAAACACAGAAGCAGCCAATCTGCGCCAGTAACCAATCGCTGATTACGGCAGAGTGCTGCCAACAGGCACACCCCGCGTGTGGATAAAGCGGGCCTTCCAATTCGGTTTTTCTTTACAAGCAGCAAACAGGAGAATGCGTTGTGTTTCTCCCGCTGCAGAGGCCACACTGACACCCGGAGAGCCATTTTCCTGGAAGGGGAAACTGTGATGTGCGGGAGAAACGCGCATCCCCGCAGCCGGTAGTGCACCAATGTGACCCGTCATACACAGACTGCGAATTTCCTTTAACTATTTTGAGGTGACTTCGATATAAAAAAGGATATATTTTTTATTTCAGTCGAATTTCTTGACCCTTCCCTGAGGGTAATATTTCTTAACAGATCAAAAACCGGACCACATCTATTAGGCCTCTTTGAGATGTACATAGGACACGTCTCTTCTAAAGTTTTTTTTTAGTTACTTATGATTATTAGGCCACTGCAGAAGGTGTATGTGCTACCACCCCCCAAATACTGTTCCATGACCTGTTAGGGCCCTCACCCTCCTCGATTTCTCATCCCACTTAAAGCACTGCACCCATCTGAGCAAACATGGGGATTTGGGAGAAAAGTGAAGAATTGAATTTTCAAAATGCAAATCTAGCAGGACACTGCATTTACATTTGATAAATCACCCACAAAGCAAAAAAAACATTTGAAACCAAATGTGTATATTAACCTAGGTTGAGACATGCTGAAAGACCCATGCATACACATGAGTGATGTGTGCATGAGTGAGTCGAGCGGGCCGGAGTGCGTGGAGCAGACTGGGTAGCATGGAGTGGATAGGAGTGCATGGAACGGACTGGAGCGCATAGAATTGTGTGACATATACAGTATGGTTTGGAATACAGGAAACGTTTGAAAGAGCTTATAACCCATCATATCACACCACCATGCTTACTCTCTCCTTTACATCACCACTCAACTAGAACACAGAGATACTATGACACCATTCGGTATAACTGTTCTCATACCAACATCCGCCGCACATTTCCCATCATTCTAAGTAAACACTGCTGGTTACACACCCCAGCCAGGCGTTCTCCTCAGGCCTAACGCAGCCACATTTGGTCTGGATAAATCCTGCCAGAACGAACACATATTCCAGATCTCTCAACCACCACACCTACCGCTAAGAAGTAGCTAATACACAAAGACCCCACCAGCTGTACACATACCCGGTGCTCACACGCACCTTTGACTCTCTCCACTCTCTCTACTGATCTAAACTTCGGTTCCCAAGGGCGTTCAACCTACCAGTGCCTTCAGACCATACCAATGGTATATAACGCGCTATATAAATGCAAAACAACCTAACATAACATAACATGATCACATTTCTAGGTGCCCAGAAGCAACATTGCATGTATGTAATGGGCAACGAAAGTCTAAAAACAGACGAGTACCCAAGGTGACATTCTACCTACAAGGGGCATAACAAAAGTGTGCCCACCCAACAAGCCCCTCAGCTATTCACAAAAACAGGAGAAACACGTCTATATACCTACACAGAAATGTCTGAGGGTGGCCTGCTTAACTCAGTTCAATTCTGGGATTGTTTCTTCACATGGATTTCTGTCACGAACATTCAATAAAGGCACATTCAAAACCTAAGTAATTTAGAAGGATATTGAGCCTGCCCCCCATGGCCCCGCTTCTGAAAGTAGAATGTCTGAATATCACAAGATTCTGAGCGTGTGCATGCAAAGTAGGCAAACATTTGAATGACTGTGGGCCAAATGAGTGAGAAAAGCCAAAGCCCCTACATTTTGGAAATAGAGGGGACTAATACAGTGGCAGAGGAAGGTTTTAGTGGCGGTGGTGAGGGGGTGGGGTCATCAAGGGACAGTCAATAATAGACCCCAATATTGCAGTGGGAGCACATCAGGATCTGAAAGGGACCGGGCGAGGGTGGGCACCGCCCTCTCCATCCTCTCCCCAAGCTCTTCCCTTGTATAAGGGGAGTTTATGCAAGCTGGTACCCGCCACACCCATTGGCCTGCCCTAATATAATCCCAGTCTCACTGCTCCCAATAGCCAACTTCATAGTTAAGATTATCAGCAGTCGTGCAGGCTGTCCTTGGGTACCGGACGACACGGGGCCTAACCTCTGCTTCAGCACTGGATCAAACATTGCGTAATTCTGGGCAAATAAAACACTCCCTTTCCTACTCTTGTAAATGATTGATGTATTGTAAATAGGTAAAAAAACAAATATAGTATATTTTCTACCATTGCTCCAATCACACATGCATGCTTCAATCCAGTCCGGGTTTGCGGAATCCAGTCTCAAACGGAAAGCAAACATCATGCTGATCGATATACAGTGTTCCATTTTTGCGATGTCACTTCTACACCAACATGTTTGCTTCCTTGCTTACCATGATGCACTGGAGCAAGGCCCGTCCCATATTAAAAAGCTACAAAAATGCAAATTATAGCAAAAGGCTATGGGAGAAGCGGGGACGGTGGGAGACACATTCATTCATTGTGGGGGTTACTTTGAGTAGCTTCTCAGCTGGAACGATTTGTTGGGCAGTTCCAACTAAGAGAAGGATGAACTGCAAACATGTCTTCAAGACCGGCCTATACCAAGAACAGGGTATATAAATGAAAATCGCTTTTACTCAAACTACAGGAAAACGTAGCGCTTTGGGTCTGTAAAAATGTATAATTTGCTGCCAGCACTGGGTTTGTTACAGCAAAGATGTGTGGCTGGCATCCTGGGGACACAATTACAATGGTATACTGATAGTAAGCACGCACCAAGGAAGAAACCCCAAAAAACGCTGTTTGCCCCCTTCTAGGTTAGAGAAGCCTGAAGCACCAATTTGTCCCAAGTGAATTCTAAGCTAAAATGTCTGCCCAAAGTGGTCAAGTGCACGTGGTGGGGATCAAACGACAGCATTTCTTCCAGGATCGCGTGCAAGTCATGTTGTACAGTAACTGACCAATGGAGAACAATTCCATGATGCCTGATTTTCTCAGATGGGGTCAGTGTTAGAAAAGGGGTGTCCCACCCGTCTCATCTGAAAGATTATCCTAATTAATGCATCACCTAGGCTTCTAGGAGACCTAAATGCTCAGACATCCAAAGCATGGACATCCTGTGCCACAGCCCATGTTTTGACATCAGAGTTCCTAGAGACAGGATATTGTGTTATTCGGCTTTATACTGCACATTATTGCCATTTGCCTGGTCGTTGAGCGCTATGGGATCTGCAAGAATAGTCGGATGGTTTTGTTGTCAAATACATAGGGGCAAAGCAAGACTGTTGTCAAAGCAAGACCAGGCTCTATAGATATGCAGGTTTTCCAGGTGATTTGTGGAGAGGGCTCATTAGGTATGTGTATGCAGAAGGGAGATTCAATCTCCCGAAGGTGCAAGGTGTGGTGGGCTGGGAACTGCACTGAGCCAAGTAGATGGGAGGACTGTAGACTTGGGAGTGAGCAGTGGTTTCAACTTGGCACTTGTACCTTACAGGAAACATCTAATCTCCTAAATCCCACCAACCCCTAGCTATTGGGTTGGCTTGTACTGTCAAAGTTTTTGCGGGTCTACTGGATTGGCTTCCCAGACCCCCACACCAGTGGTGGTTCCCGACAACCTCAGTTATGCACACCTGTGTAGAGGAGGAGGTACATGCCTCTGCAGGAAATCCCGTCCCCCCACCTCCTATATGTTGGAAGCTTGAGATCATGCCATGTTTAGCACAAGCGGTTTTGCCAGTTCCTCAGCGAGTGTTCGTAAGAAGGTACCCACTAAGAAAACCCTATTAAATGTATCCCTGAAGAGATGCTAATCTGAGGGAGGAACTCCCAGAAGGAATATGAAAAAGGAGCAAAGAGAGGAGCTGGTGACGTCACGAAAAGACGAGCATGCCGCCCTGAAATACTCGCTGAAGAGAATGTATGGACATTACAGAAACTGATGATTAAGTTAAAAATCAAGTAAACTTTCATATGCGAAAAGAAGATTGCTGGTGTGCAAAGCACTGCAGAAAATGCAACCGTTCAATAACTGTACAGATGCAGTAATGCAAGCAAGGACCCATGGAGAGAAATGGCATGGAATTCTAGAACAACGATAGTGAAAGCCTGTACTCCCATATATTCCCAGAGACAAGGATACTTTGCAAAGCCAAGTTCAAAGACAATATTCATGGCAGAAGGCATGGGTGATGAGAGATGTTGGGCTAATTGGGTGGGGAGGTAAAGTGAAGTCCATCTCCTGGCGACTTGGTCTGAGCTTACGTGCTGCTAAGTGAACTGAATGTTCCAGAATTGCACAAGCATGCCAACCAATTATAGAGGGCAGTATAACAAAGGGCCTTATAATTTGAGAGCCAATGATGTACTGTGTACTTAATAGTGTTAAAGATGACATGTTTTAGAGGTAGGCATAAATTGTCCATTTGACAGTAGGCAGCCAATCACAATCTCATCCCGTATAGAAGGTATACTTAGATGAGTCCCCTTGAATGTATCACAACCCCACATAGGTTTTTCTCAAATGACACGTAGTATGACATCACTGCTGACAAATATTTAGTATATAAACGTGTTTTCATGAGAAATGCACTGAAAGCTCAAACAAACGTCAGTTGATGTCCATTTTAAGCTCCCAGTTTTAGATAATTGTTACTAAAACAGCACATTTGCCATCTTCCTGAGTTGGTTCGATTATTTGGTGTCAGAGTTATTCTGCATCCCCATCCATTGCATGCACGTTACCCAAAGGGCACTACGTTCACATGGCAGCGGTGAGGATGGTTGGAAAAGAAGAGAACTAGTTTGTCTCCAGAGTTTCGTCCGATCGAGTATCCTCCGCCATTAGCAGGAAGATTGCAGGATTTCCTGTGGAGGGCGGCAAATATAAATTAACTTGCAAGAAGAACCGAGATGGTGGGCAGGTCCCCCTTTGATGAAATCCCTGCACGGTTTCCACAGGCACTCTGGAGACAGAACGGGAAGTGGTCGGATTGCAGGAGTCGACGATACCGAAGGCCTCGAGGTGATTAACAAACGAATGGTGAGTAGACTAATTGGAATGGCAAATGAAGGGGATGGGGTTGTGATAATTTTGAGTAACACAGAAATTATGAGTGAAGAGGAGATAGCGCTCAGAGTCCTGACTCAAGGGATTCCAGAAGGAGACATTTCAAACTCCAATAGGAGTAGAGTGAAACATAGAATGCGAAACAGGTTTATGTAAGGTGAGGTCTTAAAACACTGTACAGGGTATAATTAAAGGCAAGCGAGAAAAAGGTGATTGCAGTGTTTAATAATGTGTAATGTTGACTAGTCTGTATGTTGTTTGTTGAGTAAAAATATCAAAGATTGATAGAAGTTGTGAAATAAGTGAAGAAGTTGTGGAGCAGTAGTGACTGAACCAAAGGTTGACATAGCTAATTAAGAAATTAGAGACCTGAGCAGTGATTAATGGTGTGTGCTCCTATTTGTTGTTTTAAAGGCATTCAAAAGGTGGTGATTTAACCCTTTAAATGCCAGCGACGAGCCGGCTCGTCGGTAAAAACCGCTCCAGGTTGCCACCGACGAGCCGGCTCGTCGGTGGCACTTAAGGGGTTAATGAGGGGAGAAAGGCTGGTGGGTTTTGGCGGTGAATACCGCGATTTTAAAAAAAAACCATTGGCACTGGGGGGGAACCTCAATGGCACTTAAGAGGTTAAGCAAAAGTATAAACATTATTTTATAAGTATGGTAAGTATTGACAGTCAATTGAGACTTGTCATTATGGGAGATACTCCTCTGATGCACTTATGTAAAACATTGCCAAAGCATATGCCCATGCTCAAACAGTGTAGTACCCGAAGGGTGAAAGGCACAGCAGAGAAAATGTTCATGCTGTGGCCACATGGGGGATCATTGTCAAAAGCAGTATTGCAACACATGACCACATACTTGCGCGCTGCATACACAGAGAAGAAATTAGAGAAAAGGTTAGCAATTCCAGAGCTCTGGAATATGTACCAGGAAGAAAGGGAAGATCCACCACCTGAGGAGTGGATGCTTAGTTAGCGAAAGGAGGAAGGTGTTGAGCCTTCAGCTCCCCTAGCCTTACCCAAAGTAAAAGGCACTCGTATGAAAGAACTAGGGTTATATCCTTTAAAGGAGTTGAAAGCAGCAACAGGGTATAGTAATCCAATATACAAACCTCCCCCTAATAGTACCGATGATAGTCCGGAAGAGAATAAGAGAAAAGAAGATATCTACAAGATTATACAAAGCAAAGAAGAAAAGAATGAGAGGTCAAATTTGTCGACAGAAATAGACATCGAGATTAAGAGATGGAAAGGAGAGAAGGATAAAACTGACGAGATAGCACTTGTGGAGAAAAAAATGAATGGGAGGACAGATATTACTTAAAATAGATGGGAAAGGCATTGAGGAAGTTAGGCAGAAAGAAGATAAGGACGAACAAGAAAGAAAAGACAAGGAACGAGAGAAGAGATTGAAAGAAGACTAGCAGAAAAGAAAGAGCAAGGAGCGACGGGAACAGATGCATCAGGAGGAGCAAGAGGAAAAAGAACAGGCAGAAGAACAAAGAACGTATGACAATAGACAGAGTGATAGGGACAGAAGAGAAAGAAAGAGGAGGAGGAAGAGCAAAAACTAAGGGACAAAATAATACAGAGGCGCAAGGAAGATGAGGAGAGAAGGGAAGGAATAAGTAGAGAAGAATGAAGGCAACAGGAAGAAAGAATTAGGAGGGATGCAAGAAAGCTAAGAGAATTAGATGAAGAAATAGAACAAAGAAGACGACAACGGGGTCTTAATACCAGTCTCATTAGTAAGGAACAAGTAGGGTCAAGCACAGAAATACGATGGGATAAAACAGAAGAGTTCCTTCTTATAAAACACGTAACACCAGGGGGATCTATGGATGCGTTAGATGAAGAAAGCATTGATGCAGAAAGCATCTGAGAAAATATTGATAAGGCATATCAGGAATTAAAGGAAGGTAGCAAGTGTGGGAGTCGAGAGAAGAGGGCTCAATCTCTAGCATTTCAATCACGAAGCAAAGAAGAAATTCTGTTCAGTCATGTACATAGAGACTTGTCCTTAAGCAGACCGAACTTACACTAAGACGAGGAAGATAATTTTTACACTAGTTAGGGACTAGACATGTCAGAAGAGGAAAAAGAGTCTGGTCTTGGGTGAGGAGGGAATGCGTGCGCCCCTGAAGGAAGCCTTCAATTGGATAAATAATTAAGATGGTCAGATATGGAACAACCTAAGGATTGGACGCCAGATCCCATAGTATATCCAAAACATCCCTGAGGACGATTGTATAGTGAGAAGGGAGATTCACCACCATATGTGAGCAGGTAAAGGTTGTTACCGACAAGGAGACAGACTGGGACAATCATGTCTCCCATGGATAGACTAATAATCTATCTATATATCTATCTATATTTATTTTTATATAGTGCCAAATCGCCCGCAGGCCTCAGAGCACTCACAAGGACAGACAACATAGTACACAACATGGCTACAGCAGGGATCTGATATCCTAGGCACAACAGAGTTAGCAGTTAGCTAAATTGCTTCTTCATCCTCTAATGGGAACCGACTTTGGGTTAGGGTTCACACAGTTTTCCTTATTGGAAAAAGGGGGGGCAAGACCACAGTATATTCCATGGCTGCAAATGGACAAGGATAATTTAAGGTGTAAGCTCCCAAGTTTGACTTTGGGCGCTGGGAAATGGACATATCAGTTAGACAAAATGACATGAGGAAACACACTGGCCAGAGGGGACATAAAAGGTCTCCTGGCAGCTATTCTTGGGGGGAGAGCTGACGACATATGGCGGAGAGCAGCATATTCAAGTGTGACAGCACAGAACACAGCGCATGACGGAGCGCCATTTAATAATTGTAGAGCAGACGCGTGGAAGGCTCTCAGGGTACAGTACCCCGATACATGCGATATGGGTGCAATCATGCCACGTAAGATGAAGGAAGATGAAGACCATATTGCTTATATTCAGGAGAAATGGCAACTTGAAACTTGCAAGCCATGGGAAAATACAGTGGCATTATTTTACCACATTTTATGGCAAGGGTTAACTAAGCCACTACAGAGGCAGATGAAGAAACAAGTGGGGATTGAAGCGAAGCCGTGGGCTGAGCTACAGCTGAGGATAGTACACCATTGTCAGTTATTATAGGAGAAGAATAAGAGAAAAGCTGAGACTAGGAAAATCGAGGAAGCCAAGTAAGTCCAGAAAACAGTGTCAAAATTTGCCATAGAAAGAGTGGTATTGAAGAAGGATTGGGAATGCAGGAAGCATGGGTGCACCGCATGCGAGTAATCAGCACCCGATGGATAAAGATGGATATGGGTTTGTGCAACGAGGCATAGGTATGGTCTATATAGGAAGAGGAGGTGGATTCCAAAATAATCAAGGTGGGTTTCAGAATACACAGAATGAGAATCATATTACTCAGGGGGGATATAGCCAAGGGGGACTTGTCAGACAGGCACCCCCAATATGTTGGACATGTGGGATGACAGGGCACATTGCACGCGTATGTCGAAGTCAAGGGAATGTACACAATGGTCAATTTTCAAGAGGGGATGGTTTATCCTCCACCATACAGTACACAGACTTGAGAAGGGTTCGCCCAAGATCACACATTTTATCAGGCACAAGCGCCGCAAGTCAAGCACGTACAGCATCAAGAGCGAGTGCAAACGAATCCACCACAAGGGCAGTCGTAACAAGCCCCTATGCAGACACAGTAGTATTCAAATACAGGACAAGTGCTGACACCCAGAATAGAAGGTGTCACTGTGGTAGGAGGAAATCCTTTTACAGGGACGGGGATGATCCTGTACCCACAATAGGACAGCTCACAGGGTGACTTGATGAGTTTAATACTATCTGTGACACCAGATCCCCAAGAAGAACCGAGGGTCAATGTGACGATAAGAGGCACATCTTGTTCTTTTTTAGTAGAAACTGGAGCTACTTGTTCATGCATCCGAGAAGGAAAATATCCAATGTCGGGAATTGTCATACATGCTCAAGTGTTCTTTGGAGCTACGAGTCGAGTTCATTTTACTGATTGATTACCAGCCTCTATAGGAGATTGTGACATGTCTGCTCCTTTGTTATATTCACGACAGACACCAGTTAACATTTTGGGAAGAGATTCGATGACAAAACATAACATGACAATCTCATTCACTGATCAAGGAATCATGTGCTCCACTCCAGTAATACACTAGTTAAATGTGGGCAAATTTATACTGGAGTTCACAGGGCAAGTGGCACTGTGAGGCGTTCCAGTAGATCCAGAGGTTTTTCTGTATGAAGTGAGCATTCGGCCGGCAAGGCTACCTGGCCTGGTGGGAAAAATTGTGAGCATACCTGATGAGTTTTTGTTTAGAACACAAATACCTATGGACGAAGAGTGGGGACAGACTATCCCAATAGAATTGGAAGCAGGCATAGGATGAAGGGAAATGGCAATGCTCAAAGGAGTAGGTGAGGGTGGACCATGGAGAACTATAATCGCTCTCGAGGAAGGGTATAGATTGACTGACATAAATGATGAAGACATGTTCAGAGAATACCAAACAGATGATGAAGTGGTGTTCTTTATGAGCATCAGATATTGGATAAGAATAGAAAAAAAGGAAGTCCAACATCAATGATGATAATGCGGCACCATCCAGCATTTTTTCAAGAAGATTTGGTAGAGGTGGCAAACGTCCTTTGGATCACAGGCCCTTATGATGCAGGTTTATTAAAGAGAATAAGGGAAGTTAAAATAAAATTGAAGCCAGGAGCAATTTTACCTTGACCAAAACCGTACCCCGTGTCTTGAGAGGCTGATGAAGATATATTTCAGACCATTTCAGCACTGATGAAACAAGGGATTCTGGTGCCATCAGAATCGTTGTGTAATACCTTAGTGTAGCCAATCAAAACATCTAAAGGACTGTCATGGAGATTTATACAAGATGTGAGACTGATTAACCAGATTGAAGATGCAGACTTTCCTTTAGTTCCTAATCCGGCGACAATACTATGCAGTATACAGGAGGAAGCTCAATATTTTACGACGATCCATTTGAAAAATGCATTTTTCTCGATCATGTTGTACAAAGACTCACAAGATTTGACTTCCTTTATGTTCCGCTAAACTCGAATGAAACAAACTTGTTTGCCCCAGGTGTACTGTGAGTCCCCATCGATCTTTAACAGAGTTCTACAGATGGATTAGGCAATATTGATCTTATAAGTGTGGTGATACAATAAGTCGATGAAATTTTCATTTTTTAAATTTGTAGCACCATGGACGATGAGTGCAGGCAATATTCTATTCAGTTGATGACTTTCCTAGCAGACAAAGGATATAAGGTAGACATAGAGAAGAACAAGTTACTTCTTACCTTGTAACGTTCTTTCGATGGGATTTTCCTCCGACGTATTCCTTATCTTAGATAGATATCTCTTTTCAGCTTTGCTGGCCTCGGATATTTTTTCGCTCTAGAGGGCGCTGCGCGTCAACGTCCGCCGAGTCGATGTCCCTCGACAGCCGCCGTATCGACGTCGACGTCATCCTGCCTATAAAGGCTGTGCGCAGCGTCCGTTGTTCAGTTCCGTTTTGTAGCCCACAATAATTCTTTCTGGACTAATCACCCTGAAGGAGCGTAAGCTGCAACAACAAGGGAAGTAGTACTGCGGGGATGGATGGGAGGGTCGATAAGGAATACGTCGGAGGAACATCCCATCGAAAGAACGTTACAAGGTAAGAAGTAACTTGTTCTTCGAAGGGATTGTGTCCTCCGACGTATTCCTTATCTTAGATAGGCTCCCATAGCAGTATTCTGTTATTGGAGGTGGGAGTACTGACTTCATGCTTCCTCTTATTGATGAATAGAGTGCAATACTGCCCTTCCAAAGCTAGTTTCCTGACTGGAGGAGGAATCCAAGATGTAAAACCGTGTAAAGGTATGGACGGACGACCATGTGGCAGCCGCACATATGTCTCTAACCGGCACTCCTCTTTTGAGGGCCGATGAAGCTGTGATACCTCTGGTCGAATGAGCCCTAAGATTTTGAGGGGGCTCTTTTCCTGTCAGTTTATAACATTCCAAAATGGCTAAAATGATCCATCTGGAAATGGTCTGCTTAGTTATCGGTAACCCCAGCTTGTGACCTACGTAGCCTATAAACAGCTGGTCTGCTTGTCTTCTCCTAGCCAGTCTACTAATGTAAAAACTTAAAGCCCTTCTTGGGTCCAGCCTGTGTAACCTCTCTTCCTCTTTCCCCGGATGGGGAGGAGGATAGAAAGATGGAAGGGTAATCTTCTGTGTGATATGAAATTCAGAAACCACCTTTGGGAGGAAATTAGGCTTCACTTGCAGAACAACTTTGTCTTTGTGAAAGATTGTATGAGGGGGTTTACAAGAAAGAGCTTGTAACTCGCTCACCCTTCTAGCAGATGTAAGTGCTACTAATAAAACAGTCTTAAGGGTAAGAAATCTTAACGAACAAGAGTGGAGTGGTTCGAAAGGTGTGCCCATCAGGAAAGTTAGGACTAAATTTAAATCCCATAGGGGAACATGGAATGGTCTTGGGGGATAAACATTAGTTAACCCCTTTAGAAACTGTATTACCAAGGGTAACTTGAAATAGGATGGTTCTTCCGCAGTGCGCTTAAAGATGGATAGCGCTGTGAGATAGCCCTTGATGGTGCCAACTTTAAGGCCTGAATTTGCCAAATATAGTAGGAAGGACAAAACCATTGGTGTACCACATGAAAAGGGATCGATATTCTTTTCCCTACACCAGCTGCAAAATCTGTTCCAACAGCAGCGGTATAAAGATTTTGTTGCTGGCCTTCTTGCCGAAAGCAACATCTCCATAACGTCATCAGGGAGGTCCCAATCCTTGTACCTCAGCCTTTCAGAAGCCAAGCGTGAAGGTTGAGGGTTTTGATGTCTGGATGGAGAACCTGACCTCCCTTCTGTGAGAGCAGATTCTCTCTGAGTGGAAGTCGAATTGGAGGGCAGATGGACAAGTCTAGAAGGTCCGGGTATCACGTTCTCCTGGCCCAATCCGGGGCAATTAGGATCATGGTTTTCCGGAATCTTCTCAACCTCCTGATCATTTGAGGAATGACAGGGACTGGTGGAAACGCGTACAGGAGCGGAAACTCCCAGTCCACTATGAACGCGTCTCCCAGAGCTCCTCTCGGGGGAAATTCCCTTGAACAGAACTGATCGCACTTCCTGTTGACACTGGTGACGAACAGATCCACCTGAGGGGTTCCCCAAAGGGCGAAGATCTCTTGAAGGACTTCCTGAGCTAGATCCCACTCGTGGGAGACTGTGCTCTGCCTGCTCAGAGCGTCCGCTGTCAAGTTCTTCTCTCCGTCTAGGTGAACTGCCGATAGAGAGATTCCTTCTTGGATTGCCCAAAACCAGAGCTGCATCGTCTCTCTGCACAGAGGTAGTGATCCTACGCCTCCTCTTTTGTTGAGGTAATGCATGGCCACTGTGTTGTCCGTCATTATCAGGACATTCTTTCCTTGTACAGATAGCAGAAAAGCCTTCAGCGCAAGTCTGATGGCCCTCAGCTCTAACAGGTTGATATGTAGTCTGGACTCCGATGGAGACCAACGACCGCTGATGGTCAAGTCGTTGGCATGGGCTCCCCACCCCGTGAGTGAGGCATCCGTGACTACTGTTATCTCCGGCCAGGGTTGCCAAAACTGCTCTCCTTTCAGAATGTTCTCCTGACAGGCCCACCACTGAAGGTCTCGAGCCACCCTGTCAGAAACCTGAAGAAGATTTGTCATTCTCCCTGAGAATTGGGACCACTGAGTTCTCAGTGCCCACTCGAGGGATCTCATTCTCAGGCGAGCCTCCGGCACTAGGAAAATGCAGGATGCCATGAGGCCTAGCAACCTCAAAAAGTCGAAGGCTGGGAGACGTTGGGCATTTTGAAACTTGGTGACCATCTGTAGAATATCTTGAGCCCTCACCTCTGGTAGCGAGGCTTTTCCCAGGGAAGTGTCCAGGATCGCTCCGATGAACTGGAGTCTCTGCGATGGTATCATTTGTGACTTCTTTAAATTGAGGGAGAAGCCCAGTCTGTGAAGGGAGTGGCAAACATGATCTAGCTGGATCTGAGCTTGTTCCGAAGATACAGCTCTGATCAACCAATCGTCCAGGTAGGGGTAGATGTGAATCCCTTCCCTCCTTAGACTTGCAGCCACTACCGACATTAACTTGGTGAAGACCCTCGGGGCGGAGGTCAGCCCAAATGGCAGCACTCGAAATTGATAATGAGAGTTGCCAATTGCGAACCTCAGGTATTTCCTGTGTTTGAGATGGATTGGCACATGGAAATAAGCGTCCTGAAGGTCCAGAGATACCAACCAGTCCTGGAACTGAAGGATCTGAGAAAGAGTAACCATCTTGAATTTGTCTTTCCTGAGGAATATGTGCAATTCTCGCAAGTCCAAGATGGGTCTCAGTCCTCCGTCTTTCTTTGGTATGAGAAAGTAAGGGGAGTACCAGCCCTTGTTCCTCTCCGCTACAGGTACCGGTTCTATGGCACCTTTCTGTAGCAGGTCTAAAATTTCCTGCAAGAGGAGCAGATCTGGAGCTTTTTGAGAGCTGATCCCCGGTGCAGTGGATGACTTTGAGGTATGCGTAGGAGAGGCAGGCAGTAACCTTGTGCAACTGTCTCCAATGCCCAAGCATCTGACGTGATAGCCTGCCATTCCCCCAGATGTTGAGTTAACCTGCCTCCTACAGGTGTCTTGTGAGGGAAGTCCTCAGAGTGGTTTTGGGGCGGCTGATGCAGATGCCGATGGTAAAGAGGCACCTGCTGTTGCTACGGCTTTTGAATATCTACCCCGTCCACCTCGTGTAGTTGTTCTTTGTCTCCTTTGAGCCGGTCGTCCTCTACCTCTTCCGAATGCGGAGTAGAAGCGAAAGGACTTGCTTCTCGCAGAGGTTCCTGTGGGACGAAAAGGTGTCTGACGGATTGCAGCGCCTAGGGATTTTGCTGCTGCCTTTGATGTTTGCAGTTTTTCTAAACTGTCATCCGCCTTTTTCCCAAACAAAGAAGAGCCATCAAATGGCATGTTCAAGAGCCTGGCGTGCACATCTGGGGCAACACCAGACTTTCTCAACCAAGCAAATCTCCTGGTTGTTGTACTTGCCGCCATTGCTCTGCTGATACTGTCAGCCGAATCAATGCCCGTCTGGAGGGATTCGCACATAGCGTCTTTACCGTCCTTTATGATATTTAGGAACGCCTCCCTTTCTTCTCCCTCTGGGATGCAGTCAGCCGCTGTAGAAGCACACTCCCAAAGTGTATGGCTAAATCTAGCAAGGGTGCAAGTAGCATTAATAGATTTTAACGCCATGCTACATGCCGAAAAGACTTTCTTAGCCATAGCATCGTATTTTGTATCGTCCCTGTCCTGTGGGACGGTAGGGTAAGCAGTCTTGATGTCAGTAGAAGATGCTGCCTGTACCACCAGACTTTCTGGGGATGGGTGTTTGGACAAAAACTCTGGGTCTGCAGAAGATACCCTGTATTTAGTAGACAGTTTTTTATTTACTGCCGGGACAACATCTGGGGTTTCCCAGTTCGTCATGATTTTTCTTTGAAGAGCTTTATGAAAAGGTACTACAGGATCCTCATGTGGAACTTTATCAAGAATATCCGTGAGGTCATCCTGTTGGAAAGCCTGTGAAGGTGTTGACCACCCCATAAATTCTGTGATCCTGGCCATTAAGGCTCTATAAGGGGTTTCAGCATGCTCCCCCGGGTCTGGCCTAGCAAACTCCACCTCTGGGGAAGTGTTTAAACCACTTGCCTCATGTAAGGAATCATGGAGTTCCTTTAATCTGCTTTCCTCTGAGGATAACTCCTCTTGAACTGGGGTTGCAGATCCCTGCAACTCAAATGTCTCTTCTTGGTCAGATAGTTCTCCCTCTTCCAAAATTGAGGACATTGTTCTCAATTGGTCTGAACTCACAAAGGGTGTGAAACCCATCTCCAAGGCAAAGGGTGCCAAACTTGTTGTAATCGGCCTTGAAAACGTCGATGTCGTCGACGCCGAAGTCTTTGAACGTGGCATCGAAAACAAAGGTGGAGGCCTCGAGGTCCTCGATAGAATTGGAATTCTGCTTGAGGATGTCGACAATCTCGACGACATCGTCATCGAAGACCTGGGAATGGCCACTGGGTGTGCCGCAACCGTGACTTTCCTTGGCGTCGACGCCGGTGTTGAGGATGGCGTCGAGTCGACAGACCCATGTGTCGGAGGTCCCTTCAACAACGTCTTCAAAGACACCGACCTCGGCGTCGACGGAACCTTCGTCGACAGCGTCGACGGAACCTTCGAAGAAGGATTTGAGGTCTTTGCTTTACTCGAGGGTTCGTGACGGGCTCGAGAAGCTTCCTTCGCCGGGTACTGCGACTCGCAGAGTTTTGGACCTTCGGGTCTTTCGACCAGAGCATCGCTCTCGGCAGTCTTCGAGGGGGTCGAGGCCGCTTTCTCGAAGACGCTCATCATATTTTTTCGGAATTCCTCCCATTCAGCCCGGGAACTATGTTTCGTGGGGCAAGGGATTCTCTTACGTGAAACAGAGGAAGAGGAGGACGAAGAAGGGGATCTTCGGCGTCTCCTTTTCGAGACCTTCGATCTCGAGGAGTGATGGGACCTGGAGCACGAATGGTGATGAGGAGACGAATGTCTCGACTTCGTCGAGGAAGAAGAAGCTTTAGAAGTCTTACCTTTTTCCAGCTTCCCCCTATGCTCCTTCAGGGCCTTAGCTGTCATGGACATACAGTCCTCGCACTCCGAACAATGGTGTTCAGCTCCCAAACACCACAGACAGACGCTGTGAGGGTCAGTCAGCGACATCTTTTTTCCACAGTGTCGGCATTTTTTAAAGCCGGACCGAGGGGTCGTCGGTTCAGATGAGGAAGCCATCGAGTATGGATCGAATATCTTGAGGAAATTGGAATAATTCTCTACGAAACTGAGCAACGATATTCCGAGGCACTGAGTAAGCGCGGATAAACGGGACTGAGCAACGGATGCTGCGCACAGCCTTTATAGGCAGAATGATGTTGACGTCAATACGGCGGCTGTCGAGGGACATCGACTCGGCGGACGTCGACGCGCAGCGCCCTCTAGAGAGAAAAAATTTCCGAGGCCAGCAAAGCTGAAAAGAGATATCTATCTAAGATAAGGAATACGTCGGAGGACACAATCCCTTCGAAGTTGCACTACTGCCAAGAAGAGGTGTTATACATAGGGCAGTTAATTTCCCATGAAGGAAAGAAGGTGACACCTGAAAGAGCAAAGGCAATTATGAAAACCTCAAAGCCGAATACATTAAAACAGATGTTACAGTTTTTGGGATTATGCAACTATGTTAGAGCCTGGGTGTTTCATTACAGTACGTAAACAAGACCCCTTTTGCAAGCTTTAAAGAAAGCATAAGTGAAAATAGTAAAAATAGAATGGACTGAAGACATTTAGGAATTCCCAATTATGCTGAGGAATTGTATTCATTATCGCACTCAAAGGGACATTCATGACAGCAGTGCTTACGCAGAGAACTACATTGGGGTATAAGCCTCTAGCGTATTGCAGTAGGATTTTAGACCCAGTTATGAGAGGACACTTTCCTTGTGAACAGTCATTGGCAGCTGCCATGTTCACAATTGAGAAGTCTACAAGTATTGTAATGGGCTGCTCCATAACTGTCTTCGTGGAACATGCTTTGTTTGCAATTTTAGAGAAACCCAAAAGGTGCATTGACATCCCAAATAGGTTCATTTTATGAGGCAATGATTTTGAACCCAGCAATTAAGACTGTAAGATGTAAAATAGTGAATCCTGCCACGTTTGTAGCTGAGCCATTAAAAGAAGGCGATCATGTGCACGTCTTTGCTAATTATGTTGAATTTTATGACGATATACCCCGTGTGAAAGAGAATGCTTTGGCGGGAGGGGAAATTCTCTTTATTGATGATTCTTCAAAAATTGATTAGACTAGTGGGGAAAGGCATTCAGGCGCAGCGGTAGTGAGACACAGATTAAATGGAGAATTTGAAGTTGTATCAAGTGTAAGGCTATCGTCTCACATTTCAGCACAAGCAGCAGAATTAGTGGTGCTTATTGTCACGCTCAAAAAACAAGAAGGACAGGAAGTGATGGTGTACAGTGACTCCGCCTATGTGACTTCAACCGTACACCCAGGGTTAGCGTGATGGAAAAGGAGGGGCTACCTCTGTGCGGACGGCACTCCAGTGCAGCACGCATCCTTATTGGACTGGCTTATTAAGGCACTAAAACTCCCAGTACCCATAGCAATCGTTAAATGAGCAGCGCACACTAAGCAAACAGATTTTCTCTCTTGTGGGAACGAAGCCACAGACGAAGAAGCCAAAAGAGTTGCATATTCCCCAGATATTTCAAGTTTTGATACTAAAAATATTAAAGAAAAAGTAGTTACAACCATTTTAATGCAAGAAGGGTTTAATACATTGTTGATAACCCAGCTAATAGAGATTCATGGAAATGCACAGCAGGAAAGATAGTAATTATGGAAGCGAAGGGGTTTGTCATTTTTGGGTGTCACCTTCTTGGGTTTTTTGTCCTTTGGTGAGACGGAATAAAACCTTTCTCTACAAGCTGCCACCATGCCACCCCAGTATAGTAATCTGGGAGGCACGGAGGTTAACCAGAGAGCTGGGTCTCAAGGGAAATCCCCCCACCCCCTAACTGGTGTGACAAACCTTGCTAGATGTAGTGTGCTGGAGCTGTAGCAAGACAAGTTCATATAATACGGCTGATCCAAATCAATGTGGGAGGAGCTTGCAGGTAGCACGTGGATAGGCAAAAGAGTATAGACTGTGTAATGAAGGATAGAGATGGCAAGGCAGGAATACTGACAATGGAGTCCACAGAGAAAGCTAGAGATAAGAAAACACAGAGGGAGTGGGGAGGTAGAGAGCCAAGCAGAATAGAACCAGGAGTGAGGGAGAACAGCAGCCACAATACCCAAAGGCATGGCAACAGGAAGAAATTAGACAGAGTTAGGCGAGCCGCGAGAGCGCGGCAAGCCGTGCAAGAAAAGAGAAGCGACACAGCATACTGCAACTACACAAAGGCAGTTGCAATGCGCTGCCTACCTATTCTCTCAGGTACTTGTTGTCGAAGCTGCATTCCTCTGGTCCTGACACAAATGTAATGACGTTTGTGCTCCGGGTACGTGAATGACGGCCATGTTGGAACAGGATGAGACTCTCCAATGTTTCCATAGTGATCCTTGATGATACAAACTCCAAGGCTGCTGTAAACGCTGCAAACACTATGGAGATGTTACAGGGGTGTTCTTTATCCCCCACCCAAGCATTATGGTTACAAGACAGCACTGGAAAGCCGGTGATGACATTAGTATTATTAAAGGTCACACTTAAACAGCTGCATTACCCCCTGCATGTAACTAGTGAGAGTCTTGCTGCAACGATTGCAGAAGACTGGTTCACTCTGAATTTATTGGAGCATGTTGCACTACTTATAGCAAACTGCATTGTGTGTCAAAGGTTTACTGCTGGGCATACACTGGGAACAATTAGAGGGGTGATTCCTCAACCAAATGGTCTGTTTCAGCATTTACATATTCACTATGTTGATATGCTGCAAGTATGTTTTGGATTTGGTATCTATTAGTGGTGGTGTGTCACATCTCCAGGTGGATTGAGGCAGGTCTGTGTACACACCCTGATGCCTCTTGCACAGCAAAGTTTTCAGTGCAAGAAATCTTCCCAAGATTGGGTGTGTGTGAAGTGCTGAGATCCCACAATTGGCCACATTTTGGTAATGAGGTGTTTGAACAGATAGTGCTCCTATTGAATATTAAGCACATGTTTTCTTCTGCCTATCAACCACAAGTGAATGAGATATGTGAGAGACTCAACGACCTCCTTAAAGAAAGGATTGCCACAATCAAATTGACAATGAAGAAGGGATGGCTATACTGCCTGCCCTTAGCTTTATATGCCCTTCGGAATCAGCCTGGGTCAGACCACCACCTCACCCCTCATGAACTACCGACAGGGAGGCAGATGAGAACACCTCTCACACCTCCGTCTAGAAGTAGAAGTGATGAACAGAGTGTAGCCAAAATGTTAGGAAATTAATTGCATGAATATTTGACATGTATGCCCTCTAACTTCTCTCTCATTTCAGATCAAGTCAAGTGCCATGAAAAGAGGGGGGGGTTGGTCTCAGGACACAGATGAACACCATTCAGCAACTGGATCACCAGAACTGTTATCGGCACCCAGGATGTGTATTGGTGACACTGTCTTTGTTAGAAATTTCACATGCAAGTGACATGAGCCCCGTTTTGTATGCCCCTTTTGTGTTGAAGATATAACCCCCTCAGCAATGAAGGTCCAAGGCAGGCGAGCTTGGCTTCACTTGAACGACGTAAAAACCTATAAAGGTGAGACCTACCCTCCAACTGGTGCCAAATCAGAAGCAAGACAAGAAGGAGAATACTGCCAAGAAGAGGTGTAATACGTAGGGCAGTTAATTTCATATGAAGGAAAGAAGGTGATACCTGAAAGAGCCGCAGCAATCATGAAAACCTCATAGCTGAATACAGTAAAACAGTTGAAACCATTTTTGGTGTTATGCAACTATGTTAGGGCCTGGGTGTTTGATTACAGAACATAAACAAGACCCCTTTTGCAAGCTTTAAAGAAAACACAAGTAGTTAAAGTAAAAATAGAATGGACGGAAGAAATGGAGGACGGGTTTGGAGAACTAATAACTAACTTCTCCTTGTCCACCTTCTATCCCATGTCTGCTAGGATAGTCATCAACTGAATAGAATTTTTTGTCTGCACTCATCTTCCGTGGTGCTACAAATTAAAATGTCATTGACATATTGAATCACGGCACTCTTAAGATCAATATTGCCTAAATCCATCTGTAGATCTCTGTTAAAGATCAATGGGGATACACAGTACCCTTGGGGCAAATGAGTACGTTTCAATTGAGTTTGGCGAAACATAAAGAAAGTCAAGTCTTGCGAGTCTTTGAGCAACGGGATTGAGAAAACCCCATTCTTCCAATCGATCACTGTGAAATATTGAGCTTCCACTGGGATACTGCATAGTATCGTCGCCGGGTTCCGAACTAAAGGAAACTCTGCCTCTACAATCTTGTTAATCGGTCTCAAAGCTTGTATAAATCTCCACAACCCTCCTTTAGATTTTATGATCCGATACACTGCAGTGTTACACAACGATTCTGATGGAATCAAAATCCCTTGTTTCATCAGTGCTGAAATAGTCTGAAATATACACTTATTAGCTTCTCGAGACAAAGGGTACAGTTTTGCTCGAGGTAAAATCACTCCTGGCTTCAGCTTTATTTTGACTTCCAGATTCCTGCTCTCTTTCATATGTCATCAGCACTTTCCCCAGGAATAACTGCCAGGAGACCTTTTATGTTCCCTATAGCCAGCATGTTTCCTCCTGTCATTTTCTCTAACCCCTATATCCATTTCCCAGTGCCCGAAGTCAAACGGGGGTGCTTACACCTTAAATTATCCTTATCCATCTGCGGCAATGGAACATACTGTGGTCTTGCTCCCCCATTTTCCAATAAGGGAAACTGTGTGAACTCTAACCCACAGTCAGCTCCCATCGTTAGTGTATCCATGGCAGGTAGGATCGTCCCGTCTGTCGTCTTGTCGGTAATTACCTTAACATGCTCACATATGGCAGTGATTCTCCCTTCTCATTATACGATTGTCCTCAGAGGCACTCTAGATTTTCTATGGGATCTGGCGTTGTATCTTTAGATTGTTCCAGATCAGACCATCTTCCTTCTTTGTCTATTTGCAGGCTTCCCTCAGGGGCGCCGCATGCACTTCCTCCTTCTACCCCAAGACTGGGTTCTCTTTCCTTGACTGGCATGTCTAGTGCCCAACTAGTGTGACTATTGTCTTTCTCACCTTTGTCCAAGTTCAGTGTGCTTAAGGACAATGCTCTATGTCTGTGAATGTACAGAATTTCTTCTTCGCTTCATGTTTGAAATTTTAGGGATGGATCCCTTTTCCCTCAGATTCCATATTTGCTACCTTCCTTTTATCCTTGATATGCCTTATCGATCTTTCTTCGATGCTCTCCACATCAAAGCTTTCTTCGTCTAACACAACCCCTGGTGCTCCTGACGTTGGTTCCTTCATCGGAAGGAACTCTTCTATTCTGTCCCATCATATTTCTGGGCTGGGCCCTATTGGTTCTTTACGAATGAGACTGGTATCAAGACCCCACTGTCTCCTTCTCCCTTCTATTTCTTTGCCTTCTCGCTTCCATTGTAATTCTTTCTTCCTCTCGATTTCGTTCCTCTATCTTTATTGCTTTCCTTCTTTCCTCTTCTTCCCTTTGCCTCTGTATTTATGTGTCCCTTAGTTTTTGCACTTCCTCTTCTCTTACTTTTTCTTCTATCCCTGTCTTCTATCGCTCTGTCTATTATCAAACTTTTTTTGCTCTTCTGCCTGTTCTTTTTTCTCTTGCTCCTCCTGATAAATCGATTCTCATCATTCCCTTGTCTTCCTTTCCTGCTTATCTTTCAATCTCTTCTCTTGTAACTTGTCTTTTCTATCTTGTTTGTCACTATCTTCTCTTTGCCTCACTTCCTCAATGCTTTTCCCATTAATTTTAAGCAATATCTGTCCTCAAATCCATTTGTTCTGCACAAGTGTCACCTCGCCACCTTTATCCTTTTCTCCTTTCCATCTCTTAATTTCTCTGTCTATTTCTATTGATGAATTTGACCACTCACTCGTCTCTTATTGGTCTCGTATGATCTTATAGATCTCTTCTTTTCCCTTATTCTCCTCTGGACTCTCATCACTGCTGTAAGCGGGAGGTTTGTATAGCAGATTACTATACCTAGCCGCCACTTTCAATTCCTTTAAAGGATGTAACCCTATTTCTTCCTTACTAGCATCTTTCACTTCGGGCGAGGCAAGAGGAGCTGCACGCTCAACACCTTCCTCCTTCCGCTGACTTAGCATCCACTCCCCAGGTGGCGGATCCTGCCTCTCTTCATGGTACATTTTCCAGAGCTCTAGCATCGCAAATCTTTTTCTCTAATATCTTCCCCGTGTACGCAGCGTGCAAGTATGTGGTCATGTGTTGCAATACCGCTATAGCTCCTCAACTTTTCCTCAATTTCTTCACAGCATTTTATCGCTCTTCGATATGTTTACTCAACACACAACAGACTGTTGACTTTACACATTATTAAACACTGTGATCACCTTATTTTCTCTCTACCATATATAGGGTTTAAGAAGTCACCTTAGGCAAACCTGTTTGTGTGTTATATATTTCTCCTCTACTCCCTCTTTTTCTCCTGTTCATATTCCTTCGGTGAGTTCCTCCCTCAGATTGTCATCTATTCTTCTGAACTCCATTGAGCTAGGATTGTAGGTGCTTGATCTCTTCTTCACTCAATACTTCCTGTTACTTAAAATTATCACAAACCCATCCCCTTCATTTGCCATTCCCCTTAGTCTACTCACCATTCATTTGCTAATCGGCTTGAGGCCTTCAGTAGCGGCGACTCCTCCAATCCGACCGCAGAGCACCCGTGGGAACCGGGCACGGATTTCTTCAACAGGAGACCTGCAAACCATTTCGGTTCTTCTTGCAAGATCTCCATCGGCCGTTCTCCACAGAAAACCTTGCGATCTTCCGGCTAATGGCAGAGGATACTCAATTGTCTTAAAGACTAGGGACAAGCTAGTTTGGATCTTGAACCATACGAAACTTCTACCACGTAAGCGTAGGGCCCTTTAGGTCCATTGGGTAACCTGCATGCAATGAGGTTGCAGAATAACTCCACCACCAGATAATCGAACCAACTCAGGAAGATGGGAAAGGTACAGTTTAATTAACAATTATCTAGAACAGGGAGTTACAACAGACATCAACGGATGTTCGCTCGAGCTCTCCAACTAACTCATCTCAACTCAACGCATTTCAGAAAAAACATATACTTTATACTAGAAATTCATCAGAGGTGACGTCATACTATGTGGAAAATGAGAAAAACCTATGAGGGGTTGTGATACGTTCAAGGGGAACATCCAAGTATACTTTCTATACAGGATGAGATTGTGATTGGTTATCTACTGTCAGGTGGAGAACTCATGCCTCACTCTAAAAACATGGCATCTTCAACACTATTAAGTACACAGTAAATCATTGGCACTCAAACTATAAGGCCCTTCATTATATGGCCCTCTATAATTGATTGGCACACTCGTGCCATTCTGGATCAATCGGCTCACTTAGCAGCATGTAAGCTCAAACCCAGGTGCCAGGAGGTGGACTTGACTGTACCTCTCCACCAAATAAGCCCATCATCTCTCATCACCCAAGTCTTCTGCTGTGCATATTTTCTTTGAACTTGGCCTTGTAGAGTATGCTGGTCTCTTGGAATATAAGGCAGTGTGAGCATGCACTATTGTTGTTCTCAAACTCCACGCTCGGCTCTATTTCCATCCTTGGTTCACGTGACAGGAGACCACGATTTGGTCCATTTTGCAGCATTTAAATGCCTTAAATTAATACAACTTGGCACACATTGTGTTCTTTCTATGCACTTGAACTAGGGATGATTCAGCATGAAACGTTCACCACCTTCAAGAATAGATAACTGGCCTTGGCTGCTTCAGCTTTGACACCAGACCAGACAGCCCTTCTGGACTCTTCCATGATCTCAGCTAATTCCTGCTGCGACACAACTCTCAGCATTTCTCTTCATGGGTCCCCGCTTACTAAAACTTGTGACACCGATGTCCAGCTTCTATACAATGGCGGCTTTGCCTGCAATCTATTAACTACTTATAGCCAGCTTCTAAGATTACTTAATCTACTTGCGTTACAGCATCTGTACAGCTATTGAATGGCTTGCATTTTCTGCAGTGCTTCTCACACGTGCAATCTTTTCGCATATGAAAGTTTACTCGACTCTTAACTTTGTCATCAGTTTCTATATGGTCCATACAGTCTCTTCAGCCAGTATCCTCAAAGGCGTCATGTTTGTTTCTTGTGACGTCACCAGCTCCTCTTTTGCTCCTTTTCATATTCCTTCAGGGAGTTCCTCCCTCACATTGTCATCTCTTCAGGAATACATTTGGTAGGGTTTTCTCAATTGATACCTTCTTTGGAATATATGCTGCGGAATTGGCAAAATTGTGGTGTCAAGCTTGACACAATCTCAGGTTTACAGCATATAGACCGTAGGAGGGAGGGATTTCCAGCAGAGGCATGCATGCAGCCCCTCCTCTACAGGTCTTTGTGTGATAAGATCTATGGCCCGTGCACAAATTATCCTAAATCAGATTTATCAAGAAAGCAATCAACCAGCCGGTATTTTGGAGGGGGTGGCAAGTAAAGTAACTCAAGGGAGTGTTACTCTGGATATCCAATCCCCAGAAGCATGTATCCTTCGCCTATTTAAGAAAAGAAGTCCCTTGGAAAAATTAAAGACCTAATTTATATACTATTTAAATGTAGCATGGCCATGTAATTGAAAGCTACTTAGGAGCCAAGTCTAGATAGATGGTGGGAAGACCTGAGAAAATGGCCGACAGCAGAAACGGGAGTATGGGAAAAGGCACTGGGGGAACAAACACAAGAACTTGGAACAGATATTCTCCAATGGATTGCTCTGAGAGTACATTGTTTAATCAAAATGAGAGTGATGGAGCTACCCAAGGTACACAAGATGGAACCGGGGGAAGTGTGGTAGAATGATGTGTCTAGTGCTTTGGATTAAGGCACTTTATAAATACAATAAAAATACAAATACAAAAAATAGTAATAAAGTGAGAACTATATACGGGCAGTTGAAGGGGGAGGGGTTTGGAAGTTAAAAGGGGAACGTTGGAAAGCAGACTTGAAGTATATGATTATTTCCATTATTGTTTGTTACTGTTGTATGGACAATTCCCCCCCCAAACATTTTTTTTAAACAATGAACCAATCAATGTTGTTTTGCAGATGTATCCTTAAAACAGTGGCACACAAAACAAACGCCCGCAATGACGCCTTTCAATCAATGGCAAAGAAATGATGGACAGCAACTGTTTCGAATGTATTAGTACATCAGTGCACATTTGCTGTGTGACTGCTTGCACTGTAGTGCCGTCTGAGACTGATGTTCACGGTGTGTCGTGGTCAATCTGGGCTTGTTCATTTTTCTAAACAAGCCCATTCATAAAGGCTGGGGTTGCGTAGCAACCTCGAAAAAACTGAATGTTTGACATGTGTTGCATGACACCTGAAATAAAAAAACACGTTTCTATTTTGGGATTTCAGACAGGTATGATTTTAATGAACACCTGAAGGCTAAAACATTAAATGTAAGGGTGGCCAATAACATTCTTCTGCTCGTTTTACGGCTGATGGAAATGCTACCTAGGGTCTCATTTAGGGTGACCAGATGTCCCAGTTTTCCTGGGACAGTCTGGGGAAATCACCCTCTGTCCCGGGGTCCCGGGAGTTTTTTCATTTTCCAAACCCCGTCCAGGAATTGGAAGGCTGGCTCGCTACGGTCCCGGTTTTTGCTGGGACCCGATTTAGAAATCCCAAAATTGGGTCCCGGCGCTACTTTTCCTCTGAGTAAATGGGGGCGTGAATGCTTTTGACGCACCCATTTCCTCCCCCTTCCCGGGCCCTCTCCTCCAATGAGAGGGGTGCGCCTGTGAGCACACCCCCTCCCCGCACCCGACAACAGTTCAGCGACATAGAAGTAGGACTACAGTTGTATTGTAGTTCTACTTCTATGTTTATGGCCTGGCCCCGTTTTTTTTTATTTTACTCTTGTCACCCTAGTGTCATTGTACTGCTTCACTGTGAATACCAAGGTATTACTCCACACAGCTGAAGAGATTTGGCAGAATTGGTGTTTCTCTTCCATGACAAACACCCAGCAAGTAACAAGTGTAAACCTTTCTTGTAACAACCATTGACATCATCCACCCTGCCTCCCATTCTGCTCCTCCCAGACACAGACCAGGCATTTGGAGTTGCGTATGAAAATGATAGTTTATTGTCTATACAAGTGGAGAGATTTCACTGTGGCTGCCGAGCCAGTCGACTCTGCTATAAAGATGCAAATCATTCCGGGTACAAATGAGCACAGTACGCCATTGTGAACTAGTGAACAGTCGCCATTTATGTACCACATAGCCTTGTTCCCAGACCTGCTAATAGTCTGATTGGCCCAAAAGATGCTTTCATAGCAGCTGTAGAGAAAGACGTCATAAATAATAAGACGGTTATAGGGAAAGAGTGATGATGCTCTTAAGAAACAAGAGGACACTGCACTTTTTGATTTGGCTTCTCTCTATGGTGTTCTTCTAATTTAGCAAGCACGACTCGTAGGTGGGGACCATGTATTTAATGTTAATAAAAGCATCTTCTCCTCCGTAGCGCTCGAAGACCTCCAGTGTTTCCTGAATCAGGTCGCCAATGTTCTCACGCTTCTGCTGGCTGTAGTCGATGCCGTCGCCGGAATTAACTGGGGAAACAAAAACAGACGCGAGGCAACAGGTTAGGTATCGTGTGGAGACTTCAAAAAGACTTAATTCTTCTCGAATGAATACAATTTCCCACTAAGTGCCATATGATTATCCTCTTGGCTTCAGGGTGGGCATTCACCAAGCCTACACATCCAGGCATTGTAAAGGTGGCTCCCGGGTCATTCATCCTGTAACCACTTTGCCCCAAGTCATTCAATTCAATCCTTCATTCAGATGCTCCATCAAAAATTCCAAACAAAGTCAAATCACATAATTTAGTATTGGGTGCATATTTAGTCAATTCATGGCTCATATGCTTGCCGGTAAGGCAATACGTAAACCACAAACTAATTTCTTCTGCGCTGCAAGCAAGCATTTGTTAGTTCACATTTATTAACATGCGATTACAGAGCAGTATCAACACCCCATTGCATTTGCCTCCCTTGGGAGTAAGTTCTATAGCAAACTGCACAAAATGGCGATCTCCTATAACATTTTAATTTAAGAATGTTCAACGCTTTGGTAGAATAAGCAACCCTTCATTCAGAAATAGACTTTCAAGAGACATTTGGCCAGATTTAACTATACACAAAAAATGCTCCAGAATCGTTGCTCGTCAGTCTATCAATGGCTTTTTGTGTAAGCGTTGTGGTGATGTTTTTAGCCCATAAAAAGAGAGCGCAAGAGGTTTCTGCATGGAACTCAATTGTCGAGGAACTGAATTCAAGGACCTGCAGCATCTCAGTACACTTTCGGAGATTACTAAAGCCTTTGACCCTTTTCACCATCTGGGATTACCAACAATATGCTTTCTCCTTTGAGTCATTTCCACCACTGATCTTAGATCTTTAAAAAAAACGTTGTTTGTCCCCTTATAGGTAGAGAAGCCTGAAGCACCAATTAGTCTCAAGTGAATTCCAAGCTAAAATGTCTACCCAAAGTGGTCAAGTGAACATGGTGGGGATGAAAGGACAGCATTTCTTCCAGGAACATTTGCTTGTCATGTTGTATAGTAACTGTGCAATGGAGAACTATTCCTTGAAGGCTGATTTTCTCAGATGGGGTCAGTGTTACAAAAGGGGTGTCCTGGCCGTCTCATCTGAAAGATTGTCCTAATTAATGGATCACCTAGGCTTCTAGGAGACCTAATGCCTAAATGCTCAGACATCCAAAGCATGGACATTCTATGCCTAAGTCCATGTTTTGACATCAGAGTTCCTAAAGACAGGATATTGTGTAATTAGGCTTTATATTGCACATTGTTGCCATTTGCATGGTCGTTGAGCGCTATGGGATCTTCAAGAATAGTGGGATCGTTTTTTCGTCAAACACAGAGGGGCAAAGCAAGACTGTTGGGGTGCTGATGCAGCGGAGTTGTAACCAGGCTCTGTAGATATGTAGGTTTTCTATGTCATTTGTGGAGAAGGCTCCTGTGTGATGTGTATGCAGAAGGGAAATTCAGTCTCCCGTAGGTGCAAGGTGTGGCGGGCTGGGAACTGCACTGAGCCAAGTAGATGGGAGGACTGTAGACTTGGGAGTGTTTTTGGGGGTGAGGTGGGAGGCAGCTGGATTTCACCTGCTGCGTGAGAGTGGCTTCACAATGTACATAGTATATGTTGTTTGTTACGTCACTGAGATTTCCATCGCATACCGCTGCCATTTACATCACAGGTGGATCAGAAAGCAAGGGGAGTGGGTAAGGTTCGTGAGGGATAGAGGGAACATGTAACACGGCTTTGCTGCTGGGTTGATGTGCACAGCTGGGAAGTACCTGGATACTGTATGTCTGCGTCGAAGAGGGGCAAGTAGTGTTATGCTTGCTGTGGCCCTTTAAATGCTCTGACTCAACTCCCATGATTCTCCACCATTGACTACGCTGGCTCGGGGTGATGGGAACTGCAGGCCAATACATGCGAAGAGCGTATGCTGCTAATGAACAGTGGTTTGAACTTGGCACTTGTACCTTACTGGAAACCCCTAATCTCCTAAATCCCACCAACTCCTAGCTATTGGGTTGATTTTTAGTGTGAAACTATTTGCAGGTCTACTGGATTGGCTTCCCAACCCCCACACCAGTTGGTGGTTCTTGACAACCTCAGTTATGCACACCTGCCATTTGCATTGTCTCCTTGCACTATATGTGGAGGCATTAGCAATGTGGCAGGGTTATGGTGGTTTTATGGTGCGCGCACTGTTGTGGTTTCTAATATAATCATGTCTGTTTGTTGTGTTTGCTTTTCTGGTGCTGCATCCATAACTTCCCTTTAAACAAAGATTAACAAGAATTTCAATGTTATAACAATCTACAATATATCTACAGTACCCACTTGGCTTGGCCCAGTGGGCACTATAGCAAAACAAAAAAGGTGATGGCTGGAAGGTTTTGAATTAATCTTCACCTCTGGCATTGCTTCTTGCAACCCTCCAGACCATCGTTCTATTCGCCAGCCAAGCGATTACAAAAGAGGAAAGACCATTTGCAAATCAGGCCTGGTCCCACCCCTAAAGGGGCAACCACCCCAAACTGCTAGGTCACATCCCTTCTGCACGAGACCACAAGCATCTCCAAACATGTTTAGGCCTTGTTGGGCCTCATCAGGGGAGTAGCTTGGGTCTCTAGGCCCAACAGGCACGGGACCCACGTCTGGGGATAACCGTCCCACTATGCCTGGGGCATGCCAGGTGTAAAGTAGGATGTCAAACACGTAAGTGAAATGTACAGATAGTCTAAATGACAACAAGCACTTGGGGTATCATAGGTAGAATCAGAGTTCACGCATTATAATTGTCCCCTTCTCGGAAAAATATTACAGTGGAAATTTTGTGAATTTCTGCTCCTAACACGGGAGGGGAACAACACATGTCTTCTAATTTCTGCCTCATAGAGGAAGAGGTTGCCCTTGAAATAAAACAAGTTTCTACAAACGTTCTGGAAAAGCACTGGTGAAGAATACAAGAAGCGCAAGAGGAGGAAAAGGCGGGTGGGGGGTGCAAAAATACGAGTTCCGCGGCAGATGTTTACAGATGTTCAGAAAATGCTGTGCATTAGTCAGGCACCAGAGTTTCAAAGGGACATGTGCTGCCTCAGTCCTGGCAGAGACGCATAAAGCGCAGGTTTGGATATGAGGCACCGTGTCCTACGCTCTGCCCTGCGAACAGGCGAAAGAACGCACTCTGCAAGGAAGGTGCGAGGGTGGGTGGGAATGGAGTCACACGAATGAGGAAAATCCTGTACACTTTTATGTGACGAATAAAACTGCCAGGTGGCTTTGGAAATATGTCTCTGAGGGAGCACATCTTGCATGCATTCACAATGGCGCGCACTCTGTAACACCTCCCCAGCCGCTTTCCATATCAAAAGGACAATGTGATTGGTGTGGCGGAAACAGCCGTCATATATAAGTAAAAACGACACGGAGGGAGAGTGACAGGGGTTCTACAGTGACAGTGGAGCACTCTAATGTATTCCTGTACTATGGATCTTAGGCTTCCCATCGTCCCGCTGATGCCCCATGTAAACAAGATGGCAACATCAGATAGGCTTTGCACAGGGTGGAGATTTGACTTTGGTGATGAACACAAATTGATGTTCACCAAAAGCGAAAAGAGGGTGACTGCACGAAGGGGTTACCTGCAGGGGTGGACTAGGAATCAAAAGTGGCAATTTCAGCAAGCTGAACCCTTTCCCTATGAGAACATTTGGAAATCAAATAGTGACCACACAAAAGAGGCCTAGGGTGCTGAGGTCAAGAAAGGTTGCCAGGGTAGGGCACTCCAGTTGACGTGGAATCCAGGGGGGGGGTCAATCCCCTGTTCGGCCATCTCCACCACAGACAGGCCGGCATAGCATTTGATAGAAGCAGGGGGCCTGCCGCTTGTTGATTCACTGCTTTGGCAGCTACCCTACAATAACATGCGGTCTAGCGGCACACATAATTGCTCTGGCAATTTCTCCAAGCTACCTCTCAGCACCCATCCACTACATGCACTACTCCAAGACACATTGCACAACACCTCCGTCCTAAAAATGAAGCGATGCCCCATGATAAACTCGGGCTAGCTGCACGCAATGCCTCTCCTGTTCTTGCTGCGTGCTCCCCCAACTACCTCCCAGCACCCTTCCACATGCCATCTCAATATAGGTGGCTAACAGGGACCTGGCCACCCCTACCTACCTTCGTCTTGTCTAAAATACACACATGCATTCGAAACCCGACGACTTTCCTATACCTGGACTTTCTGTCCCCCGAGGCCGTTCAACCTACAGTGCGTTGGGACCATCCCAATGGTGAAAGGCGAAACACAAATGACAACTACTACTACTTTATGTTGATGCACACATAGCTAAGGAAACGAAGACAGAGCTCACTCACAATAACAGACAACTTTATTGGCAAGGATTTTGTTAAAAATTTAAAAAATTGAGTTCCAAACTCAGACATTCTAGAATTGCACCCGAACCTGCCCAATAAGAAGTCAAGCTTCCAAAGACCCGAGCGCCTCCACCATTGATATACAAGACAATAACTTACATGGTAACGTTGCAAATCTGGAATGATACAGAATACACAAACGGTTGAAAAGAAAAGTCTAGAAAGCACAAAGGGCTTGATGAGGAGTTTGAATGTGAGGGGGAAAAAAACAGTAATGGATCCTGTCACGTTACCTCCAGTTTCCCACACAGCCGAATGCCGAGCCTGAAGGTGAAGTGGAGGTTTTACCACCAACAGCTGGAGGTAAATCCTCAACTTGACCTCCAGAAACTGCTGGGTTTACAGCGGCAGAATATCGCTCACAGTAAATCGGACAAAATCCCCATGGGGCTTTATGGACTCCAAAAATGAGCAACAACATCACACCAACTTATCACCACTTTTAAGCCTGCAGTAAATTAATGGGGCCATGTGGCAGTAACAGTCAAAGGGTTTGGGCCAGACTCTCAAACAGGGCCCCAAATCTGCATTTTCAAAGTACATGCATAATTTTTTTTTTAAATTGAATTTTAAAATAAATACCCTGGGGCTGCATGAAGGTTGAGAAAGAGTAGTGCAGCAGCCAGTGACTGTAGTGTTGGGTGAGGGGAATAGAAACCCTCTGAGCGGTTCCCCCCCCTATTTCTTGCCATGGATGTCCAAGATTGATATGACTCGTCATGCATAAGAAAGATAACCAATGCAATAGGTGCTTTCTGGTTCATAGTGAAAAAATCGAAAACAAAAAGGTCGAAAGTCAAAATGCCAGAAAAAAAATGTAAAAAAAAAAAAAACATTTTTTTTTAATTCGTTTTTTATTCGAAATGGGGGAGTTCCCCACCAACACCCCCTTTTTTTTCTACCCATTTTTTTTTTATTCCCGGAACCCAAAATAAATATATAATTTAAAAAAAGGGAATTCGACTTTTTTTTTCGACCTTTTTTTTCTACATTTTTCTTTCGACCTTTTTTTTCGACATTTTGACTGTACACCGTGCTTTCTAATGAATACTTCAAGCACCGCCATCATCTCTCCTTTGATTGATGGTTGCAAAGTATTACATCAATGTCATTGCTCCCTGTCTGATGCCACTGCTGATTGGATTCCCAAACTATGACGTCAAGGTTGGAAAGCCCAGGAGTAAAGTGTTGGCCTATTACACGAGGGTAGCCTGCACTTCTCAAGCTCCAATCCCACGGCCCTTAGTGTTTCATCCTTCCAAAGTGGATACATCAATAACTATTCAACAAAAACACGTATTGCAATTCTTAGAAACTGGAAGAAGGTTCTGGCAAGAAGCACTGTATCCGAGCAAAAGATCCATATTCATATTTACTCCTGTTGCAATATAAATAGGAACAGATGCAAATAAACTCAATTACTCAAAACCAATTTCCTTCTCGTGGAATCGAGGAATACGCAAGGCTGTACTGGCCTACGGGGTACTAGGTGGGCCTCTGCACCCTGGGCCTCTCTCGTATTTTATTTTCACATTCTCTCATAGGAAAAGGGGTGAGCTAGCTCACAATGTGTAATATGGGGCCACTTTGGAAGATTATTTCCAGGGCCTCTTTTGGTTCCCAGTCCACCCCTGGGAATACGATCAAGAACAATGATGTTTTAATACTTTTTATTTTCCAAGACTCCGCCTTGACTCCCTTTGATCGATGGGGACACACGTAAATAAGACTGTCAGAACCAGTCGCTTTCATCCGACTTTTTTTCCCACTCATATTCTTTGAAGAGCAACTTCCGCCATTCATAAGGGCGTAACAGGTGCAAAGCCCGTTCACTGCCATGCCTTGCACGCTGACAGCACCAATGAACAACCAGACGGAAGAATTCCGCGGCAGCAACTGCCATTCCCACTGCTGAAAGGACACACATGGCCCCCTGCTCTGAAGCAACTCCACTGGCTCCCGGTAAGACTTTATGAAATGCAATATGTTTCCCCCAGCTCCAACCGCCTCACATCGGTCAGTAACCATACCCTCAAGAGCTGCACGTTAACATAACAAGGGCAGCTGGCGTCTGCTCTTCACACCTGGCACCAGCAGTCTGGCATGACCTTCCAAAACATTCATCCAAAAGGCAACTACCGACCTTCAGAAAGAAGGATGCCCCCTTCCTTTCCAGAGACCGTGCATTGCAGAGCCGCTGTGGATCACAGATGCTACAGAAAGGGTTGGGGCACTATTTAGAAAATACACAAGCACTGCTTGTACTTGCTTTAAGCCCGCTTTCCAAGTGGCATAATACTTTATTTATTTATTAGACATGTGTAAGGTTCCTATGCAACAAATGGTGTTTCAAGGCAAAAAAATAGGTGGGCGGGGGGGCAAGTGCAGTAACAATAAGTGCGAGGGGGGGTGGCGGTCTGCACGAAATACCAAGTGCTAGGGAGGGAAGGGGGAGTGCAGGGTAAAGAGGAGCGAGTGCAAGTGAAAGGGGGGGCAGACGAGGGGGTGTAGGGCCACCGGGGCTAGCAGAGTGCTAAGGGAAGGCCAGGAGGGCAAGTGCCAGGGAGTGCAAGGGGCAAAGGGGGTGCTGGGGTCCACATGCTAAGTGTGAGGAAGGGGGTGGACTGGGTGCGGGGGCCTGGTGCCCTGTAGAACAACCAGGCAGCCAGTCACTGCAGCAGATAGGTGAATTGGAGTCTTCCAGCCCTTTAAGATGAGGTAGCAATACCCTTGAGATGGATGGGGATGTAGAAGTTACTCAAACATCAATAATCGAACGACTCAGGTAGTTGGCAAAATGATAACTGTTTTAATATCAATTATCTAAAACAGGGAGTACAACGGACATCAACGGACGTCTCAGCGTAAGATCTCTCAATGCATGTCACCATTTGTCTTTTCCATTCACTGGTCTTGCTTCTTCCGGGATTTCATTCAAATGGCCATTGCACTGTCTCGTATGCAGGTAAGGAGGGAGAGGGAAGGAAAAAGAGAAAAGGAGGGCCTTGAGGAGCTCCTGGAACTTAAGGAGATCCGGCTCAAGCGTGAGTAGCCCAGGGAACAGGTTCCAGACGGCGACTCCTGCAGAGGAGAGCGAGATCTACCCCCCACTCTCTGCTTCGAGAAGTGTCTGATCTGCAGATAGATGGAGCTAGAAGAACAAAGGGCTCTAGTACTATCTAGGGAGAGAGAGTTAGATTTTGCGGGTCCTAGAACCCAGAAAGCCTTGCGGATGATGCAGAGGGTCTTGAACTTGATCCGAGCAGCAACCAGGAGTCAGTGGAGAGATTTTAGAGATGCAGTCCCTGGGCTTGACGCCTAGGATAAGTCTTGCAGTCCTGTTCTGGATTAGTTGAAGGGGGCGAAGGGAGGAAAAAAAGGGAGATTGAGGAAGAGGATGTTGCAGTAGTCCAGCCTAGAGAGGACAAGAGCTCTGAAGACATTCAGTTTCAGGGGAAGGTGAGGAAAGGGAGAATGCCTCGGATGAGGTGTAGCTGATAGTGGGCTTTCATGGCAAGATCCGCGATGTGAGGAGAATAGGAGAGAGAGGAGTCAAAGATGACACCAAGGCTTTTTGCCTCACAAGAGGGAGAGGGGAGGGGGTGCATAGAGGGTGGGCAGAGGGAAGGAAGGAGGAAGCTGGGGTCCAAATGAGAAGGATTTCAGTCTTACTGGCATTAAGGCAGAGATCATTGGCAGGACACCATGACTGAATAGCAGTCAGACAGAGATGATAGACAAGGAAGAGGCGGAAGTGGAAGGAAGCTTGAAGGAGAGCTGCATTTTGTCTGTAAAACACTGGAAGTAAGGAGAGAAGGAGGAGATCGGGTTGGTCAGAGGGGCAAGGCAGATGTTAGGTAGATGGTGAAGAGCCACAGTGAGATGATAGAGCTTTGAGGGAAGCCACAGGTGGAGATTGTGATGGGGGAGAGAAAAGGTCTGAGTTGAATGTGGGAAGGTTAGTCGGAGAGGATTGAGGTCAACCAGTCAAGTGCCAGGCCTGTGATACCAAGGGAGTCACAGAGCCGATTCGTTAGTGTGGCATGATTGATCATGTTGAAGGCAGAGGTAAGATCCAGAAGGAGAAGAACGGATGGAGAGTTGTAATTGAGATTTGAGAGCAAGTCCTTGTAGGTCTTCAGTAGAGCAGTTTCCATGCCTCTGAATGCCCTGAATCTGACTGGTGGTCATGGAGACAACCAACAGATTTAGTGTGATGGATCAGTAGGGAGATGACCAGCCTCTTCTGCAGAAGTTTTTCCAGGAAGGGGGTAATTGAGATAGGGCGGTAGTTAGACAGCAGGAGGGCTCGGTAGAGGGCTTTTTGAGGAGAGGATGCACAAGGGAGTGCTTGAGGGGTAGAGGGAAGGAGCCAGTGGCAAAGGAGTGATTACAGAAATAGGCCAAGGAGTTCGCAAGGGAGGCAATGTTGTCCTTGATAGTTCTGGAGGAGCAGGTGAGGACCTGTCTGGAGGAGACTTTCGTAGAGAGGACTTGTCTAGAGATCTCAACTGGTGCTATGGGCGAGAAAGAGAAGAGTAGGATGGAAAGAGAGAGGGGGGCCAAGGGAGGCCTGAGAGCTTGGGAGGGAGGAGGGATGGGAGCAGAGGAGAGTGAGAACAGGGTGACCTGAGTTTTGAATAAGAAATGGGAGGCCAGTGAAGTACAGAGGGTCACGGATGTCATGGGAGAACTGGAGTCTGCATTAGGATTGAAGAGTTCCATGCAGATTTCAAACAGTTTGCCCGTGTTGTTAGTGTCCCCCGAAATGCGGGCTGGGATATGGGCCCTCTTCTTCGAGCAAATGGATAGTCACTTGAAAGCAATCAGTCTTAAATATAGCCACATTTCCCCCAATTACAAAAAAGCACAATTCAGGGATGTGCTTGCCATGAAAAATAAGGCTAGACCAGCCTCCTGCCAGAAACCAACTTGCGAGACTAACCAAATCTCATTTGTTGGACTCCTTCGACTCACTGGCACTCCCAAACGGTGCAAAGATTGTCAGAAACTCCATAGGGACAAGAAGATTGCTTGTGTGTTGCACACCCAGTTATGGCCAATGAATTTCATCTCCTGCACAATCCCATCAATGTCATCATCGAGCTTGCTTCATGAGTGTTTGCATTACATAATTGAACAACCTATCCAAATTCTCCCTCTCCATCCACGGCCATGTGCAACTCAAAGCAAAACCCAATTTGCTATCCACCTGCACTAGCCAGAGCGGAACGTTGGACAGATCATGCCGATGTCAGGTTTGAAGTGGCCATCAATTTCACATTTGTGTATCTTCCATCTTATTGATCAGGTCTCTGGGTCTTCAACATGGTGTTGCGGGTTTAAACCTGTTGGTAGACTATGAACCGGACAGTACAAGGAAAAAGGACAAATATCAGATGACAGGACATCCGTGTGTGGAACATAGAGGGGACGGGAGAGCTCTTTGTCCCAATTTCCTGGTGAGAAGCAATGGCAGACGTCATACAACTCCTGTTGTGGTAGACCGAAGGCATTTCTACAGTTACAAGACGCTTTCTAATACGGGCCTCGACATGGCTAATTGATTTCACTAAAAGGATTTCTGAAACAGCTGCGAAAGACAAATGTTTAATATACATTTCCACCTCAAAGTCGCACATGTCTTCAGACATTTGCGTGGGCTGGGAACCAAGCGGCTACTTGGCATTCCCTATCTATTACATGAAATGAGATTATTGAATTGCATTAACATGCATGTCCTTGCGCCGTGACCTCCAGGACACATTTGCAGAGTTTACGAGTTCAAATCACTTGCAATTACAGCAGACTGGAAGAGGGTTATAAAGCACTTCTTGCGCCTTCCCAGTTTATGACATCATCAAGTAATTACCATGGCTGTCCCAAGAGAGGGCTCAAGGTAATGAGCCTCAACCTTGATTGATTATAACACATTCTAGCAAAAGAGAACAGGTAGTTGAAGGAAGTTTGTTTCAGAATCCATGGCTTTCTCCTACCATACCTCCAATACTATGAATTAAGAGCTTGCATGCTACCTGTACAGGAGAAATTGAAAATACACAGAATGCTTGGACAATTAGCAATCTTTTGTTTTCGCCAGTAGGTTTGGCTAGGGAGGGATTTGTCCCCCTTTCAGAACCCCTGTGGATATCTATTAGAGGGGCCCCTAGTCTAAAACATGTGCTTCATTATGCAGATAATATGTACCATGGTAAAAACTCTGTTTTATGGCAGCCATTTTGTAAATGCAATTAGGAACTGTTTTTTTCATTCATTCATTCATTGATACTTTATTTCGGTTAATGCCAAAACCCCCAATACAATCAACATTTTAAGAACAATTGCTAAAGACTAATAGTTAAAATGAAAATTGCTTAGCAACAATATTTATGTACACATAATTGAATCATCCATACATTAGAGATGATGGTCATCACTATCACCAAAGGTGGAGGAACAAATCAATTGCACATAGGAAACAAACGGCGGGCGACATAAATGTACTATGACAACGCTGAATGTGCCGCTAAAAACTAAATTCCAAGTATTTGATTCAAACCATGTGCTCCAAGTCATCACAAATAGGCAAAGCTAAGGTAAATCAGAGGATTGAAATTTGCTTTCCTTCTGAAAGCACCAAGATTTTAAATCATATGTAAGAGAAAACTGTTGCAAACTGTTGCATTGCTTGAATCAGAAGCAAGACATAATAAATTGTTATCCAAAAAGTTTTTCCTGGTAACCCAATCTCAATAAATTTATGATGATCCAGCAGAGACAAGAGAAACATTGTTGGTTCTTTTGCAGGCCGCAATAGCAACTATGCATTGCAAATCCTAGCGTCAATAAATCTCGGCTTTAGCCTCAGTCTTCTCAATTTTCGTACATAGGACAGATCAATACAAAATAAATCTCAGTCTCCCTCACATGCAAACAATGTGGGCAACTATCTGAAACATGCATTCCCCATTAAAGCTGCTAAGTTACTTCAGTTAAAGACGGCACTGTTGAGAAAGAAAGTATTGCCCAGACTCCAATCGCTGCAATATTACTATGCCCATGGTAAAAGGTAAGATCATAATGAAATCCTTTCCTCAGCTTAGCAATATTCCACCCCACATCCCTAATCACCCCCACTCTTACCAAATCTGAGCAAAGAGTCAGCGCATGATGCACGATTTATACTCTTCACCCAACCAACATGCACTTGTGTTTCTACGTGAAGCAGTTAGCTGGTGCTATAGAAATGCCATACATAAATACAATACATTGAAAATTACAGCATATCCTGTAACCCCATTATTCCCATTCACAAAACTAGATAAAGAACTATCCAATCAAGTAAAGAAAGAACACTGGTCAACAAGACTAGTGTTTCCAGAACTTCGAATTGTAAGGAAGCTTTTCATATACTTTGAACCTGAATGTCTGGTTTATTTCAGTCTGTATAATACACTTATGAATCATAAAGGTCTCTTAGGTTTCCAGAGGTGGGTGGTGGATTTTCTAATTGGTGGGGTGTAAATATTTGCCACAACTTTGCAAGATCAACCACAAGTAGCTAGGGAACACGAACCGTTCCGGGGGCTGGGAAGGGTTTACCCCTGAGAACCTTTTGGAAATAATAGGGTAAAATGGTGCATTATGCTGCATACCCTCTGTGCAAAATTGGGTGTAAAGTTTTGTAGGGTACTTCATGAAAAATCCGATAGATGCAAGTCACCAACAGTGCTCAGGAGCATTTCCATGATGCCTTTCCCCCACAATATCTGCAGATTTCACATTAGCCGTTCCCATACATTTTCCTGTGGACCTCACCTACATGTCCTAGCATTCTCATATAAGAGTATATTCATGCTGTGCATAATGCCAGTACGGATACCATAAGAAAACGTGTCTAAACTGGCAATATGTGCCAGTATCTGCACATAAGAACATACACATGCTGGCTTTCACATTGAGGGCCTGATTCACAGAGCTTTTTTCAAAGAGATTGCACCATTATAAAAGGCTTCTGTGAATCAGGCCCTAAATATACAAATATCCATCCACGACAGATGTATATTATGAAGAGCAAGAAAAAAATACTAATGTCCCAAATATGGGGCCTACGAGAGGTAGGCAACAGAGGAATAGACCAAGACCGGGTAACTGGAATTTTTCAAGTGGAAGCTCAGACGAAGATGCCAGCAAAACAGGAGGCAATGTCACCTTTGGTAACCAACAAAATAGAGTTGGCAGCACCCGGGGTTTTCAGGCCCCGAGAGGACGAGGCAGGGCCAGAGGATGGTGGCCGAATCAATCACCCAGGGTCACCAGGAACAGAGGGAAAGGATGGTACCAGCAGAACAGCACCCCACAGTACAACCCTTAATACCTACTAACCAATCCCTGGTAGTCAATCTCTCCATTTTCATTCCCACACGAATTCAACTAGATGTATTACAGAAGGGGCTCTCATTCGTTCCTACTACTCCCCATGATCCGTTCCAGACCAGAATAGAAATTACACAACTGATGAGGAAGATCAGACTCAAACAGTTTTTTGCGGAGGATAAAAACAATGGACCCCGAGATGTGACTGGACTACATAACAAATCTACATATTATCCACCTCCACACAGCATAAGTGTAGAGTCCCAGACCTTCGAGAAACTTATTCTCAAGAAACTTGATGAAATAGAAACAGAAGACAACTTGGGCACTTACCATAATATGACCAGACAGGAAGATATAGCCCTAAAAGAATTGAAGAAGAACGAAGACATTATCATCAAACCGGCTGATAAGGGGGGTGCGATTGTTATCATGGATAGAACTGATTATGACAGGATGGTGAACACATTAATAAATGACCGGACTACATATAAAAGACTTGGCAGTGATCTGACCAACAGACTCAGGAGCCTCATTAATCCGATCATTGAAGAGGCCGAAGCAGAGGGATATATAAGCAGCAAGGAAGCAGCTTTCCTAGCGCCTAAATTTCCGAGATGCCCGGCCTTTTACGCATTACCTAAAATACATAAAGGCGTCCTTCCAACTCCTGGTCGCCCTATTGTGTCAGGGATTGGCTCAATCTTGGAACCCCTCTCACAATTTGCTGACTTTTTTCTAAAAGAAGAGGTCAGCAAAATGCGGTCTTATGTGAAAGATACCACTGCCATTCTAGTATATTTAAGCGAGCTGGTCCTAAATAATGAAGAGATCTACATTATAACTATGGACATAGAGTCATTATATTCTAAAATCCCACAAGAAGAAACACTAAGGGTCATCGAAAGCATACTACGAGCTAAATCTCTGGATATGCCTGTTACGCTAATCATGCAACTGGCGGAAATAGCGCTAACAAAAAACTATTTCATTATTGGAGACACCTTCTATGAACAGATTGCAGGAACTGCCATGGGTGCGACATTCGCACCAACTTTGGCTAACCTGTATGTGGCCAATTTTGAAGAAACCCATATCTACACGGAAACAAATCCTTTTTCCGCCAATATAATCAGCTGGCGACGATACATCGATGATATTTTTCTACTGTTCAGTGGGGATGAATCAACTTTGAATAACTTCATGGAATGGCTTAACGGATTGAATCCCTTTCTCAAATTCACCCACGAGGCCAGTAAAACGACTGCAACGTTTCTCGATTTGTCGATCACTAGGAGAGGTAATACACTAGAAACAACGGTCTTTCAAAAATCCACGGATAGGAATTCCTTGCTGGACTATAATAGTTTCCACCAAAGGTCCTTGAAAGAAAATCTACCCTTTGGGCAGTTCCTCCGATTTAGGAGGAATTGTACCTCTGGAGCCGAATATGACATTCAAGCAACCAGGCTTTCGAACAACCTACTAGAGAGGAATTATCCGTACAGGATTGTCAAACAGGCAAGAAAACGGGCAAGGAATATACAAAGAGAAACTACTCTTAACCAACATGGGAAAAGACCAAGGGATGATACGACCATTACTGCAGTATTCAGCCATTCCCCGATCATTAACCGCCTTAAGAAGGAAATTCGACAAGCATGGCACATACTCAATGTGAATGAGAAACAACTGCCGGAACCACTGTTCGCCATAAGGAGGAGAAAAAACTTAAGAGACTCTTTAGTGCACACTTACAAAGAATCACTGCCTGCTATGGACACGAACACACTATGGGATACACCTAAAGCTCAGGGTCATACACCTTGTGGAAACTGCACCATTTGCAAATATACAAAACGTACTACAGTAATAGACATAGGCTGGAAATATCCCTGGGAACAAAGAACTCTGACCAACTGCAACTCCACCAATGTTGTGTACCTCATACAATGCCCCTGCAACAAAAAATATATTGGGATGACGACTCGAACTATAAAACTACGGATAGGAGAGCACCGTTCCAATATTAGGACATGCAAAAGGACGGCTCCTCTAGTAGAACATTTTATCGAGAACCATCACACTGCAGATGATATTATGTGGACCGTAATAGAAAAAGTGAAAGCACCGGCAAGAGGTGGAAATATCACAGCACTCCTATTAAAGAGGGAACAACAGTGGATATACAGAACACGCAGTCACGTGATTGGCCTTAATGATGAGATCTGCTGGCAGGCTCTGGCGACCCTTGGATGAACAGGGTTAGCTAACTATGACCCATTTTAGGGTACAGATTTTTGCAATTCCCACCTTGCACTTAAGCCCTTACTTCGTACAATCTGCTTTTGACAAAGTCCCCTTTAAGAGTCACGGTTCCACATCAGGCATGTTTGCCCGATCTCGCGCTTTAGACGCGATTGCGTGCGCGTGATCACGTGATCGGACATTACGGTCACGTGACCACGCACACGGCTATAAAAGCACAACAGACACAGGGGAACATAGTATTGGATACGACTCGATTCGGGAAGGAACAAACCGGCACCCAGAGGGACAATATCCAGAAGTAAGGACGAAATAAGACCTACCTTGCGAGTATTCTGGCTGCAAAGTGGATACCACTGAAAAACCAAGCAGCTACCCTGGAATTACAACACAGAGGTATGATTCCACTATAGAGGTGGTACTGATAGAAGTACCTTAAAAAATCTCCTTCTTTCAAGTAAAATCTTTTTTAAGTAGAAACTGTTGGTACAAGAGACTGATTATAGTCCCCATTTTTTCTTGTTTTTGTTGTCCATACAGGACTAGGAAGTAATTACCCTACCAAACCCTGGACACCCTCTATCATCTAAACAGTGTTGAAGACACTGTTTAGGATACCTCAACTTGAAGTATTCGTCCTGAACAAAGCGGCAACTCAAGAATCCCGCTGAAACCGGTTGACCATAGAAAAGGCCTGGAGGATAACCCAGACCCACATTCTCTTTCTAAAAGAAAACAAAGGGCTTGTTTCAAGGAAACTTAATTCGTTATCCATATAATTTATGGTTCAATCTGAACCTTTGGGAGTTATGAAGAATTAATATCTTCACTTTCCACACAATTTTTTAACACAAAAAAATCTTTTTTATTTTCGCCATTGTTATCTGGCTTCTCAACCAGATACTCTGGGATTAGCACTTGTTGTGTTTTTTAACGATAAGACACACAAATTGGGGGCGACATATTAAAATTCAAGAATCGAGCTCCAACCTGTGTGCACATACTAGACACCAGGAAAGTGTTTTAGAGAGACCAGGGAGAAGATCTCGACACCATTTGTAGTCGGCCCAGCAGCACTAACTAGGGACCCCTCTTATTGGTTCGAGATTATTCACAGATAGGGAGACTTATTTGTTGGCTAGGGATCTAGCTACAGGAATAACTTACAATAACTTTACCTTCTGTTGTTTTGAGTGTTATAAGCGATTGGCATAAACAGGAGGGAACCGCCCTATAACTCCTTTTTGTGGTTACCTAAATATACAAAGCCACAAAAGGAAAATATGTTTGAGCTGGCTGACCCAATGCAGGCCAGACCAGACACATAAGACTCTTGTTTGCTTCATCATAGTTGCACAGTACAAAATGCCATGTTATGTTATGTTATGTTAAAGGATATTTATAGCACGCACTGCCACCACCGGAGTGGTCCCCTGGCACTCTATCAGATCTGAAAAGCAAGAGGATAGGGTAAGTTAGTAGGACTGAGTGGGAGAAAAAACAAGAGAGCTGTGATGTGCTGTTGGCAGCTTCAGTTCAGTTTACACCATTCGCTGAGCTTAAGTGCGTTTTCCGATTGGTAGCCTTCATGTCCTGTGGAGCCATGCTATGTGTGATTTGTTTTGTTGTTGCAGTGTAGAGCATTGCGTGCAATTTGTTGTGTTTTAGAGGTATCTTTGAAATTTTGCACTTATACTGCTTGCATTTAAAGTATGATGGAGCAAGCATGATGAGTGCTATTACATGGGTAAACTGTCATTTAAATGGAATCAGTCTATCTATTTCTTACTATGGTATGACAATTTTGAGCATGCATGCCGGGAAATAAAACGGTCAAAGGGAAAATGTGTTTCCCTTTGATCGTTTAATCCAGCCCAGAAGCGCTCCTTCAGCCGCAACAAGCAGCTGGGGAAGTGCTCAGTGATTACATCAGGCATGCACTGGTCATACATAATGGGCAATGGTTACGGTGGGTCGGCGGTCCTTCCCCATTATGGACAAACTGCCCTAGTAGGTTTGAATCTACCTACTTGGCAGTCACACAATTGCAGGCCGTCGATTCAAATCTTTCCACGTATCTTTCTGTAAAACACAGTGTATCCCACATCTAATTTACATCTCAACTTTTAAATTAAAAATAAAAAACATTTCCGAAGCTTTAGTTTCAGGAAGTCCCAATGAGATCACCAATGGCCATTAAAAACATTCTGTATAGTAGATCGCTTGAACAATGTTGGTATGAGTTTATTGTTCATACCTCAACTAGAACAGGAACTTTATTGTCACTTAAACGGATGTGTTTGTTTGGGTTATTCATTTAATCTGAGTAAAGGCATCACTCATGAAGGTACAGGGACAATATTATTTTACCTTATCAAAAGTCTATATATGCTCTGAACCACTGTATTCTATGTTTGAAGGTAGTTTATCCAATGTTTGGAGAAAATAAACTTGCCATAACGTTAGTGTCATACATTGTTCTGAACATTCCACCCACCTTTTAGAAAGATGGCATTTGTGCAAATTGGCATTTTGCACTTTAACTCTGCAACACTGGTAAGCTTCTCTGGCTTCCAGTGGGCTCTTGCGGTCCTCTCTTGACTTTTGGCGGCTCCACCAGACTGTTTTCTTCCTGCACGCTGGGTCTCGCCCAGACCACTGAGATCGCGGTTTCCCTTGCCACTGCATGTCTGGTTCCCCAGTTCGGGCAAGTCTTGGCTCTTTTGCGCCTTTTTGAATGCCAGCGTGTTTACCCAGGCATCCGGCTATGCAGCACATCCTCTCAGCGCGGCTTCACTTCCCAGCTCGATGCTCCTATTGGGCAGGAATGGCACTCAGTAGAGTCCTTCAGTGTTTATCATAGGTTGACTTTCAAGTTCGTAATAGCCAGTATGTTGGTCTTGGTTCCGCATAGGGCTCTACATTGCCCTGCTCTTCTTTGTCGCAGGATTTTCCAAGTTATTCTTACTGATTCTTTCCTCACTCTTCCTCGTCACTGTATTGTTTGCCTGATAGATAGGATTACAATGGGACAGAGGATGGGGGTGCTTGTGCCATATCTACGTTGCTGAGTGAGCAATGCATGGCGGCATGGTGGTCAACATACCACGTTCACTCTCGATAGTCTTCCCAATTCCTGCGGAGGGGGTCCTCTCCCGTGGGATACTCCCGCTGAGCATCATCCCCAGGGGGACTATCGGGTAGTGGCCTCACCTCCCTGGCCCCACGGGAAGGATCCCTCTGGGGGACAAGTGAGGACTCCAAGGGATTCGTCACAATGCGCACAAACTCTAGCAGCGTGCAGAAGGCTGCAACACATGAAGCAGCAGCTGGTGCCATCCACCAAATCAATAGGAATCCGATTGGGGTGAGCACAATGGGGGAGAGGGGCGGGGCAGAGGGCTACTGGTGTGGAGGAGGAGGATGAATGTTACAGGTGCACAGGGACAGAAACATGGCAGAGTGCAGGTGGAGGGAAGTTTAAGTGGAATGAGTACGCAGGGGTTCGATGTAGACTCCCCCTCCCCAGAAGGGAACCTACCCAAACAAAAGGGAAAGAACTGGTGCATGTGGTGGTGAAAAGAAGGCAATATGGGCACACCAGTGGTACACAGGTCCCCAGAGCGCTCACAAGAAAGGCCAAAGATGCCATAAGAATGATGCTGGCATAAAGAGCTGCTGGCAGTATTCCAGGGGCAGTTTCACCTGGAGTTCTAAAGAACATCTACCTGTTCTATTCTAGATTTAACTACATTTTGCACTGTCTAAAACACATGTTGCAAGTTTGAATTCACTGGACCACAGGGCCTTCATTTTGCGGTTTCATTGGCCACTGCAGCATGTGAAGCACACTACTTTGGATATGGAAAAAGAGCGAGAAACGTTGTTTGACCAATTTAGTGGAAAATGGCATTTATTGGGGGTAATTGCTTGCAGGAGTGTTATGACGGATTTGGAGTGGCTTCAACAGAATCTACAACCTACTTGCATACCTCAGCCCAGGCCAATGCATCTCAGCACCGTGGGAAGACAAGGCCTCCCCTTGTAGATTCTACCCCCTCTCTGCACTTGACACACAACCCCTAGAAACTGCCTGTCACACAGAGCTCAGGATAATTCTGGCCTGCACGCGCCAACACAAGAACACGCTCTTCCACTAACGAAACCCACCCATTCGCTTTCAGATCTGCCAGAAGGTCTGGTGACTTATGCAAATGACAGCATTGCGCAGTATAACTGCCGATAAGATGGCGTATGGTGTTACGCACATGTACTGAACAGATTGGATACAATTCCAGCTGCATCTAATGGCATTGATGGGACCTGCTAGGGCGAACATTCTAGTTGCATATTGGAAGCATAACATCTAACTTAACTTTGGGCGATTTCGCATCACTTCTGAGAAAAAGTGCTAGGTATTCTGTTGCGACCAGCGAACGTGTTTACCTCAAGCGAGGCAACACGTCAATAACAGCAACACAGCACATGCATGGCCCACAGAAGCCTCCATGCAGGACTCCCCAGCCCCCCCCCCCCCCTGGGAGCTGCTCGCTGGAAAGTTGCCCCTCGGAGCGAGCTCTGGTATTTTTGCGCGGGTTTCAAAGTTCGTCTGTATTCAGTAAAATGCGACACCCGAACACGAAGTTCACATGCTTGACATTTGGAGTCTGCGGTTGTCGAATGACTGCTTAGCCGCACTCCTCAGTTCTTTGGCGGGTATTTACAAACAACGGCAGCTGGACTTTCCATTTTGGTTCCTGTGAACTTTGAATTCAGGGCATTCCTTTCTCCCTAATTAAAGATGCGTGAATTGAAAATATTCTCGGGCGTGTGTAAACGCCATTTGACTAATACAAATTATAAAATAAATAAACGCCCGACTTTTAACATGGTTTAGGATGAATGAATTTAGCCGATGTGTCAAGCCGTCCCGTTTCTTGCGGGACTGTCCCCAGTGCCGGCCCTAGTAATTGTGGGTCCAAGTGGGGCAAATTAATTGCGGGGTCCCTTGATATGATGCAAGTCACTTATAACACGCTTGTACACAACTGTTTGTAGGAACGACAAGTGAGGGGAGGACAAGAGAAACAATCTTACTACAAACGTTTCATTCAGATCGTGCAAGTGCGACAACAACAAGCGCAGGGGGGAGGGGCAAGAGAAAGTGTCAGGGAGAGGGAAGGAGGAAGTGCAGCCAGGGCAGCGCAGCTCTAGGTAAGCGCAACGAGGCAGGGGACTGTAGAGGTTACAGTTACAGCCCCTAAGTGCGTGGTAAGGGGATGTTCCAGCCCCTGCAGGGGGCGCTCGAGGGACGTCCCAAATAGCGTAGGCGCCCCTCTGGCGGCCCCCCTCTCCCCTCGTGGCCAGGCAGCTCACTTCCCCTTCAGCTACGCCATGAGCAGGGCGGGCATCCCCAGGGTGGGCATTTCTGGCCAGCACTGGGGAATGCCTATAAAAACGGAGGAAGACTGGAAAACGGCCTCTTTTCCAGTCTTCCTCCGTCGAATTCCCACCCACCCACATCCATTGGTAGGTAGGGGAGCACAGTTTTGTTGAACCAGGGTCTGAGCTATCAAGGCAGGAAAGGACGGGGAGGGTAGAACGCAGGTGGAGCGGAGGATCAAGGTGTAAGTGGAGATGTTGTAAATAGTGTCAATGGTGGCTTTCTCAGTTGGGGATTAATGGATCAATTTTTCAACAAAGCTGTGAGGGGGTAAACGGATATTGTCGCAAATTATCGCGGGCTTCAATTCACATTAATTATACACTTTCAGAGTAGATCGAGGTGTAAGTGAGTTCAAAGGAAAGTGGGTTAAATTTCTTGCTTCATGCTGTATACATTTCAATTCTTTACCAGAGTGCTGGGTGTGAATAAGTAAAGGTTTCAAAGACTGGCAGACTTCAATTTGAATTCATTTTTCATTTTCAGCAGATATCAAGGTGTAAGTGGAGTGGCTGCAGAGGACAGTGTTTTAAACTCCTTGTTTCATAGTGTATAGCTGTTCCAATGTTTCCATAGAACGCGGTGTGCGTCGGGGTTAAGGTTTGAAAATGCGTGCATGCTTCAATTTGTATTAATTTGTAGGTTTTCAGCGGATATCGAGGTGTAAGTGGGTGTGAAGGGAATTGTGTGACATTCCTGGCTTTATTTTGTACTAATTGTTCAATTTCTCTCACAGGCACAGTTAGGGGAAGTCCTAGCCGGGGAGGATGCCGCGTCTTGAGCCGTGGGCGGTTTCCTAATGGCCGTCTTTCTTTTTATTTCTATCTTTTAATTGATTAGTTGACTAGCTGATTAGAAACAATGTGAAATATGTAATAAGTAATATGATGAATTTATATAATTTATCAGTATGTGTAAAGTTTAAATATAAACTGTAACACATTATTAATAAATAAATAAATAATGGCAGTACTTGAGCCAAAGTCAGACAACGGGCACTGGATCCCTATGGACACTGGAGACTCCTCACCTTCATGTGCAGTGGCCCGAGGGAGAAGCACTCTGTGCACCAATCTGGCGCAAATGTCTGGTGCCTTGCGACATGCATGGAGGCGGCAAGGGGACACCGGAACAGTCAGAAGTTTTGCCCCACTTTTTGGGGGCTTGGTGTTTTTGTGGTATAGATGGTCAGGAACCATGGTGCTTTATGGCTGGGACTGCCCCCTTGGTATTGTATGCTCCAATAAACTGTGATCTGTGTTTCCAAAAATGTAAACTGTTATCTGACTATTATTCACTGACTGCTCAGGTTTTGGTTCCCAAGTTTTGTCATCCTCACACGACAGGGAGAGGGGGGCACCAATGGGGGCTGACACCGCTAGGCCCAGAGCCAGTGCAGGGCACGACAGGGGGAGGGGGGCGCCAATGGGGGCTGACACCGCTAGGCCCAGAGCCAGTGCAGGGTACGACAGGGGAAGGGGGGCGCCAATGGGGGCTGACCCGCTAGGCCCAGAGCCAGTGCAGGGCACGACAGGGGGAGGGGGGCGCCAATGGGGGCTGACCCGCTAGGCCCAGAGCCAGTGCAGGGCACGACAGGGGGAGGGGGGCGCCAATGGGGGCTGACACCGCTAGGCCCAGAGCCAGTGCAGGGCACGACAGGGGAAGGGGGGCGCCAATGGGGGCTGACACCGCTAGGCCCAGAGCCAGTGCAGGGCACGACAGGGGGAGGGGGGTGCCAATGGGGGCTGACACCGCTAGGCCCAGAGCCAGTGCAGGGCACGACAGGGGGAGGGGGGTGCCAATGGGGGCTGACACCGCTAGGCCCAGAGCCAGTGCAGGGGGCGCCAATGGGGGCTGACACAGCTAGGCCCAGAGCCAGTTCAGGGCACGACAGGGGGAGGGGGGCACCAATGGGGGCTGACACTGCTAGGCCCAGAGCCAGTGCAGGGCACGACAGGGGGAGAGGGGTGCCAATGGGGGCTGACACCGCTAGGCCCAGAGCCAGTGCAGGGCACGACAGGGGGAGGGGGGCGCCAATGGGGGCTGACACCGCTAGGCCCAGAGCCAGTGCAGGGGGCGCCAATGGGGGCTGACACCGCTAGGCCCAGAGCCAGTGTAGGGCACGACAGGGGAAGGGGGGCACCAATGGGGGCTGACACCGCTAGGCCCAGAGCCAGTGCAGGGCACGACAGGGGAAGGGGGGCACCAATGGGGGCTGACACCGCTAGGCCCAGAGCCAGAGCAGGGCACGACAGGGGAAGGGGGGCGCCAATGGGGGCTGACACCGCTAGGCCCAGAGCCAGTGCAGGGCACGACAGGGGAAGGGGGCACCAATGGGGGCTGACACCGCTAGGCCCAGAGCTAGTGCAGGGCACGACAGGGGGAGGGGGGGCGCCAATGGGGGCTGACACCGCTAGGCCCAGAGCCAGTCCAGGGGAGACTGATTATGGAGGAGCCTGGTACTAACTGAGAATCTGAGGGTAGCCAAGCAACCAATCGGTCCCGTGGACAGCTGGTGAGCAGGTGAGGGAAATAGAGAAAGCAGAGGAGGAAAGGAAAGTATTGAGTTGCTTCCGGAACTTGGGGTGGTGCGGTTCAAGTTTGAGAGGGGCAGGGAGGCCATTTCAGAGGGAGCCACCGGCAGAGGAGAGAGATCTACCTCCCATTCTCTGCCTGGAGAACCTTCAGAGAGTTGGAGGTAGTTGAGCCGAAGGGCTAGAGGAGGAAGGTATTTTGGAAGAGAGAGGTGAATGGGTGGGGCCACGGCCCCAGAAAGCCTTGTGTATGATGCAGCGGGTCTTGAAGTTGATCCTTGCAGCCAGTGTAGCGATTTCATGGATGGAGAGATACAGTCCCTGGGCTTGAGCCCAAGGATAAGTCTTGCAGTCTTGTTCTGGTTTAGTTGCAGAGGGCGGAAAGTAGAGGAAGGACGATTGAGAAAGAGGTTGTTGCAGTAATCCAGCCTAGAGAGAACTGGGGCGCGAGAGACCGTGAGCTTCTGGGGGAAGTGGGAAAAGGAAGAATACCTCTGAGGAGGTGCAGCTGGTAGAGGGCCTTCTTGGCAAGGTCCGTGATGTGCAGAGAGAAGGAGAGGGTGGAGTCGAAGATGACACCAAGTTTTTTGCGTCATAGGAAGCTGAAGGAAGAGGGCCCAGGAGGGCAGCCAGATTGAAAGAGGGAAAGCGGGATCAGGGGACCCAATAAGAAGGATCTCCGTCTTACTGGCCTTAAGGCAGAGGTCGTTGGAGGTGCACCAATCCTGGATCGCGGATAGACAGTTCGGAATGAGCATGAGAGGAGATGAGAGGAGAGGAGGCTGAAGGGAGCCGGAAGGAGAGCTGAGTGTAATCCGCATAACACTGAAGTTAGAGGAGAAAGTAAAGATCAGGTGGGCCAAGTAGACATTGAAGAGCTAGGTTGAGAGGTTAGAGCCCTGGGAACACCACAAGTGGAGAGAGAGGTGGTGGAGAGAAAGGACCCAAGATAGACCTGGGAGGGCAGACCAGGAGGAAGGAGGTCAGCCACGGTTTAGTCATGGATCAGGCTCGTCACACCTAGAAACACTTGTGTACAGGCGTGTTATACATGACTTATATCATATTCTATCATCTTATCACAGATGCCCAGAAAAATATACAATACTGCAGTAAGAAACAACTAAACTGGCAACACCCAAATGCCAGTCTAGCCAGGTAATTACACTTAGCAGGACTGCTTAATCAGAAATGCACAGTTAAAAATAAGTCATACCAAACTGAGGAATGGCTAGACTGGCTGCACCAAAATGCCTCTCTAGTCCCCAATAACAAATATCATCATGCCTGTTTAGCCTGGACATGGACAACCATTGCGATTAATCGCACAATCCCACCCTGCACACACCCTCTCTCCCTCCCACCCCCTACGTCAACCTCCAAAATCAGCTCCTTGGTCCAGAATTACTTTCACGTCCCTCTTTCTTGTCCCAGAGTTTACGTATGAGGCTGCTTGCCTCATAGGTAAGTACTGGGATGAGGAAGATTGGGACTAGAAGTAATGAAGATAACAGGTAGCTAAGTCAGGCACTACCTCCATGTATCTCTACCTCATCCCAGTACTTGTGTATGGGGCAGACTGCCTCCTACACAAGTACTGCCTCATACACAAGTACTGCCTCATACACAAGTACAGGGACGAGGAAGAATAGGGCTAGGAGTGATGACGAATACCAATAAGTAATCAAGGCATTAAACACAAGAAGTGGTGTAACACCATTGAGTTGACTGAGCTTCCGCAACCCCCCCCCTGAAATTTTCGGGCTATGTTGACACAACCTGGCTGACCTTCAGAGCAGTTGCTGGACAGAACAGGACACAGATGTTAAACAGCACCTGGATTTCGCTGTTAACAAGGGCCCAGCAATTACTAACATACAGCATTAAACTGTTAGTACCTGCATTCACATGTCAAATGTTTTAGCCAATTTAAATCGTGATGTGGGTTTAGTACTTGCATGCCAGGGGAGTGATTGGAAGGGAAGAGAGGGAACAGGAGACCGCTCATTCCCACAGTAGTCCATAAGTGGGTGCTTTCAGACTTACAGTGGAGATTTAACTGCTTGTAACATTGACACTGCAGTAGAATAGTCTCATTAAAATACATAAAGAAGTTAGATGCCCCCACAAAAATAAGTGTGCCCCTCCCCCGCTGCCCGTGAAGATAGCACCTCTCCCAACATTTGAAGTATTATCCCCATGAAACTTAGGTTTTGTTGCGCCCCTGAACACAAGCACATACACAATTCACCATATACACACACTCACAACCAGTCACCCATACAAGTATGCACCCTTTCACCATACAGGCACACCCACACAGCCACCCGTACATTTAAGTCTGCACCCTTTCACCATAGAGGCGCACACACACCCAGGCACCCACCCATACATTTAAATGTGCACCTTTTCACCATACACTCACACAGGCAGCCACCCCTAAAATAGATACACACGCGCACACCTAACCACCCATACATTTGTGTGCACCCTTTCAACATACACTCACACAGGCAGCCACCTACACCTTTAAATGTATACCCTTTCACCATAAACACACACACAATTGTCGTGGGTTGAGGGGAGCCCTTTTACTTCAAAAAGATTTTTTTTTTTTTTTTAAATCACTCTGACTTCATGAAGAAATTATTTCCGTTAAGGACCCAACCATAACGGAAATAATTTCTTTATGAAGGCAGAGTGACTTAAAAAAAACTATTTTTTTTAATTCATAGGGCTCTTCCCAGCCCATGACATGGAGGCATCTGGTCTTCTATGTCATAGGGCTGGGGGAGCCCTTGGACTTCAAAAAGAAAGTTTCTTTTTGTAGCCACTCTGCCTTCATAAAAAAAAATATATATTTCTGTTACAGAAATAATTTCTTTATCAAGGCAGAGTGAAATAAAAAAATAAAAATGTTTAAAAAAATGTGAAAAAAATATTTGTCTCCATTTTTTTTTCCAAGTGGGTCCCCCTCCCAGGACATGTGCTAGTGCCCCTCCTCCCCCCGCTCCGCAGGGGTTGGGGGGGGGCCCTGTTACGCCAGTGATAAGAATTATAATCAGCATAAAGCCATACACTTTGAAACTGCAGGGACTGGGATTGCGACCCTTCTCGGCCCCCGACCTAGTGTCTATGACAATGTAAACACAAATGAGAGCGAAAGTCCAGCCCTCTTTCGCTGTGTGTTTACAATGTGATGGAAGCCAGGCCTGGCCGAGAAGCGTCATGAGGCGGCTGCTCGATGGCTGGATCTGCCACTGACTACAGCACTGTTGATTCCCCGAAGGCGACCCTCTTTCTCCCAGGGAAAAAAAAGAGGGTCAGCGTCTGCACAGGGCCACATGCGCGCGAGTGCTGCACTTGCCTAGAGGTGGGTCCCACGATCTGCAGATCCCCTCTCTGGGGTGCCAACAGTCCTGCCTTTGCTGTAGATGGCCTGAGAGTGGGTCTGTGGGACAGAAGATCCGCCCTGTCAATTTGGCCTTTCCAGAGCTCACACTTAGCGCCGACACCCTCAGTGGGGTGGCACGGAGGCCCCCATGCTGCTCCCAATAACCCCCCCCCATCTCTCATTCCACATTCCGACTCTCACTCGTTCCCAACTACCCTCCTCCCAAAGTAACCCAACCCCCGTCCACCCAAAGGATAGGCAGAGACCAGTAAGATGAGTGGGAGAAAAAATTGCCACAGCAAACTTTATTACACATAAAGTCAGGAGTTAGCTTACAGGTGTTCCGTTCACGCTCAGGATTTTCTACTCTGAGAGCAAGCAACTTTCCCCCCCCGCCCCCTCGGGTCCTTGGGGGACCCGACGCGGGCGCCCAGTCCCTTCCTCAGCAGTCCCTCTCTACCGTTTGGCCATTTCTTTCTTTTGCAATTTTTCTTTTCAATTTCTTTCCCCAACGCTATTTAAGTGCAATTCTTTGTTTCGTGCTTTACCTTCTTTCCATTGTTCATTTCCGCTTAGGTTCCTTCTAAAGGATGTGTTCCGGCCTCCTTTCCCCTTCTTGCTCCCTTTTCCCTGGGTTCCCTCTTCCCCATTTCCGGGTTGGCTTATTAATCCTGGTTCTTTCTCTCCCCAAACGGGTCTTCCTCCAGCCCATCCTGCCAGGGAGCCCCTCTCCCCCTTTCAGCCAAGACCCCGATCAGCCCTGACTCTCCCCGCCGCCTTCGTTGTCCCATCCCCTCCGGCCCCCATTGCGCCCTTCTGATCTAGAGAGCCCCCATCCATCACGCGCATACCTATCCCCCAGAGCCCCAACGTCCTTCTCATCCCCCTCCTCTTCCCCTGCCTCACCCCAGGCCCCTAGCCCCCGCACTCCCAGGCCCCCCCCTGGTTTCTTTTGATCTCCTTAAGCTGCCAATCCCAAAGGGCCCCCTTCTCTTGAGCCCCACCTATCATCCCCCAATCTCCCAGGGGCCCCCCTTCCCCTCAGTTACCAACGTACTTGCCGGAGCCCCGTTTACAGTGACAACTTTTCAATTCACCCCCCCTTGCTGACTTCATTGTTGCTTTGCCATTTTCAATTTCCAAAGATGCACTTCCCATTTCCCCCACCCACTTTTGGAGTTGGAAAGGTCTTCCAAACCCCCCTAACCCTCCCCATTAATGTGGGCCTCCCCTGAGTCTAATACTCCTGGGCGCCGTTCTTAATAAACTGATGGCTGTGCAGTTCCCCTTGTGGTATCCGCCAGTACTTTCTAACGGGAACACCAGGTAACATCCGCTGGGCTTGTCTGCAAGAGACCGGTCGCTGCGACCGGTGTCACCGCCACCACTCACAGCGGGCCACCGGCCGCAGTGAGTTCCCCCTCATGCACCTGGTCGCCTTAGTACCCTAGTCCCCAGTTGTCCTACCCACCCGCTCCTTCTCCACACCATTCATTCCAACCGTAACAGACGCGCTGGCCCTCCGGCAATAACCGGTGGCGTGATGATGCCGAATGAGGTCTTCCCTTGACCGTTCCGTTCCCTTAACGGGGGCCCCCCCCCCAGCATGGTTAGGGAGGGAGCGTTTCGGACCCTTTAAAGGCCTTCTATCGTTGACCAAGCCCAATCAGAGCCGACTCTTGCCCCCCCCCCCCGAATGGCCTCCGCCGGCAACTCATATGCAGCCCATTCCTTCCAGGGCATCTTTGAAGTTGTACACCATCACCCTTACCCCCACTTCTGATAAGTGGACTTTGTCATTGGCAAAACAACCCGGAGTTTTCAAACTGATCAAGGCGTGCTTGACCCAACCGAAGCCCCTGCTGATCAGGAATTTTCCTAGTTTCATATTCAATTTCCGCCTGGATTCCTCGATGCCCCCCTGGGAATATGCCCCCCTCCAAGTCTGCCTGGGTATGATCTCCGACCATGCCAATGTCGTGCCCCGGAAACTGTTTCCAATCTGGGTGAGGCCGGCCCTCATCCCCGCCAGCAGCCCTCTTCGCCCCCTGTCCACTAGGTCATTCCCCCCCAAGTGTATCACTATTATGTCCGGGCGTCCGTGACGTCGTCTGCAACCATCCAGCACCCCCCACACATCATCCCATCTCATCCCTCCTTTGTATGCCCAGTATACTTGGGTCCGCGCGAAACCCATATGCGTGTCTTGATATTCCTTCTCCGCGCCCCTTGCTGCTCGGGCCACGAATGAGTGGCCGATAACCCACACCGACCTGCGATCTGTGGAGAGATAATGTTCCGGGTTGGTAAATGTCGCGTCCCCATGTCGCCCCTGGCTCCCAAGGCTTCCCCCCCACCCCCTACCCACCACGATGCGACCCCACCTATAAACCTTCCGGCCTTATGTAAAGTTTGTACTTGTCGGATTGCCACCTCCCAATCCTCTTTATGCTCTCTTCCCCCAGTCCCTCCTGAAATGCTGTTGTCGCTGCCCCTATTCGAAAAGAGTGAGGCGTGTAGTGCCCGCTGATACCCCTGATGCCGGCGAGAGCCAAAGCCATTACCTTCCTAAATTGAAATTGCGTGAGGGGGGAGCCGTCCTCGTGTATGAACAAGTATCCCTGGCCCCCATTCCTGACCCCCAAGAATGCCCCCATGGTCATGACCGGGCAGTAATCCCCCACCCCCAAACACCCCAGCACCAGGCTCCTCCCGGTGCCCCGCTGGTCGGTTTTAGAACTCCTTATCAGCACCCTCAGTGCTCCCTCTGATATGCTTATGACACCCCTACGTAGAGCCCTGAATTCCCGATCGTGCTTGGAGCGGGCGATCAATTCACTGGGGCGTAAGGCTCCAAAGAAGGCCAAAGTGAAGCATGCTTTGAAAAGAACGCACTCATATGGGGAGAAACATACGAAATTGACTCGAGTGAGCATCTGTTTCAACAGTTCGAAATGGATAGGACGTCTATCGTCCTTGCTCGGGGGTTCCCCCCTGTCCCAACCCCTCAAGGCTGCCCTTACTAAGAAGCCCTTGGTAGGGTCACTGCCGCCTGCTAGCTGGCTGTGGAAGGCGATGGCGCTTAAGTGCCCTGCGACCCAAGATTTGGACTTGCGGTTTTCCCTGGCCCATAGTAAGAACTGTTGCACCTTGACTTCCCCGAGATCATTGTTCCAGTCCCCCGTGACTTTTAGAAAGGTCTTAAAATCCCTGCTGTACCTCTCCCTTGACCCTCCCGAAAGTGCCCTGTCCGCTAGTGCCCTCATACCCCTTTCCAGGTCACGAGGCTCCACCACTCGCTGTTGAACGGTACCATGTCCTTGTTTGCCCCTGGATGTGCCTTCCGGAATCGACCCATCTGCGAACGAGAAAGTGCATCCGCAGCAATGTTAAGGACACCTGGAATGTGGCGCGCCCGCAACTCTGTGTTAATTCTGAGCCCAATTCTCACCATGTGGCGCAGCAGGCTCAGGGTGTCTGGACAATGGGCCACCTGTGTATTTATACCCACCACTACCGCCATGTTGTCCGACCATACCGTCAGACGCTTATTTGCTAAACTGCTAGGCCAAAGATGCAAGGCCACTAAAATTGGGAACAATTCAAGTACGTTGATGTTCCTGCACCATCCCTTCCTTGCCCAAACGCTCGGCCAGTCCGCTCTACACCACTGTGTGCCCAGAATTACCCCAAAACCGTGCCTGCCGCTTGCATCGGTGAAAAGCTGGAGCTCGTTGCATGTTACCCAGGGGGCCCTCCATAAGCGCACCCCATTGAATTCTGCCAGGAAATTCTTCCACATGAGCAGATCATCCTTCATACCTGCGCCCAAGCGAATCCTATGCCAACCTTTGGAGGCCCGCCCTGCCGCTGCTGTTAACCGCCTTGCAAACACCCGCCCCGCCGGGATCACCCTCCCTGCAAAATTCAACCTTCCAATCAGAGACTGTATATCTCTCAAGGATACTCTGTGGCAGCTGAGCACTGTGTCTATGTGTGCAATGCATTCCTCTACCTTCCCCCGGGGCAGCCTGCATAGGCCTTCCGTTGTGTCGATCTCTATCCCCAGGTAGGTCAAACGGGTGCAGGGACCTTCTGTTTTTTCAGCGGCCAATGGAACCCCTAACTCGGCGGCTAGACCGATGAATTTATTCAATAGGGAGCCGCAAATGTCCGTGCCCTTCCCACCAATGAACAGGAAATCGTCCAAATAATGTGTTTTGACTCCCCTGCTTTCTAACACATGCACTGCCCATTCCAAGAATGTGCTAAATGTTTCAAAGTAGGCGCAGGATATGCTGCATCCCATCGGCATACATTTATCCACATAGATCCCCCCCTCAAACTGGAAACCCAACAGGTGAAAACTATCAGGGTGGACCGGGAGCAATCTAAAAGCCGCCTCTATGTCCACTTTGGCCATTAGTGCGCCTCTCCCCAAACTCCTGGCCCCGTCTACCGCCTGGTCAAAGGACGCATATGATACTGCGCCTACCTTTTCATCCAGCCAGTCATTCACTGAGTTGCCCCTGGGGTGCGATAAGTTATGTATTAGTCGGAATTTTCCTTGCTCCTTCTTGGGCACCACACCCAGGGGTGACACTATGAGGTTGTCCAAGGGGGGGGGACGCGTATGGGCCTGCAACCCTCCCCAAACGAAGCTCTTTCCTTATCTTGTCCCGAACCACCCCGGGGTAGACTTTCACTGACTTGGAGTTATCTGCTGAGCGTGGCATCAAAGGCCCTGCATACGGAATTGAAAAACCCCCAGTGAAACCTTTCAACAAGATGTTCCTCTCCCGCACAGCGGGATAGCGGGCTAACCAAGGCAGTAGTTTTGGTAGTAAGATGGGAGATGGCCCCTTTTGTGCTAGGTCCCCCCCGCTCTGGGCAATGAACGATGCTGGCCCCCTTAAAGCGCACTCGCCACCCCCGAAGGGTTACTCCCCTGCCCTCCGCCCCTGGCCGTGCGGCCGCGCACCCCTGTCCTTCCCACCCGTTTACAGTTATTACCATCGTGCTGGGGTCCCCCTGCGCCGGCGTTTAGGTATGCGTGGTGCTCCCTCGAGACAAATGAAACACGAGCTGTGTTACCTTAAAGAGAGATACATTTATTAGTGTATACACATGGCATGATCTGTTGCAATAACAAACAGTATCGGGGCATCTCGAGTATTACATGTTGGGTACACTGCCCTCTTTGTGAGGCCACTTATTCGGGCCCAGTCCTGGAGACCTGCAAAATTTTGCAGCGTGTGTCATGCTGCCACATGTGGAACACTCGTGCCTAAAACAGCAATTGGGCACCCAATTGCAGTGCCCATCATTGAAGTTTCTGCATGGATGGGCTATGCGCGCCAACCCTTGCATGCCTACGCCCCCTCTCCCCCCTCTGGAATTTCCTGGCTGTGAGCTTAGCAACCCCCTCCCCCCCACTGGCACTAAGGGGGCCTCGATCTGTTGAAACTCCCTGCGCTCTGCCCTTGAAGTGGATGGCAACGCTTGCTGCACGGCGCGCGTTCCCTCGAAAGCTTGCCCTACTATGCTGGATCCCCTTGTGATGAGACTGTCGGCAGAAACCGGCCTTGGATCCAACCAATCCTCCACTAGTTTGTGTTCCCATTTCAGCTTAGGGTCGACTTCCATTCTTTTCCTAAACCTCTGATCCCTCAGAAGCCATGCAGTACCCCCCCACTTCCTGTGCTCTTCAATTACGCATTGGCTGTAATTGTACAGCGCCGGCCCCTGCTCGGGCTTGGACTGAACTATGATTTGTGCAAGGATTCTAAAGCCTGCCACCCAATTTTGCAGGTTCTCCTCGGGCCTCACCCTCTTCCTCGCTTTCACCCCCTCCCTGCTCCCACTGGCCTGCAGGGTATCGTAACCTTTGGTTTCGTGCTCTAGTAGTGAAAAGGTGTCTATGAACCTTCCTTTCACAATCTCCTTTTGAACACAGTCCGGTATGTGCCAACATAAGTAATTGTTTTCCGTGATTGCCGGAAGCCCTTCCGCAGCCCTACCCGTGAGGGAGGGAGGCTCTGCCGGGTGTTCGCACTTCGCTGTACCCCCTGTCCTGCTGTCTTCGAACCGTGCAGCCCCGGGGACAGTGTTTTTTGTCGAGGTCTTCTCCCCGGCTGCCCACACCTTGCTGGGGCCTGTTACCCCTTCCCCCCTAGTTGGCTCCTTCCCTTGCGCCAGAGCATTCCCCCCGCGCAACACATCCATTATAATATCCATTTTTGCTCCCCAGTCCAACTCACCCTCCAAGGCGCGTTCCTTGGCCGGGGGAGCCCCAAAACGCCTGCTTTGCCCCGCCTCGTCCTGTGCCTCACCATTGGGGTGAGGGGGTCCCGATCTGTTGAGGCGATCACCCGCCGGAGAAGTTGACGCCTCCCTGTCTCTCCCCTCAGCCACTAAGGCAGTCAAGGCGGCCAAATCCTCCTCCAGCTCTCTCTTCGTCTTTCTTCCCCTGGGGCACCCGCTCATTTTCGCTTGTCTCTTGCGTGAGCCCACTGACTCTCCCAAACCGGAAGAAGACAGAGTCTGAGCTGTTATTTGGGGAAGGGGAGATGCTTGCTTGCGTGATAATAGTGTCGCCGGTAGGCTGGGGGGCGCCCATCTTGATCATCGCCGCTTCCCACCCTATAGATTTTGCAAGCACTGCGAATGTGGCCCATGCTTCCGCGTTCATGGTCTGACCCTGTGCTGGCGAAAGGGCTGTCTCCACCTCGACTGTCCCTTCGTCCAATTGTGTGTCGGCGACTATCTCCATATCTGGGCCTTGCGTGTGGAACATGGCGACCTGTGGGAAAATATAATGCTGTCACAACCGGCCTTAAGTACGAGAAAATTCGCCGCCCCTCTAATAACCCGGCTTCCCTTGGCTGCCCCCGTCGCCACCCCGGGCAATGCTTAGTGGCCCCATTACCTTGTGATTGCACGACTGTCCCCTTCGGCTGCGATGGGCCTGGCTCTGTCGGCCTTCTCCGCCCTGTGTGTCCTGGGAGATGGGAGAAACTGCATGAGCTATGGGAAGGCCAACCATTGCATTGCCCCTTTGTTAGACCCGCCCTGTTCGCTTAAGATGATATGCTGCTTATCCCATATATCACGCCTAGCATAATGTGTTTCGAGCCGCTCAAAGGCGAGGGGTGAAACCAGGGAAAATACTACGACCTTTCTCCCACCCGGGCTCGGTAGTATGTGAAATAACTATCCTAACCGGCCGACCACCTTTCCAGTAGTACCAGAGGAAGGGGGGTCGGCACTAAGCTACCTTGAGCACATGTCCCCCCCTGCACCCGTCTGCATGCAGCCCTGCGAGGCGCTGCACCGATCCCTCCTGCACACCGCTGCATCCCACACAGGCCCTGTGAGCCGCTTCACTGGTACCTCGTGCTCCCTGCCTCAACCACTGGTACCTCCTGCACAACGCTGCATCGCACGGACGCCCTGCGAGGCGCCGCACCAGCTCATCCTGCATCCCATTTAACTTGAAACGAACCCGACCCGGCGCCCACACTGTCTTGCCATTAGCCATGACGCCCCATGGTGCCCTGTACGTACCCTGTGTTCACCATGATAACTGTATAACCTCGTGTAGCCACAATACACCTGATAATAACCAGCAAACCCCACCCCTTCACCTGGAGCACGTAACATATTAACCCCCGCCCGCACTTGGCATAAATTTTAATGCAGACACACCCCATGCCGTGCCACTAGTCTCCATTACCACTTTATATCTGTTTAAATTTTTTATTTTTTATTTTTTTATTTTTTTTTTTTTTCCCCAATTGCAACGCGCCTTCCCCGACACTCTAATCATTAAAGCAACTGGCTTCGTGAAACCCACACCACTGGACATATTAGTTAACTCCAGTGTAGCAAAACCAACGATGCCAACAACAAAACATTTCCCCGCACTTAACACCATCAAATTGACGACCGCCTGAAGCACCTTCCCCGCCCACGAAGCAGGAAAACCATTATCTTCCAGAACAAAAACTCTAAACCGGTGCACCTCAAATATTGCCCACACCCCTGTTCCCCTTTGGGCGCACCCACTGTTACCCCCCCCCCGCCTGCGTGCTTCACTGCTTTTCCTGAAACCCCACCTGTTCAAGCAGCTGCTCGATGTCCCCCTACCTTGTTTGGCCCTTCAGCCATGTTTCAGCCATGTCTCTTCAATTCCCGTGAGTGGGTAACCAAGAGCCTAAACCAAACGATGTCGATGCGACCTGTGGCATGCAAATGCTCTCCTTTGCCCTTTCCTTGTTTGGCCCCCCCGCTGTTTCCGCCAAATCGTAACCCACTATTCCAAACTTCGTGCCATGTCACCTGGCCAATTACTTATTCTAACCAAAACCCACCGCCTATGTGAAACCTGCCGTCGTGCGCAGGCCTCCTATTCCGCCCCTCCCCTCCCCCCAACCAAGCAAACACCGTTCGCCAATGTTAGAGGTGACCAATGCACAGCTAGAACCGTAGGCCCTGGGGTAGGAGGCCCCACGGTAGGCCCTGCATGGTGAACAAATGCCTAACCCCAAAGCACCGAAAACAGCCCAATGCAATGGTAGTGCAGCCCTGCAACAAAAGAGACGACCCTACGCATGCCATTAAACAACGAACCCTGGAGTTTGGATGGTCGGGCCCACGGATTGCGCCTATGTTGCTCTGTGTCGTTTGCTCCCAAGGAGGGCATGTTGCCCCTGGACTCATAAACCTGAAATTTTCTGTGAATGGGTTCTAAGCAGTGGTTGAGGTGTACGAAGAGAAGTAGTGGAACTATGTCCCTTACTGGCCAGCACTGCTCCCCACAAACCCCCTATTGACGCACAATACTAGCCCCAAAACAAGCACCTGCTGTTTGCGGGAACAACCAGTGCACTAAGGTTTAGCTTCCTCCTACGACCCTATTTTTCCCAAAACCATCCCGTTCCCGCCCAATTCGAACAATGCATAACCACCACCCCTCCACCAAGAACTTATAAGCGCGACACCCAAACTCGTACGTCTGACCATCTTCGCATCCGGCAACGTGTCTACATGTGCCGTCGCGTCCCGCCGAGGACACTCCGTCGCCCATAAAACTTGACGCATAAACAGTGCCGGTTTGACAACACCCCTTCTTGGCACCGCAGTAAACAACCATTTAAAGGACTCCATGCCCGACCCCACGCGGTGCGAGTGAGCCATAAGGGAAGCAGTAGTAATATCAGTTTTAATGTTGGCGCTGAGGCTGTTCATAATCAAATACCCCATGTCTCACCACCAACTCCCTTAAGAAACACTGATCGCCTATGACCAACCTCAGGCATGGGTTGGACTCGTAGTTCCCACACAGTGATTGGCCCATGGCCTTCGAAGCCAGCACTACCCTTATCAACAGTTAAACCTTCTCATTGGGATAGGCAATGCCGCAATAAAGCACCCATTGATCGCATGCTTCTGAGGAACCTGCACTTTGCGTCGCATGCCTCTGAGGAACCTGCACTTTGCGTCAACGTGCGGTGTCCCTCCAACGACCCTTCCTTCCACAACAATGGAACCTCACGTCGCATCTGCGCTCCCCTCCTAAGCAACCGTATTGTCCCCCGCCTTGCACTGCTCCCGAGCATGCGGCTGCAAGGGCGTCCTTCCAACCATACCCAAACCAGAAACGGAAAAGGAAAATGCAGCCTTGCAACCATACATGCCACATGCAAAACACTGCGGAATACCTCGCACGCATCAAATAAACCCGAAACCGCACGATTATTAAATTATAAAATTCGTACCTGGCCGTATAAAGAGCGATAGTAGCGGCCAAACCACCACTAACGCCTGACCCCTTTTGTGCCCCGTAAGCGCGCCCAGTTGTCCCCCTTAACCGCTGCCTCCTTGATGCCGTGACCAAAACCGACACCCTCCCACCCCTTCATTCCAAACTCCGCATCGAGCAGTGTGGCTACCATTGCCCATACCCGGTCTGGCCCCTTAGCTGCGCCGCCACCCCCCAAAATCGGCACATTAGCGACCGTTAATGTGCGGTTACTACTGCCTACGCCCTGCCCTACGTCGGTGGGGACCTGGGAAACTGCACGTTGCATCGTAGGCCCCCTTCTAACCGCATCGCCGTGCATTGCAGCCACCCCTACCATCACTTTGACCCGACGCATTGCCCGCTCAACATTCGAAACTACATACGATACGACCCTTATCATAATTACGCTGCCCGCAGTAAACCATTCCCGAATTGACCCTTACCTGAATTTGAATGCACAACCTCGTTTTCCCCCCACGGCAGCACGAACCGTCTTCCGGAACAAAGATTCTCCGGCCTCACGAACACAGGAAACTCCACAGGCTCGTAGCGCAGCAGCAACGTAGGGGGGAAACTCCACAGGCTCGTAGCGCAACAGCAACGTAGGAGGGAAGCCGGCAGAGAGAGACCCTGCGTCTCCGACCGGATGTATTTAAGCCCCCAAACGGGCGCGCGGGTGATGACGTCACCCCCCCTCCACCCCCTCACCCGGGTGGAGTGATGCCTGGCGAACCCCCCCCCTCGCATCCCCCCCCGACCCCTCGACGCCACCGTGCCTTGTGAGGCAGTCGTCACTAAGGGTGGGCTGCCGCCGAGAGGCCCCCCTTCGTAGGGCGCGGGAGCCCGTCGTTCATGTGAACGTTGGAGCTCTGGTAGCAGGGCGGCTCTTCCCATGTCAGTGACACATGTTAACAGGTTCCTCTATGTAAACAGAGCATTACAATTCGAGCAATTAGTCACTGCTGGGAGGAAGGGGGCTATAAACAGTGGCTTTAGTCCCTCAAGAAATCTGAATGGGGTGATAAGAAATGGGAAGGGAGAATAATTCAACATGCTTTGTTAAATAATGTCTATGGGTTTAAAACCAAAGTGAGATTAGGCTCACATTAAGTTTCATGATACTACTGTGACCTTCTATGCAGGAGGAAGAGAATACAATGAAAGCCATACTATTATTGATCAACACATTTTTCATGACTATATAGTTTAAGGTTAGTTTGTTATGAAAGGCTAATTTATTAAGTAATGTGGGGTCTAAGTATTATTTAGGCACATGAAACTCAAAGCAAAGCATTCATAAATATTTATATCAACTAAACGCAGGAGCATATGTGCTAAATTGATTTAATTGTTCACATCCTGCTTTCTCCATTGAACCAAATTGTGTGATCCTGGGCAAATCATTGAATCTCACTCTGTCTTATCTGGAGCCTTTCAGAATGATTGACTTCATAGATTATGTTAATATATCATGCTATTATTAAAAAAAAGCCTACTGACTATAGAGTTGCCCCTCATTTGATAATAGTGCTATTCATCTTTTTCAGCGCACAAAGTCATTGGCCACCCGGATAACCTATACCAGTATCTTGTAATGTCACTACCCATGACGCCTCTAATGATCAGACTACAGATACTCCTTGCAATTCCCTTTTCTGAGTAGTCACTTCTGTTAGTGTCGGTGCATATGCAAATGAGCAGGCTTGCATGCATTTTGCTACATGTGGCCTGGACAGAGCTCGAATAGGTGCGTTTCCTGCATGTAAAATGGTCCTACTGTTTTGTTATTTTTTTGTTCCGTGCAGGTGTTAAAATGCCATCTGCAACTAATGTCACCCAAAACGTTGATGGGGGGGTGCAAATGATGTTGTATGCAAATGCGCACACTGCAGGCCGCTTCAGATATGCTACCCCACCCAAAGTGTCCTGCAAAACCATTTTTAACCCCTTAACTGCCAGGCTATTATGCACGTCTATGCAAAATGGTCGAGCATACTCTTCCTTGGCACTACTGAGGGTTCCATGCAGTGCTTTATCTCATTATAGCAATGCTGCTCAAAGAAACTAATGGCGAGTGTGTGATATGAAGTCCCACTCCTGCATAGAGATAGATAGGCTTGCTGGACGGCCTTTGACTCTGCGATCTCAGGTCGCATGAAGCTATGCAGCAGTTCAATTTGACATTTGACTTCTGTCTGCATTGTTGTTCAACCTAAATGGGTTGATCAGCTGTCATGGATGCTGCACAAAGCTTCGGCGGCCGTTCTTCATCTGGTTGGCAAAAAGCGCTCATGGATATGCTACGAACGGAATTTTTTAAAACTTTATTTATTTATTTGCATTTTAAAGTGCTAAGAAAGCCCAGGGGCATCGAGGCGCTGTCTGTTACAGGAATATGTCTTAGTTGGGTATTTATAACGCGCTTAATACATGAATAACATTGATTATTGTAAGGAATTCTACCAACGACTTCATGTGGCATGTGGTCCATTCAACACTTGGTCCTTTGTTGGCGGGACATAGAAAAAGAGAGCTTAACGTTGGGTAAAATAGATTTGTAGAATTGAGGCAGCAAACGAACGAACACCTGCTGCACCCAAGGAAGCACCCAAAGTATTTCCTTGATGGCATTTGACCCCATATCTGTGCATCTGTGTAAACGGGAGGATTAGGGGCTTACATCCTGGCACGGGCAACATGGACTTTCATCTGTGCCGAGAAATGTAAATATTTGTCCATCATGGCTGAGCAATAATGATGAGAACCTGTTCTAAAGGTCCCAGGGTGCAAGGCCCTAAAAAGTCTTGATTAAGCTAGCCAACAGATGGTACCACCTTCCATTTGGTGGTTTCATTCACCAGCAAGAGGGTGGTGCTAAGCGAGTGCTTAGCGAATTTTAGAGCTTTCTCCCAATCACATTGCTTTCATGTACCCCCCCACCTTTGGGTTATATCCAGAGTTCCAGGGAAAACCCTAAATTAAATGTCACTGCAACAGCAGTGTTTCCCCTTTCCCATGTCTGGGATGCAGAGAGGGATTTCAGTACTCTGGCTGCTCGGCCTCCGCGAGTGGGCTTTATTCCTCTGATGGTTCAAAACGTTACTATTTGTTGTGTTAGTGGAATTTCGGTAAGGGCACACTCCCTAGTAGTTTAATCTCCCCGGTGATATCCTTCTGCTGAAGCATGTTAAACTCTGGACATGTTCCTCTTTCAATTTCCATCGGTGCGGCACATGATCTAAGCCATTACACAGTTAAAATGTCTATGATGCAACACTTCCACTGAATTCCTATATGTTTTACTGTTTCTCACCAAAGCTGTGTCATCAGTCTACGACCAGAACACCTTTGGATTCATTGCATGGTGCACACCTACATTTCAGCCCGGCACCAATGCAGTCAACAGAAATAACAGACACCGGTGCTCTTTCACAAACAATCACAATACTTTTGATTTTCTGTCCCACTCTAATCACGCAAGTGAGGATAATGGGTCTTCATTCCAGTTCAGAGACAGAAGATTTTGTTCCCAAATAATAATGGGGTGCTTGTGTTGGTATGACCAGGTAATGCTGTTGGGGACACAGCTGATGAAGCCGGCCCATCACGTTCTACTATTCTAGTCAGGCGTAGTTCTTCCTGGATCCGTGAATGACCCACTGCAGATGTTCAGGTATCTGGAGAAGGAACACCATCTCGATAGTCTCTGGGAACGTACCGGGAGGGGGGTGGCTTACCAGTTTGTGCTACAGACCTCTATGCCTTACCTGCCATCATCGCAATATCTGAAAGCAACTGCTGTTTAGACCGGATCAGTGTGATCTACAGTGGACAGAAACGTATTTTTCCCCCTAGTGCAAATTGATCAGTAATGACCACTAGTCCATACTCTCCCCTCCCCCCTGCAGCTGTTGCCTATTCTCCTAAATTCTGATATCTCAAAGTGGTTGGAGTTACGGCTAACAGATTTCCTGTTTACCATGGCATCTCAGCGGCAATAGTATCCTTAGTGGATACAAGCCGTACCCATGTCCGATGTTGAGTTCTTGAAGCCTTCACTATACCTAACCGAGGAATCAAAATCAGCATAGGAGATAGCTTCTGGCGGCGCAAGCACCAACGACATCCAATTGGCTGGACACTAGGAGTTGCACAGAGCATTCCCGTTCACACTGTGAACTGTGTTTTTCCTTTAAAGTTCATCCCACTGAAGTTCTTACCAGAGCCAGAACTCCCGCAATGTGCTGCATTACAAATACCCCTATAGTTCACAGATTACGCAAGCTACTGGCCACAGGTTGAATGCAGTTGCCCCAGCCAGTGACAATCAGTCATGATTTCATAGGTTCTCTTTATAGTTAGGAAGACCTTATTCCAGAATTTAAAAGTCAATAGGGAAAACCAATCTTCAGCACAATGTTCTATACCATCTGGATATGGCACTGCAGCATGAAACTTGACGTCCCGCTCTACGTTCGCGCTCCCTCTCGCGAGTTATATATGCTTAATCCTTTTCAGGGGATTCTGACACAGACATCCAAGGGTTACATTCCAATGAGCTAAATGAATATCGGTACCCTTTCGACCGAGCGCTTCTCAAGGCAAAGTAAGTCCTTTCCTGCATGAAGAGGTACTTGGCTTCTGACCTTTTCCAAACTTGTAACAATAGAAAGCAGAAACCATGGGAAACAATAGTTGCTGGAGCTACATTCCAAGCCTTTAGATGAAGAGGACAAGAATGCTTTGGTAAATAATGCAGGCTGGCAATGATGCTATATTTAGCTTCTACCACCATGGGAAATGGCACGGTACAGCCACAACAAGAAAAAGTTGGAGCCGGTTTAGACACACCCACACCTAAAGCGAAGAAGGATCTTAGGGCGTTTCTAGGACTAATTGGCTATTACTGTAGATTTCTACCCAACTTTTCCAGTAAAACAGCCAGGCTCATTGATAAATTGAAGAATGCAGAGCAAATAAAGATCAAAAGGAGTGAGGAAGATCAGAAATGTTATGTGTCATTAAAAGAAACCCTCTGTCAGAGCCCTGTTTTAAAGGTGTCTGACTTCCGCTTTCCAAGCAGGATTAGGGGCCTTTCTTTCACAATACTACGACGGCCTAGAACATCCAATACTGTATATAAGTAGGAAACTCTTTCCCCTGAGAAAAACACTATTCTGTCATCGCGCTGGAGGCCCTGGCCATAAAATGGGCTATCATACATTTGAAGTACTATCTGTTGGGAAGGAAACTCAGGCTAGTTACTGACCATTGGTGTGGATTAGCCAGAGAAAGCCGTCCAATCCTTGAGTTATGCTGTGGTTTCTAGATTTGCAGCCGTACTGTTTCACAGTGTAACATAAGAGGGTTTGAGATCAGGGAAATGTCGACTTCCTGTCTCTACTCCCCTGTGAAACAGCCAGATCCACCCGGCGTAGGGGAAGGGTATCTGAGGAATATGAGGGCATCCTCACTTCTTTCCCCAGAGTATCCTCCCCCGAGGTGGCCAGGGAAAGGCCATTGGTTTTGGATCCTGAGTGTCAAACCCATATACTTTAATATGATCTCCCATCAAAAACCTGTTACTTAACACTTCTCAGAGTAGGTTGCGATGTATGGCTCAACAGAAGTCAAACATGGCTTTACTTCTATAGGCATGACAAGAAGCCCCTTCACTTTACTTTCCTGTAGTTGGCTCTAAGGGAAATTATGGTTCTGTGTGTGTAATAATAGCGTGTTTTGATGGCTGTACCAAGTGGTAACGCCTCAAGATAAACGGTCCCAGAGAAGCAGGTGCTTTAATGAGTCAGGGGACATTATCAACCAGTACGGCTCAAAGAAAGCTTTTAGGGGGCAAACCGCCTGAGCTGATAAAAACATGTCAAAACTCAGGCCACAGATATCGTGTAACACAATAATTCATTCAGATCAGAGAGAAATACATTGCCACTGTTTAAGTGGCAGCAATGGCCCACCGCGGGGGTCCCTCTTACAGTTCCATGGGTCGAAGCCGCAAGAGGCGTGAACACAGAAGGGGGCTGCACAGAGCAGCCGCAGGAGGTGGGGACCGATGGCAGCATGGGCACGAGTGGGGAAAGGTGGCAGAGTTCCAGGGACAGACCAAAAGTGTGAGGCAGTGGAGAAGTCATCAGCTGGCATGGTTGAGCGCAGACTAAAGCCAGCTTTCTCGGATGCCTCGCTGGCTGGCGCACAAAGACAAGGTGCCCATTCACTATCACTATTTCCCATCGTCCCACATACCATTTAAGCTATATGCAAATGAGAGCTGTGACCATAGTTGGACAAGGTTTTATACTGCAGTCATGTAGTGCTCAAGTCCCATCTGGAATGGACAACTTGGGATCAAAATGCTCATTCTGGAGGTGAAGTTTGATTTGCACGAAAGAAGCAGTGGCGCAATGATCATTGGGCAGGTTGGGTTTTAGCCCTACCCCCTTCAAATGTTGGGTTCTGGTGACTTGACCTGGTTGACCTACTGAGGTGTGGCAGGACAGAACAGGACACAGACAAACGGTCCAGCTGCACAGTTCTGCCTGGAAATTTCTAATGTAAAGCACCTGCATTCATATGCATACATTTTTAGGCACTCAAAATGGTGATGGGGTGCAGGGCTCAAGTCGAGGGTACACGCGGGTGAACGGAGTATACCCACTTTTTTCAGAAAGTGGACTCAGACCCCCCTCAGCTACAATGAGAGACATTGAATGTCCCCCTTGAATGTATGAATTATAGCTGACCTCAGGGATCAAACCGCAGTCCTCAGGTTTGCAGGCCGGACACTTCCCCACTGCACTACATACCCTGATGAAAAATAACACACAACTAAAGTGAAATGTCCCATTTTGGTACTGCAGGTTCCAGGGAAAACATTTGTGTCAGTTCTTGGAGTTTAAAACATGCACACCTTTTAACGTTTTCAAAAATACTATTAGAAGCAAATATCCTCTCTTGGTTTTGTGTGTGTGTTCATTTTTGGAAAGGCAAATGTCATTCGTTCTGTGCAATTTGGGTGGTTCCGCAAAGCCAATTTAATGAAATGTGCATATTTCAACTTGATATGCTAATTTCTAGTGACGTCACCTCCCATTGCATTTGTTCATGAGTCCCCTTTAGGACTTGACCCCTGATGGTGTGTTAGTACTTGCATGTCAGGGCAGGGGGTGACAGGACACTGCTCATTCTCACAGCAGTTCTGAAGTGTGGGGGTTTCAGACATGAAGGGGAGGGTAAACTGCTTCTAACATTTAAGCTGCACCAGAATAGTCTCATTAGAATGTGTAAATATGTTAGATGCCATGTACTAAGGAACCCTGAAAAGGTATTTACAACTACGTTGCGTGAATAAAAATTAAACAATTGTTTGCAAAAAAAATAATAGTAGGATAATGATAGCCATATCAATTCGATATCAGAGTATTTGTGGACTTGGGTGTCAGGGAAGTGATTGGAAGGGTAGAGCGGAGCAGAGACAGCTCGTTCTGACAGCAGTTCTTAGGTGTGTGGCTTCAGACGGGAAGGAGAGTGTTTAACTGCTTCGTTGCCCCCACACAAGTATATTTGGCCCTCCAAAGTCATCCCCTCTCCAAACATTTGAAAGGTTATCCCCCCGAAATGTTATCATAGTTGCACCCCGGATGAGAAGTGTGCCCACTCTTTTGCACTGTGCGAGACACGCATCGTCGAGCGGCACCCGTGAGGTGAAGCTGCCAAACCTCCTCTTACCACGAAGAGTCCAACATACTCCATGTACAAAGTGCTCTAAAGTAATCGCTTCGGAAATGAACAAAGATCCAAGCGTCTAAACAATAACTTGTACACAAGGACCCACACAAATAAAAAATAAATAAATAAAGAGATGTTTTGCTGGATGCACACAAATGCCCCTTTCAGAGACTTGAGAAACCGGGAAAATAGATGCCATTTATTTAAAATAAAAAAAGATGTTTCCGTAACTCAGAAGCTCACGTATCCATGGGCTAATTTTAGCCAACGTTTAGTACAATTGCCTCTTCCCTGTGCTATGTATAGTCCAGACACAAAAGGTAGACAATTAGGAAAAGCACAGACTAAAGATAGACCGTTATCGCTCGGACGCTCGGTGGCTTGCTCACGAATACATTTCATTGGCAGCTTCGTGTGTTGTTACCCCATTACCGAAATTATAAATAAGCATCAAGCATTCCAAAAAGCAAATGTATAATTTCAGTAGCTATTCCCAGAAAGCGACATTAAAGCGACAGGAAACAAGAGACTCATTTGGTTACTTTTTGAAACACGTGCAAAATTCTCTCATTTGAAGGTGTAAGTATGCACCACTGTGGGAGACGAACATGAAACTGATGCCCTTTCTCTCAGGTAACATGTTTGGGGCACACGGCATTCCTTTCATCGAATCCCTTTACTGCCAAATGTGCGACCATATAAAAACCTCTTCTTCACGAGGCTGCAGGGCTTACTTTCCCACTAGGAGAGGTGTTTCCGAGGGGACTGGAGCGGTGAAAGGGCTGTTTACTGCTTTTTTCTTGCATACACTCTTGCTTCTTGACTTTTACTTCCTGGATTTCCAGAGTCATTACTGCTGCTGGCTGTATTTGGGCTTTATATAGTACACACACGGCTAGAAAGAAACGGGGTGCTGTACATGTCATTGAGACCAACATATGAGGGGTTACATTATGGGTCATGGGATTCTCGGCCATGGGGATGGACGGGATGCGGGAACGCAATGAAGGTTGGTGGTCCCCAAGTATTCACTGAAGAGTAAGGTCTTGAGTTCTTTCCTGAACTGCAAGAGTGTTGGCACGGTCCAGACTCCTACTGTGATGCTGGTCCAGTACGTTACCGTACATTTCCTTGAATACCATTTCCCCTAATGAGATTTCACTGACTATACTTCACGGGAAAAGGTAGGGAAAATGGTATATGTGTAATGCATAATAGGTGGGTGTGGGGTAAAGGCAGGGCTTTAAGTGGGGTAAGAAATCGAGGGGGGGCCCTCATTTGGGTCGTGGCTCGTGGGAGGGACGTGGCCTAAAAAGTACGCAAATCGTAGGGTATACACACAAATATATATAAATGTTATATATTTGTGTGCGTACCTTACTATGGTTTGTTTGCTATGCAAGCCATCTTTTCTAAACATAGAAATATGTAACATGTCTACGTTTATAAAAGATGGCTTGCGAAGTACACACACATAGTAAGGTACGCACACAAATATATAACATTTATATATATTTGTGTGCATACCCTACGGTTTGCCTAGTTTTCAGGCCATCTTTTTTAAACATTTCAGGTTTATAAAAGATGGCTTGAAATGTGTACTTTTCAAGCCATCTTTTATAAACCTCGAAAAATGTCGAGGATTCCCCAGGTTCGCCGAGGGTTAAAGACACCTCGGTGACCTGGGGAAACAAAGGGACAGTAACTGCCTCTGGTGACCTCTCGCATGAGGGGTCACCAGATTCAGTTACTAGGACTGACGGAAGTGGCAGCCAGTCACAGTGTTGCTGTGGCTGGCTGCCACTTCTGTCAGCTTGCCTGACTTCATTGCAGGTGCATCTCCCGTCGCGGATGCTGCTGCGGTCTCGACGGGATAATGCATCCCGCCAATGTTGCGGTAGGACGGGGGCCCCGGCAGGGCCCCGGCTCCGTCCCACTTTTTGGAGACTGCCGGGGCCCAGCCCCGGCAGGCCCCGGCCCACTTTAAGCACTGGGTAAAGGTTTAAATCAGGATAGTGCGGGGTGAGAGGGGTCGTGGGGGTCTCCTCCACATTAAAAAAAAAAAAATAATAAAAAAGAAGAATTTGTTTTTTGGTGAAATGGATTTGGTTAAATCTCCAGTAGAAGAAATATATTCGAAAAAAATCACATACATCCATTCTAGTAGAGAGCGGCATAGCAAAAGAAGGCCTTTTTGCTGATTCTTTCCTTGGGGCCAGTTTGGTCTCGAGCCTAGCGATGGCCATTTTCTTGGAGAAGGGCAACACTCATAGGCTACTGAGTTTTGAAGGTTGGTAGGAAGTGTTTACGCAGTGGTTGCCAGTTTTAAAGAGTATTCTGGCTGTGACGGGAAGCTCGTGCAGCATCCTTAGGACGGCAGCAACGTGGAGTCTCTTGTTTCCTATTATGAGTCTTCCTGTGGTGCGTTGGGTGGCCTAACGTGAATCAATCTGTGTCGCAACAAAGCCTGTGAGCAGGGCATTTACCCAAAGATGTACTAGATCACCAGGGCATGGACTGTGGTTTTGAAGGCCTCGTGAGAAAGGAAGGGGTTTATCTGCCAGAGGAGGGTTAGCTGGTACCAGGTGGTTTGGGCCTTTCTGTTGATATGTTCCTGAAAGGAGAGTGTGCCATGTATAGTGAACCTCTGTGATTTGGCAGTCAGGACCAGGTAAATTATGAAACTGTCAAGGTGCATGCCATTTAGCCACGCTTGAAGAGCATTCCGCTTAGATCGGTGACTGAGTAGTGTGAATGCCGCCATTGTGGGAATGAGCTTCAGGTATGTGCTTGTCATGCAGGTTTGGGTGGAGACGAGGCAATTCCTGATGTACATTGGTGAAGTGAGATGTCAGTAAGTGGGAAGTTATTTCATCAGCCCTGTGTATAGATGAGAGATCTCTGGGGAAATGATTAGGCCTTGTGGGGCTCTGAAGGTGAAAGGGGAGCAGTTTGACCTCGAGTTGCCGTCTGTGTGTCATGGTGCCTGTACTAGAGGTAACATGTAAACCATCAGAGAAATGTGCCTTAGAAGGCCATTCTATTCATGAGTAGGCTGGTCAGTGTGAAGTGGTCAACTGGGTTGATCGCGGTAGAGAGGTTGAGAAAGACCACGAGGCATGCATCACCTTTGTCCATGATTTGAAGTGTGGCATCTGTAACTTGGATGGTGGCAGTTTCAGTGCTACATTTTAGTCTGAACTCTGAACGGCAATAGCATAACGGGCCTCATTGGTTAGCCCGATCATGGAATAGGTTGGAAACTGCCTTCTGTGGTGAATTGACACTTCACCACTTTCATTTGAGAAATATGGGCAAAGTGGAGGATGCCCATGAGGTGACAGGGCACTCAGAGTGCGAATGAGGTGGAATCTTGTAGGCCATTTACTCCCCAAAAGGCACAGTAGTTCCCTGACTCCAACCAATGAGCCATTAATCAAAGGAAATAACTTAACCTACAAGTATCAGCACCCCTCAAACAGCCACTTACAAGGATACTGGTCTCAGACAAGGTTAACACTTTCCACAGCATTGTGTTCAAACAATACATGAATGACCCAGTAGACATACATTTTAGCTCCCATGGGGAAGTTGAATATTTTTATGACTTAGGGAGTTAGTGAATTGTGCAACCATGAGAGTCTGTAGACTAACAAGGATAGAGGTGGGCCAAAGTTGCAAGGGTGCTTACCCAACTTGCAGTTCAACTGCAGATAGGGCAAAGGCAACTCCATTTCAGATGTGGTTGCGGCTGCACAGGCCCGTTAAATAGCAGAGAGACACCGTCAAAGTCTGAGGGATTTCCAGTATGACACTGCACACCGTGGATGACTTCGAAACCTACCAGTTGAATGACAAAGGATGAAACCAATGCAGCCATCGAGCACCCCAAAGAACCAAACTTTAACAATATAGTAGGAGGAAATTAGATCTCTACCTACAATTACCAATTCCAGGAAGGTTGAAAGAGACGCCTAGGAAGTAACCAATCACAGTTAATTCCATCAGGGTGCCATGGGTATGAAAGGGCCTTGGTTAAATCTTTCAGTATCTTGAAAGCGGAAGAAGCAGACGTATCTTCTGATGCTCCCTTACGGTATTCTGTTGGCATATGGTACCTTTCTTGTTGATGAAAACCTTATCAATAGTGTTGCATTTTTCTATATGCTCAGGGATTACTGGGTTGGAAGTGGGTTTGAACAATGCTGGACCAATGTGAAGAAATAGTTCTTCCTGTTGGCAACTGCCAAGATAGATGAGGAGTATTATACGGTTGTTGATTCGATGAGGAGTGACTGGCGCATACTGCGTGTGGCCTTAGTTTATCTGAATTGTTTGAGAGACCAGACGGTGCACTTATTGTTCGTTAGTTCTATGTACCAGGTGATGGGATGAAGTCTCATTTGTCAACCAGTTATCTTATGGTTTGGTTTAGAGTTGTTAAGACCGTCGACATCGGGAGTAGTGTGTTAGGTTAGAGTTGCTAGGTTTCCAGTACTTCCAAGGGGAAATGCTCAAAGGAACACCCCAAGGACATACCCAGTTCTCTATGAAGGTATGTGTAAGAAGGACGGGGATGGTAGCAGGGTCTGTCCAGTCAAGTGAGAAAGGGTCAACACATTTCATTATGGGGAAGCTAAGATAAGGTGGAGCAGGTTTCCTCATATGTGGGTGGAGTTTGGTATTGTTTAGTATTTTACATCCAGAGACTCCAATAGGTGGAGTACAGAGTCACTGGTGCTTTTCGTGGCTTTGCTCCCCGGCATAGTGAAGTCACCAAGAAAGAGATTTCTCGAGCATGTGATTGATGTTGAGGTAATGAGATTGGAAATATTATCGAGGAATGACCCACACCTGTGAGGTAGGTGGTAGATGAGATAGAATGTGGCGGGCTATTTATGCAAAAGCGGAAGGTGGAATAATTTTTTGGCAGCGCATGGTACAGGACGAGTCTGATTTGTGGATAATTGTCACGCCTCCCACCTCCTTCTTGATATGGTCAATATGTTGGATGCTGTACCCAGTAGAGATGAGAATGTCATAGACGTTGATAGAGGGGGAAAGGCTATGTTTCCATGATAAAAATGGCATTGAGTTAGTGTGTGATGATGAGCTCATCAATGTTGACAGTCTGGCGGCTAGTCGCATGTGCATCAATGAGCATTAGGTTGCAAGAGAGGAAGGATGGTGGTGATGGTGTGATAAGATGTGGGCTTGGGGATGTAGATGGGATTTACAGGATTTGCGTTGCGTTGTTACGGAGAGTGTATGTGAGCTTGTGCCCTCATGAACGTGGAACTGGGCTGTGGCTATAAAAGGCACATTGAAAGGTCTAGGAGAGGCAGGGGTTATGGCCCTTGGCCCTATCCAAACAAACAGACAACACCCTCCTGTTCATCCTCGGTGAGGGACACAGTGATTAGGATGCCTGGGATATACTGAGGAGCAAGTGGCTGCTGGTGGGCTGGAGATGGCAGAGCTGGTTACATAATGAGGGGCACTACTCCGAGCCTGTGGGAAGAGCACTGCAAGGGGTGGAACAACAAGCACTTGTGTAGTCACTATTGCTAAGTGGTCATTATTGCAGCTGGCTAAGGCTTTTCGGTGTGTACAGAGGTTAGAGAGCCAGACCTCACTAAGGAGAGTGGATAGGATTGGCTGTCCAAACCCTCCACTGAAATGTCAAATTGACGATTGGTAGCTGGGGGCTAGGAGAAGTAAACTTTGGTTTGCACCTCTTTGAACGTGGAGAGTGAGTTAAATGCGTGAGGCAGGGCATGGTGTGGCTAGACAATCCCCTACAAATCATTGCATCTTATCCTTGTATAAATGGGAAGGCACACAGGGATGGCCTTGTAGGAGCCATTGTCGCCTCATTGAATATCTTGCTGCTCTCATCTCACAACCACACCTCTATGTGTCTGGAGAGGGGGTGGTGGAGGGAAGATGGGAGTGGTTGACCTCATTCATAGCCATCTTGCTTGCCTCCCTCCACTCTCTCCCTATCCGCACAGTATAGAATAGAAAGACATCACCCTTCTGAGCCAATACCTCCCAATCCTAATCTTTAGTGGCAAGGGCATAAAGCCATGACAATCCCCTCCCATTTTCCCAAACACAGGGCACATGGGAAACAATGATTAATTAATCTGGCCCTGTGTCCTGGCTTAAAATAAATTTGAGAGAATCACCATATTCTAGGATGTACTTCAACAATCGTTAAGAGCTGCTTATGATGTATGGCATACATGTATGCCTTGAAACAGGCAAGCCTTAAGAAATTAGCAAGCTCGGACAACTTACCGGAAAACTACTACAGCAAATGGTTTACATTGACAGAAGTAGGACCATCCCAGTATTTTTCAATAATCACTATAACGTAATTGCTGGTGAAATCGAAGTGCATGAGCGAGAACATGATAAGAGGGTTCATCAGGCCGTTCTTGTGGGGCTTGTTGAAGGCCAACATGGATACAAGACTAAGATCGTTCTATGCTGAGTTTACAAACAATGATTGGAGGACAGCTCCACAAGCCCAAAACCAAGGCGAGAAGTAGGAGTCAATGAACATCGACAGACTTCTGCATGGCTATGTACACTTGCTCCCAGCCTCACCCTGCCAGGAACTGGGCAATTTTTAGTGACGGGTCATAAGATGGTGCTTTTTTGTAGGGACGCTGCAGACCGCAGGAGCTCAGAGCTACACGACATGGAGCCCTTGCAGCTGCGTATTAATGCTCTTTGATGGTTTATTAGTGGGAGCACACTTGCTGCCGAATATGAAGAAACACAATTCAGAGTCAGGCGGTGAGGCGGACACGCGGCTTCAAAGTCTAGCAATCAAGGCTTTACAAAGCAACCTACATGACTGTACTACAAACTGATTAGGTTTCTTAAACTGAGATAGCGGAAACAGGGTCTCCAAGGACTTGGAGCCGTAGTGCTGAAATATTATGGCTAATTTTCAGTTGAGCAAGAATGTTATTACCAATCATTTTTCTGACACCGCGTGCAGTATTAAAAAGTCAATGCAAATGCTGGGTCTGATTCATAACTCATTATTTGACCCATTTTCCTGCTGTTCTTGCATATTTTATGCAGAAAAGGTAAGGTTTGAATTTTCTATTACGTGCGCTTTTATTCATTTCCCCCACCGGAGTCCCATAACAATTACGTGCGAGTGGCTAGCCGCCTCACACCGGCACTAAGCAGCGCATGTCTGGAAAGCTTGAGTATGCAACCGTGGAAATATTTGGACACAATCTTCCACCTTCCCCCTGGTTGAGCTAGATTATTCCAGACTATTCACAGCTGGAAACGGCCAAGATGAGCGTAGTCTGGACCATCAGGAGAGTGCCTAACTCATTAACCCTAAACATTTCAACTCTCTTGACGTAGCTACCGGACAGAGTTAAAGCTATGTGTGCTGCACTGCACACATCCCAATGCCGCTAAGATTAAGCAATAAGCTCCAACCGGCAGCCGACGCATATAGTAACGAGTTTCGCTACAAGTAATGGAAAGTAACTAGTACTCTAGTCCCTGGCCTGTCACGCGGGTTTCACTGACATTGTGTTTTTATTCAGAGTGGTGATCATGAACATATGGTGGCAGATAGCCTTACTGCATGGGCTACTTGGCTTTCATTTTGAAAGGTTGCCTTGCAATAATGGCAAGGATTTCATATCACAGGCAAAAAGAGCAAGGAGTTGGAACATAAATTGAAGGATTTTAGCCAAGCACACAATCTTGTGCCTATTAATAATGCTTCAAAAAGAGCCACTAAACAAAAAAATCAGATGGGCAGCAATAGTATTTCTCTTACTGGGAGCTTGACAAAAGTGACAGCAAAGTCCAATGTATGATACAGGAGCCATCTGATGAAATGAGCGGCTTAGAAAATTGACAGGAGTGAACACAGACAGACTGCTACAAAATATGATGCGACCCTAGCCGTAATGGCATCAGTGTCAAAACTCACATGGTTATAGTTTGGATCGCTGATCCCTGAATAGGGATAAAGACCCTGGCTGTGAAGGGGGATAATTCAACAGAGAGTAGGGGCCTCTTGAAGGCGATTGTGAAGTCATTTAATGAGCGGGTTGTTCTTAATTTCCGGAATCAGGATTGTCCAATGGCAAAAGGGTGTTCAGACTATGGGCGTACCATGCCAACGATTCCTATGTACATTGAGACTTGTGATAGATTCTGACTCCTTCCATTATTTCATGGACGGAAGCAGGCACTTCAAAGCAACTGTTCCTGCTGAGGGACGATACAACCTTGGAGATGTCCAGTTGGTACTAGCAGAAGAAGCATGGGTTTGCTTTGTCCTCTTAATTGATTGTGCCTGGCCCAAATATGACAGCAAGACTCCAGTATTTCTGATGTTGCTGCTTCCTTGTTTCAGTGCACACACCAGGCCCAGCTTCTGCAAAATGGCTGCTTCCTATATGGATTTCTGTTATAAAAAAATATTACAGTCTAAAATCAACCACAAATAATAATAAAGGTCTCTTTGGCATACGATACCCACAGTCTGCATTAATGTTTCAGAATTTTAGTTTTCACAAGTTCTGAATTCCATGTTGCAACACTGTTGATATTTATTGAATATGGAACTGTGCAATCAGAGGTTTCCTTAGCGTATTTAATCCAATGGTTGTGACTATGGATGTGACTAAATCTTAAATTGCATTCATTTTTTTCCCCTCGATTGCTAAATGTTTTATTTCAGTGCAATTGTTGTGAAATCCAAACAAGGAGGAACCGAATAATCAAACTACACATGAAATGTAGTTCTATCTTAAATATTGACATAGTCCAGTTCACCTTCCCTACATGTAGAATGAAAAGACCTTTGACAAGCTGTGACCATTGGCTCATTGGGACAGTTTCCTCTGTGTGCCTTAAATATGTCGGTTTCATTTCTCCAATTGCTCCTATTGTAACACCCATGTTTGGCTTCCAACCTTCTAGACATGAATACATTCAGCAGACGCAGTGTTAAAAGAATGTCCGATTCAACTCGTATGCCGTTTGAATTGTCTCGGTCCACCTCGAGCCAATAGGTTTCTATTGCTCAAATTGGATTACAGCTTTTTCGTGAGGTATACTGATTCGAAGGAATTTGATCTTTTTCAAGGCATATGACTCCATTGAACTGTTTAAAGGTTCTAGGTAAATATCCATGGCCAGTGGGACCTGGTAATTTACTCGCAAGGGGGATATGGGCAAAGCCAGTGGGTCCTGGCTAAGATATAGCATACAAAAAAACCTTACCAATTAAGTGAACAATTCAGCAGGTGGGGGAGGTGATGACAATCCTAGCTCTGAGTCCACCCCGTTGCTCAGCACATACGTGTGATCAAAGTAGTGATCAACAATAGGACCAGATACACACATCCCACATGTAGAATCTGAGCTGTAGATGCTATCAGACACCTCAGCTCTTGAGACCAGAGACTGCACTCAAAAGAACCAGATTAAATCCTGTGCTGGACTTTGCAGGCATGCAGAGCACTTGAAATTCAAGGTAGGTGATGTTGCCTTGGTGTACCAAAGCGCCATCTCGCAAAGACATGTTGCTCCTTGATCCAAAAACACTAACCATAATAAATGTGAAAGGATCAATGGTTACTGCGCAACAATTACACAATACAATAACAAGGAGCTTGCGCCTTACATTTCAAGAGATTTGAAAGTGATGAAGATGTGTATGAAGTCAACTAGACCGTCTGAGAAGCCTCAGCTCTTGCCCCTATTGCCTCATCAAGAAATTCACCCATCATCTCCACTAATTAAAGAACATTGACTGAAACTGCAACCCCTTGTTGAAGTCCCTTTCATAGGTCATAACTCGTGCTGGTCCCACTTCTGCCCCTCCTTTGCCACCAGTGTCATAACTCGAGAGAGGAGCGAGGGACCAGAAAAGGGAAGGGAAGCCCTACATGGCAAATCAGTTCCCGTCCACGCTAGATAATCCATACTGTGAAAGAATAAAGACAGTTCCTGATAGGACCTGTCTGGTGTACTCCATCTCATTGCTGTTTACTCCACAGGGCACACAAGTCACAACCCAACACAGTAGACACCATACAAGTTTATTATACTAGGGTGATCGGGCTGGAACTGGATTTGTAAACTAACTATGGTAATGAATGGTACAATCATTTGCAAATGGTAGCCGTCACCCTGTGGCACAATAGATTTACCTCTAGCTGTTGTGTCATTGTTCCATTGTTCCGTTGTAGGCTATATGTGGTGAGCCCACTCTTCAAGACTCTCCCTAGGGGCCCGGGCAAGTGGGACCTCACTGGGAGTGTCTTCCCTCTTGGGAACAAGGACACCACGTCCAAAAAGGACCACCTGGACTGGACTACCGTGTCCGTCTATATGGGAAATGAAAATATATTTTTCTCATTATTTGACTACAACAACCAGAGATCCTCCTTCAACACTGTTGACTTCAGGTAATGCTGGCGACTTCTGAGCGCCACCATTGAGGAAGAACCACACACCCTTTTAATCATGACGACGTATATAAACCCAGGAAGAACTGTGAATGGAGGGGAATCTCCTTGGGAGGAGATTGAGTCATATGCAGAGGTGAACATCTATGGAGGAGACATCCTGTAGAGGCTGAGCTATGCTGGACTGCGAAGCCGGTGGTAGCGGGGAGAGTGAGCCTAACGCTAGCCAGAAGCTGGAATGTTGGTGTCTCACTCGACAGATGCAAGAGTTGGAGGGAAATGTAAAGATGGGGAAACACCCATTTCCACGAGTGGTGAGACCACAAAGAAGTCATGGTATGCCTGGGGCCTAGCAACCAGCACAGAGACCAGATCTGGGAGAGCCTGAATCCCACAGCTCTGTCCCAGAAGGACGTTAGCTGCAGAGAGAAGCAGCACCAGGGAAGCGATCACTCCCACAGAGAGACTACCACTGAGAAGTACAGATACTGTAAAACAAGGCTGAGAGCCTACAAGGTTTTGCAAACCTGAGAGGGCAAGTGGCCCATGTGAGTCAGAATGAGAGAATTATAAATACTTTGTATCAAGGCACGGAGAGCCTACAAGGTTACGGGAACCTGATAAACCTGAACGGGCAAGCACTCTTGTGAATCTGATTGAAAGCAATACAAACTCTTTGCATTTGAGCTGGGAAAGGCAACAAGGTTACTGGACCCTGAGAAACCTGAACGGGCAAGCGCCCTATGGGAATGCAGTCAAGATATATACGAACACTTTGCATCCAAGCTGGGGAAACCTGGCAAGGTTATGGGAACCTGGGAAACCCGAGCGTGACAGCACCCTACAGAACGTATTAGACTGAGAATCAGTGTTGTGGGCTGCCTCCGGTCTCCGGAGCAGCCCACAGATGCTGTCGGGACCACCGACTGGATACCCACACCGGTGGGCGACCGGCAAATCCTTAGTAGGGTGGCACCCTACGGCGCCCGGAACACCGAGCGCAATGTCAGTAGTGAGGGGGTGTTCCTCCCGCTCACAAGCAGCTGCGGCTGCGAGGGCACTCGGGCCGCGCTGCACACACAAGGCCCAGACCAGGGGCAGGCCTCAGACACAAGGAACACAGACACGAGTTGCCACTTCCTGGGGCTCTGCTGCTCTGCCCTCGTAGCGCCAGCAGGGCCCCTTTTATTAAATGGGCACGTGGGCGTCATGACGCAGTCACGGCGCTCACGTTGCCAAACAATTAGACCCCCACACAACATCCCTCCTTTATTATAAACAAACAAAATCAAATAAAACCCCACCACAAACCTTTGGTGCATTCCAGTCCGTGCACCACCTAACAGCTACTAAAACTCAAACATATTTGACACTGCAAAACAAACAGGTGTGTTCCAGTCCTCACACCACGGGGCAAGCCTGGAATGGGCCCCTCCAACTCAGAAAATCCCGGGATCAAACTGGCCCCCGGCGCCGCTGCAGGACAAGAAGAATACATTCTCTTCGTACTCCTCTTCCCCCATATCATACAGTGCTTCTCGGGGACTCTCCGCCACCTGGACCGCCGCCACCTAGGAGGTCATTCTCCCCTTCGCCTTACTCCCCCCTGATGCCCCACCGTACCGGCTGGGGCTGGAGCGAGACAAACTCGTACGAAGTGATCTCCTTTCCCGCACCTCCCACAGATTTGTCCTATCGCCGGGCAGTCCTGCGGGTGTGGAAGATCCCACCCACACGGATGACACATGGTGGCATTGGGGTCTCTCTTCGGCCAGTCTCCCCTCCTCATCACTCTTCCTCCTGGCCACCTGCCAACAGTGGCCACCTCCTCAACCTTCACCCGCTGCATGGGGGCCTCCATCTTTAGGTGGTGTCTAGAGGAGTCCATGACCAAGGCCCGCACCTCCGCCAGTTCCTGGGCCCGGCCAAGCTCCAGTATTCGATCGAGGGTCAGCGCTGAGTCCCTCAGAACCTGTTTGCCAGTTTGGTGGAGCTGCAGCCATAGATGATTTGCGCCCGTATCTCGTCCTCCTCAAAATTCCCCAGGTCACAGGACAGTGCAATACCGCGCAGCTTCCAATGGAATGCATCGAGGCTTTCCCCTTCCTCCTGCCTCGCACACCTCATCCTGAACCTCTCATAGTCCCTGTTGACCACGGGTCTGAGGTACTCATTCAGGGCCGCGACGGCTGCACCATACGATTGATCTCGGGGCCTTAATGTCTTGAACAGTCTCTGGACGGCCAGCCCGGCAGAGTACAGGAGTGTCGGGCGTTTGGCTGCGTCTTTGATCTCCATTGCAGCGAAGTACAACTCCAGGTTCTCCACCCAGGCCACCCAACGGGCCCCCAGGCTAGCCGGCACACCCAGGACATCAAAATGTGGTATTGGTGCCAGCTGTCCCCGACATACTCCGTCATCCGACATGCTGGGTACAGGTGAGGACGTCATGTGCAAATCACCCGTGTTGATGGGCGCCTGCCGTGGCCGGTAACACGCAGGATGCCCCCACCACAATGTTCATCCCTCTTAATGCCCACGTTCTTCCTGCCCAGGGGCGCACGAGCACTCCAGGTGGAGCTGCAACCCCTCTGGCCCTATTGGGTACTACTGTGGGGGTTCGGACGACACCCCTCTTCTCTGTCCACAGGGCTGGGCCAGCGCTGGGGCCACGCCCCTTACTTGTTGTTGGCCGCCGCTGGGCCAGGCCCCTTTTCCGGAGCAACCTCTGGTGTGTTCTCCTGCCGGGTATTTGCAAAAAGAAAAGAAGGTTTTTTTTTTTCTTTTATTATTTTTTTTCTTTTCTTGGTCCGGATGTTGATTGAGATCCCCGTTCACTGTGGACCACGGCAGGCTCCACCCCACCGCGGCCCTGATGCCAGAATGTTTCCCCCTTACCCCATGGGCGAGGCGGAGATGTAGCACCGCCCGGCTCCTTTTGTTCGGGCCTCAGAGAGGGCATGCCCCTTTTCCAGGCTGATTTCTCGTGTCTCTTCCGCCTGGGGCACACGTTGTGGGACTTCGCCCTGCCCCCTTTCTTTGTTCAGGGGCCAGGGACTTGCGGTACTCCGCCACAGTGTTTTTCTTCCACCGCCGGGCCCGGTTCTGCATGGGCCACGCCCACCGCCCTTCCTTCAGGGCTGCGACGATCCTCCGCGGGCACCAGGCGACCTGTGCCGGTCAGCAGCGCCAGGTCCCTGGGCCTCCCGCTAGGCAGCGACCACCCAACACGTGGGTGCCTCGCCTCGACCGCACCGGCACCGGAATCTCCTGCGGACTCGCACTTCGACGTGCGCGTGCGGCGAGTCCTCCTCGTCGCCAGTATTGTAGGCTGCCTCTGGTCTCAGGGGCAACCCACAGATGCTGTCGGGATCACCCGACTGGATAACCACACCGGTGGGTGACCGGCGAATCCTTAGTAGGGTGGCATCCTACGGCGCCGGGAACACCGAGCGCAATGTCAGTAGTGTGGGGGTGTCCCCCCTGCTCACAAGCAGCCGCGGCTCCGAGGGCAGTCGAGCCGCGCTGCACACACAAGGCCCCGACCAGGGGCAGGCCTCAGACACAAGGAACACAGACACGAGTTGCCACTTCCTGGGGCTCTGCTGATCTGCCCTCGCAGCGCCAGCAGGGCCCCTTTTATTAAATGGGCACGTGGGCGTCATGACGCAGTCACGGCGCTCACGTTGCCAAACAACTAGACCCCCACACAACAATCAGCAAGTCTGCCAGAGAGCCCGATAGACTTCGGGGAGTGCAAGAGCCACAGACTGGGTGTTAAGAGACTTGTTTTAAGAGAAACATATCAAAGACCCTTTTTCTTTTGGACATTAGACGTCTGCAAGTCCGACGTGAACTGTTGTATGCTACTTTTGAACTCTAGGCATTATCCAAGTGTTGGGCCAGACAGAAGCCGAAGGCAGAGGCCGTGTCCGGGTCTCCTCCTTTGATTTGATTTTCTAAAGTGCTGTGGCAAGCTATTTGCTTAGGATTCGGCTGGGAACTTTTTACTTTTGGACTTTGGACGTGCGCCCTTAGTTTTAGTTTCGTTAGGAAGGGAACTTTACATAGAAATAGGGCAATTTAGTAGTTCTGACTAAAATTCGTAAGCCATATCAGTACCTCGTCCGACGCCTCTTGGCTCCCACCAGGTGCCACAAATGATCTTTAACGAGCACATGCCTCCCTTTATTTTTTTTATAGGAATCGCATTTATAAACGCTATATTGCAAATACAAAAACAAAGTGCTGTGAAGTACATAGGATGCTAATGTTGGATGAGTGAACCTTGGTGAATCGTCTTTGTGAAAATAACAGGCTATTTAATGACCACCAAGAGCCACGATCAAGCAGAGGCATGAGCCGGCTGTGCTGTGTTCCATTCCCAAAGCCCCCCCTTTACTCAAGCAGCCGGAATGGCTCAAGCAGAACGGGATCGCAGCGGTCAGCTGACAGGAATCCAAAGCAACGGAAGCAGCACAAGCTGAAGAAGAGGAGGGAACTACGGCCTTCGGTTTAAGAAATAATAATAAAATATAAACTGCCCAGACAGCGCCTCCCACGGGGGATTTCACGGACAGGTTCTTAAGTTTCAGGACGGTGGGCCGTCCGCAGAAGTTGGTAAACTGAGCTCCCCAGGGCTGGCGGGAGTTTGTCAAATCTTCGGCACACATGCTAAGTCAGTGACAGCCATGAGCTGCGGAAAGCTGGAGCGGCGTGCACCTGTCCAAGCCCCGAGTAGCCGTGCCGGCAAACCAGACTTCACAAGCCTGCCTCCCCTTCTCGCAGATCCCAGGCTAACAACTGTGGTGCGAGCCAGGATAAACAGAACTGGGTCATTCTTTCTTTTAATGTTTACGCCGAACCCAGTTGCCTTGAATGCCCCTGGAGGATAGCTCAGCGGCAACGTGCTGGCCTTGGAAGCAAGACGACAGGCCTTGGAAGCAAGCCGACACGAAGCAACACAGGTTCGATCCGCTTAGAACCCTCTAGGTATTAAGCGCGTTATAAATACGCAACTAAGTTATTCCTGTAACCAAAATGCAAATAAATAAATAATGTCCTGCAACAACGAGAGGAAAGAAATCTCAAGTTTGAATTTAAAAAGAAGAAAGTAGGACTAGATGACGTCAATGGATGCTGTTGTTGCAGCAGCTGCACTGCGACCTTCTCTGCTTGGTCCTGCCAAGTAAACAAATTAAGTCACTCTCGGGTCCAGGTAAGAAAATGGTGCCTACCTGCCTCCCAGCATCCAGACGTAGCATCCCAGTGATGAGTCGGCTGCAGCTGCACTGTAAGTTCTCTTTTGATGGTACCATCCGCCTGGAAGCTGTGTATGGACTCGGATCAATGGAAATGCTTAAGCCAATGATTCTCATGAGACCAACCAACCATTCACAACTCTGTTTCGGCCCTTTCTTCCAAGGGACAAGGATGCCACAATTGGCAGGTACAGTGTTCCTATGCGCAGCATAGATACTCCGAAGAATTCGCATTGGTTAATAAGCTTGGCACGGAGCATTTTCATTTCATATCCCCTTTTGCAGAAAATTCCCCAAAAACATGTTCTGTGTTTATCTAGGAATTTGGACTCAATATCCCAGAATGCAACAATTTTCTAACAAGTAGTTTTCAGAGTTCGTTCTGGAAATTTTTGACTCAATATCCCATTATGCTCCAGATTGTGCATCGTTTTCTCAGGTCACTCTGGAAATAGTACGCCTTACCAGCATGCAACAGTCCCAAAACGTGTCGTTTTCTCAAATGACCCTGGGATTTTGGACCCAATATCCCAGCATGCAGTGGTTTCACAAGTACATTCCACAATAGGATCTTTGAATTTAGACTCACTAACCAAGTATACAGCATGCTTTAAACAATTGGTATCCTCAGATTTCCGAATAGATGTAGACTCAGAGGATACAAAGGTATTGCCTAAAAAAGAGAGTGCACATTTTGCACATTTTGCCATGACTTTGCTTCGACCACAGGGTTGCAAGCCACCAATGCATGCAAGATCTTTCATGGAAACTTGCTCAAAAAAATGAAACAATTATTTTGGGAGCTCAACAATGTTAACAGTCGGAGGGGTGTCAAGATGGGTTGGACTCACAGAATGATCGACTTCCGGAAGTACATCGCTTGTGGCCGCTTCCTGGACTTTAGGCCGGCCCCACAACATTGGATAGCAGTACGCAGGGAAACGAACCCCGACAAAGATACAAACACAATATCAACAACTGCTACTGGCAAAAACAATTTATTTTCATAAAACAAATGATATTGATCAAGTGGAAGAGTGCAGTCAGAAAAGGTTATGCGCTTGTTCGGCTGCAGTGTTCGATGGAAGAGTCAACACATTGTGTTAGCGCACAGGGGAGGCTGTGTTATGTGTCGGCCTCGCGAGGGCTGGCAGTGGGCTGTGGAGAGGGGTACAGCTTGTTCCATGCACCCACTTTTTGAACTATGTGTGTTAGGACTGAAATGATTAACAATGGCCGCTGTGTTGGTGAGCCGAACACAAAACAAATGACCCTTTTCACACGCCCGCTGTAGGAAGGCCTCACAAAGCACTGAGCCAGCCAGTTAGACAATCCCATTATTTCTGGTCCTGGATACCCTTGCACGCTTTCCTTCACCGCACAAAACCTCATGCCAGCATTCCTGTCTGGATACGCATTATGCATATCCGTGCTGCAGTATCATTTCTCACAATAATGGAGGCCAGACCTACTTTCTGCTGTTTGGGAGGATTTGAATATTCAAGAAACGCCCAGATAATTGAAACCAATCTCCCGTTACCATGGGAGAAAAGGCAATGTGATTGATCCACAAGACGAAGGTTTTGGCCCTGTTCGGACAAACGGTTGCTGTGCCAAGCTCAGCCTTCATCTGGCCTTTTGTGAGCCGCAGCAACAGTAACACTGTGATATGACAAGAAGCCCTGTGTCCTTCCATCCCTCCTCGAGGGCTTCAATAGATGAAGAAAAGAAATAACAACAATGTATTGCGAGGCCTAGGACTCAGCGAGCCGCCAGAAGCGGAAGTCGCTCGCAGTTGCTTCCTCCAACGACACACAAGCTAGCAAATAATCCATGAATAAAGTAAACGGCATGGACTGGGACAGCCACAAAACAGTGCGCACTTACCAAGACAAGACCCTGCAAATTGAGACCGAAACATTGAAAGTTACCAGTGTTGTGCTCAGAATGCTGCCAGAAAAAAATAAAAATAAACTGTTGGCCGATTTTCTGCTACAGTAGGAATCTGTGTGAAACCATTTTTTTTGTGTGACCTAAAGAAAAATACAATTTTCCCAAAAATGTGTTCTAAAAGGTAGTCAAGCGCAGCTGAGAGCCCTACACAATGTGTCTGACCATTCGGAGGTGCAGACACCAAAAGCAATTAAGGTGAACTGTCCACGTCTCATTTTTTCCACACGTGTGACCTGATTCAGAAGGCACATGTTGACATGTTATGCTACCTACAAAACCTTTATATTGTCCCAAATCACCAGAGTATTGGTCTCAGAGCACCTGGATTTTGTTTTTCTTTTTTTATTACACGTCGCATGCCCATGGGCCTCGGGGTGCACACATAGCAAATAGGAGCAAGAAGCAGACGATAGGAAGACAGGGAGACAAGGAGGGTAGCTTTCTTCTGCCTGGGTTAATGTTGAACAGGATGGCTTTGATGGAACTTTTAAACTCGAGCAGGGATGAGGACGTCCTCACAGAAACAGGAAGAGCATTCCATTCTTTTGGTGCTTCCGCGTCAAAACGTGTCCCACTAAATTGCATCAATTTGAAGTGTGGTTGCAGTAGCTTGTGGTTGCAGGAGCATATGTTTGTCTCGCGAACACAAATTCCACCTGGGCTGATCGCCTACCATTGTGCGATTGTCTAGAGGTTGGCGTATCGTGCATGGCCTGAGGTATCCAGATACTAGGGAGGGATTGGAAAGTTTTGCAAACTACGTGCCATGCGTAAGGTAACTTGGCAACCTTGCCTCCCAAGGAGCACCCTTAATTCTCCTCATAATTAGTGGCATTGGATAGATGCGCTACAGGAAGGGGCCGAGAGTAATATTGCATCTGGAGTGGAATAGGTCTAATACAACCATACTCCATGGCACACAGGGCATGTACACGTGTTCGATACATATGCAGCATTGCAGATCAGTGAAATGCTGGAATGCCATTCACTTCACCCCAAATCAAATCTGCAAAATGTGCCCCCGTTTCTTTAGAATTCAACAGGATCTTTTGTTGAATGGTTTCGCCACTTCGAGACAACTTAGAACGGGTCTAACATGCAGCAAGCCTCACATGACTGAGCTGTAGGACATAAGTCGGCCGTAAGCAGAAAATGATACCCACAAATCACAGGTATGTTCATATGGACATGTGTCTTTATTCGGGTG